>NC_142881.1:7057500-7364166 GCF_051225735.1 Oryctolagus cuniculus
GCCCCGACCGGGACTAGAACCTGGTGTGCCGGTGCCGCAAGGTGGAGGATTAGCCTAGTGAGCCACAATGCCGGCCTGAAATAAATCTTAAATAAACTCCAGCACTTGGAATTATTGGGGGCTGAATTACAGTTGTTTGCACACCTGTGAACCCGTCAGCTCCTTAGTGGAGCATAAAGAAGTCACCAGTGAGCACGGGAGTGCAGCCGGTACTGCTGCTTAGAGGAGGGTCCAGGAGGAGCTCACCTGGGCGTCGTGGGCGTGTGGGAGTCACCAGCAGATGGGCGAGCTCGCTCTGGTTCTGGCTCTGTTTCTCAAGCAAACAAAAGATACCCAACTTCAGTAGGGGAGCCCGAGTGCGCCCCTGATTCTGAACGCCTCGCTGGAGAAGGCGGTCTGGGGAGTGCGGAGGGTCCCCAGCACCCAGCTGGCGGTCGGCTGTTCTCTCCGGCTGTTCTCTCCGGGCGGGGCCCGCTGTGGCGTCCTGCACGCGCCTCTTCCCGCAGGATTGATGCGTCTGCTTCCTGAATTCCTCTGGGAGCCCAGGGGCTCTCTCAGTCTCAGTATTTGGGAGATTTAGTGGGAACTAAGAAAGTGCCACGGCTCTCAGGTGCAAACTCCCCTCTGGGGACCAGAACCTGGCAGGGGCCCAGCCCTGTTCTCCCTGCTTCCACCTGGGCATTCCACAGTCAGGCCCCGCCCCTCCCCTGCCTGCCCTGGGAAGGTGAGACTGCTGGGGGCTGGAGTGTCTGAGTGGCTCAGTCCCCGCCCCCCCTGGGTCCTCTGGGGGCTGTGCCTGTGCGGGAGGATTCATGGCTCTCCGCAAGGCTCTAATGGGTCCCTAATCGGTTTGCCTCATCAGCGCCTGCTGCCTGGGAGCTTAACTGTGCGCGTGGAGACAGATGAATGAGCGGTGCTGTGGGGCTCGGCCATCAGTGTGCAGACGTCCAGGCTGCCCTCAGAGGCCCGCCCTGGCCCATCCCCGTGGCCATGGACTTGGCCTTGGCAGCCAATCGCTTCATTCATTGCACCTTTGGAGGCCTTTGGGAAGAGGTCCTTAACTTTTCCCTGATCACAGACGCCATGGAGAACGTAAAGCTGCACCTGTCCTGTGGCCTGCAGAGCTTGTTTGCTCTTGGGGGAGGGGCACCGCAGTCTCCCCCCCCCCCGCCCCCAACGCCTGGTCACAGCCCCCTTGACTCGTTCCTCCCTCCCACAAGATCCTTTGGTTCATTTACTTGCTTTATGGATCTGCAATTTATTTATTTATTTATTTATTTATTATTTATTTAATTTTTAAGGATTTATCTTAGTTCTTTGAAAGACAGAGTTACAGAGACCCAAATGACCGCAATGGCCGGTGCTGAGCAGATCCAAAGCCAGGATCCAGGAGCTTCTTCCGGGTCTCTCATGTGGGTGCAGGGGCCCAAGTACTTGGGCCATCTTCCACTGCTTTCCCAGGCCATAGCAGGGAGCTGGATCGGAAGTGAAGCAGCCGGGACTAGAACCGGCGCCCATATAGGATGCCAGTGCTGGAGGCAGTAGCTTTACTTGCTGCTCCACAATGCCAGACCTCCCAAAACTGTACTAATTCTATACAAACTCTTCTGGAAGACTGAAGAGGAGGGCACACTTCCCAACTCATTCTGTGAGGCCAGTATTACCCTCATTTCAAACGGAACAGAGCAGTTGTGAGAAACAAAATACTGTGGACCAATTTTTAGGTAAAAGAAGTTAACAAGAGTTTATTAAGTTGACTCCAATAATACAATGAAAAGACAATACATCACAACCATTCAGGAATATAAGGTTTTTAAAATTGAAGTATATAATTGTAATTTACTCTATTTATGGTTAAATAAAACATAGGATCATCTCAGTGGGTCAAGAAAAAGCATAATTTAAGGTGTATTAATTCCTATTCAAGCTCTCAGAAACCCAGGAAAAGAAGGGGGGGTCCCTCAACCTGAAAACATTGTTAACACAAAGCGACAGCAGCCACCGTCACAAAGGTGAGAGGGAAACGCTCACCTCCTTTTTTTTCCCTCTTAAAGACTTATTTATTTATTTGAAAGAGTTACACAGAGAGAGGAGAGGCAGAAAGAGAGAGCGAGAGAGAGAGAGAGAGAGAGGTCTTCTATCCGATGCTTCACTCCCCAGATGGCCGCAACGGCCAGAGCTGTGCTGATCCGAAGCCAGGACCCAGGAGCTTCTTCCTGGTCTCCCATGCAGGTGCAGGGGCCCAAGGACTTGGGCCATCCTCCACTGCTTTCCCAGGCCATAGCAGAGAGCTGGATCAGAAGAGGAGCAGCCAGGACTTGAATTGGCGCCCATATGGGATGTGGGCACTGCAGGCGGCGGCCTCACCTGCTACACCATAGCGCCGGCCTCACATTCACCTTCTAAGATCGAGAATAAGGCAAGGACGTCAGCTCTCACCACGTCCATTCGATGTTGTAAACTTTTACAGCCACTCCACAAAGCAAGAAAAAGAATGAAATGCATCCTAATGGAAGCCAAGAAGCTGAACTGTGTTCTTCCCAGGCGATTGCTGTGTCCGTAGCAGATCTGATGTCGCCTGCAAAAGTAAGAGTTTAGCAAGGTTGCAGGAAACAAGATAAATACAGAAAAATCAATTTTATCTCTGTACTGTAAGTGGACAAACAGAAATCGGAGTTTATGATAGGTCACACGTATGAAACACTTGAGACTATTCGCTTCCTATAGCCACTGCCACCCACCGGACGTCCTGAAACAAGAGACCAGTTTGCTGGCCGGTGCTGCTAGAGAATGAAAGCTCAGAGTTTGTCTCAGGGCTGAGGGAGCACAGGGCAGAGCTGTGCTCTTCGAAGGCTGCAGGGCTGTGTCCATTTCTTCACCTTCCCGGCTTCTAGAGGCCACCCAGTGCCGTGGCCGTGGCCCTGCCCCACTCTGACTCCAGGCCGCCCAGTGCCATGGCCATGGCCCTGCCCCACTCTGACACCTACCTCCCCTCCCCTCCACTCCCACAGGGGCCTTCTCCATGGCCCTGGGCCCTCATGGGTAATCCAGGGTGGCCTCTCCGTGTGAGATCCGTAACCACGCCCGTCGGGTGTCACGCACACAGAGCCTCCTGTGACGTCTCCGGAATCATTTTTATCCTGACTGGAAAAAAAAATATAAAGCTATGAACAATCTGAGTGCTGGGAAGAGTAGTTCACTGTTGAGACATCTGAAATGGCCGAAATAAACGGAAAGCCAGGCCACGTCGGCGGCGGACTGAAAAACCCAATATTGTGAAAAGGTCAGTTCTCCCCAAATTAATCTATAGACTTAATTCAGTCTCAACAAAAATCCCAGCAAGATTTCCATATGGAAATTACATGGAAATGCACAGTATCTAGAACAGCCAAAACAACTTTGGAAAAACGGAGACCTTGGAGAACCACCCGACCCGGTTTTCAGTGTTATAATAACGCAGCAGTAACTTAGGAACGGTGTTGGTGTGAAATGACCTGAATGCCAGGGAAAGCCAGGAAATGCCAGGGTAGAACCTGGCCCCATAGGCTTGGTCTTTCCACAATGGTGAGAAAGGAATCGGTGTGGAAAAGATGGCCTTTCAACAGTGGTGATGGGAACAGCGGGCCATCCACAGAGCACACAGCTCATTCCCTGTACCGTAGAGGACATGGAAAAGGACCACAGATCTGGGTGTAGAACCCAACATCACAGAACCTCTAGAAGAAAACTTAGGAGTTAATTTTTGTTGTCTTGGGTTAGGCAACGATTTCCTTGACATGACACCAAAATCATAATCCATAAAATTAAAAAAATTGACCATTTGAAGTTCATCAAAATTAAGAACTTCAGTCCTTCTAAAGATGCTCAGAGAGGGGCCGGTGCTGTGGTGTAGTGGGTAAAGCCGCCACCTGCAGTGCAGCTTCCCATATGGGCGCCGGTTGGTTCGAGTCCTGGCTGCTCCAGTTCCGAGCCAGCTGTGGCCTGGGAAAGCAGTAGAAGATGGCCCAAGTCCTTGGACCCCTGCACCCATGTGAGAGACCTGGAAGAAGCTCCTGGCTTCGGATTGTCACAGCTCAAGCTGGTTGTGGCCATTTGGGGAGTGAACCATCAGATGGAAGACCTCTCTCTCTCTCTGTCTCTCCTCTCTCTGTGTAACTCTGACTCTCAAATGAATAAATAAAACTTTAAAAAAGAAAGGACTAGAATTCTCATATGTTGCAGGGATGTAAACTAGTGGGCTGCTGAGGAAAACAGCGTGGATTTCTCAGACAGATGAACACAGCTAACATACGACTCAGCCCTTCCACTCCTGGGTGTTTGTATTTACCCAACACGGATGAAAGCAAATATCAAGGGAAACTCATGCAGGGGGCAGGTGCCATGGCACAGTGGGTTAAGCCACCCACATGGGAGACCAGGTTGGAGTCCCTGGCTCCTGACTTTGGCCTGGTCTAATGCTGGCTGTCGTGAGCATTTGGGGGTGAACCAGTGAATAGAATGTTTAGAAGGTTCTGTCACTCTCTCTCACTTTCTCTCTCTGTTGCTTTGCCTTTCAAAAAAACAAAAAAGAAACCCTCATTTAAAGCTTTGATAGCAATAATCACTCACTGTGTACAATCCAGGTTTTCACCAACAGGCGAATGGACAGATAAATGTGGTATATCCATATAATAGAATGCCACTGAACCATAAAAATGAATGAACTATTGATACTGCAACAACGTAGACAAATCTTGAGTTGATTAGGCTGAGTGAAAGAAGTCAGACAGACAGAGTATGTAATGTATGATTTCATTTCTAAACGACCCTGGAACGTGTACATTCATCTACATGATGGAAGTTATTTTGATTTTTGATCATTTGGACCCTGTTTCCATCCTACCCCAAGAAGCTGCCAGTAAATTCACTACTCTGGAATTTGACAATGATACACTTAGATACACATCTTACTTTGCCATCTGTGATACACTTTTCACAGGCTATTATTTTTAGAGATTTACTTATTTATTTGAAAGACAGTGTTACAGAGAGGCAGAGACAGAGACAGAGAGGCAGAGAGAGAGAGAGAGAGAGAGAGGTCTTCCATCCGCTGGTTCACTCCCCAAATGGCTGCATCGGCGCAGTTGTGTCTATCCGAAGCCAGGAGCTTCTTCCAGGGCTCCCATGCAGGTGCAGGGGCCCAAGGACTTGGGCCATCTTCCACTGCCTTCCCAGGTCACAGCAGAGAGCTGGATCAGAAGTGGAGCAGCCGGGACTCGAACCAGTGCCCATATGGGACGCTGGCACTGCAGCCGGCCTGCACAGGCTATGTCCACCTGGAAGCTGGTACCCTCTCCTTTGGGAAACGTTTTTTTTTTTTTTTCATTGTGTTGGCTGCCTCTGTTCTGTGTCCGGGCCTCCTATGGTCTCCATGTTGAGCCTTCTGGATCATTCTAACATATTTTCTCTCTGTTTTTTTCCTCCCTTTTGTTTTGCTCTACTTCTTGAGAGATTTCCTGAGCTTTATCTTTCACCACTTCAACGACGCTTTTCATTTTCGCTGGTCTCTTTTCCAGTTCCAAGAGCTCTTTCCCAGCTCTGTTTTCTAATATTCTCCTTTCCTGTTGAAATGCTGTGCTGTCCCGTGTCGCGGATGCAACACCTTCTGTCCGCTCCCTGATGATATTAAAATAGCTGGACTGCTTCTTCTCCTCGCTTAGTCTCCACTCTCCCCACGTCGTGGTTGCTTGTTTGCTTTGGTCTCCGTAGTCCCCAGCAGAGGTTTCAGTCTGGCGTCTGGAAGCCCGCGCTCATCTGCTCACCATTAAGGCTGGGGAATGAAAAGCCGACGGGGCTCGGGGCCCTGGGCGTGGCCCGTCCACTGCTGACTTCACTGCTGGGCTTTGGAAAACTCCAGGCGGCAGGAGCTTTGACTCTTGGTTTTTGGCCTCATGGAATTTCTAATCTGCCGTGAGCATCCTGCGAGCAGGACACCGGCGTGGGTGGCAGGGCGCCAGCACCGAGCCCCTGTGTCCACCCTTCAGGGTGAGGGAGGGGCTGTGGTTGAGCGCGGTGGGGGGTGGACTCTGTGGGGTCTCACCATCCTCGAAGGACCCTTTACCCCATCCTCTGGTTTTTGGCTCTGTCCTACCTTCTGCTTCCTGAGGTCACTTTGTCACCAATTTGTGGGCCTTTTGAGTGCCGGGGGTGTGGACTGGGTTCATCCTGTCTCTTCCCCAGCAAGCTCAGGATTCAGACCGCCTGGGGCTGCCGAGTTCCTGCCGGCTCTGCCATCGGCTTCGCCCTCTGGAGGCAGTGTTCTCTTCTCCCCTTTGTCTCCTGTCCTTCTTTGTGTTCTCTGTGTTCGGCAGGTGTTTGAAGGTTGGTCTCGTGGTGAATGACCAGAGGTGGTAAACAGGCTGGGGTCAGGGGCAGGGCAGGCTGGGGCGGAGAGGAGAGAAGTGAGCCTACAGAGGGGCTGTGCAGAGGTAGAGAGGAGAGGGGAGGGAGGGGAGAGGAAGAGAGGAAGGGGAGGGAGAGGGGAGGGGCGGGGAGAGGGGTGGGGCCAGTAGCCCAGGTCCCGCCGCTCCCCTGGGGGCCAGCGAGCGCACACAGGCAGGGCTGCTCCTGCCCAGCTGGGGTTTGCTCACAGCTCTGCTAGGCCAAGTTACCAGGCCTCTGGGAGCACAGGGTGCCCAAGAAGAGGGTGCTCTCTAGGGGGAGCAGCTCAGGTCCTTCCACCTCCTGCCATCCCCTGGGGAGCCCCCTCGACCCAGCCCCACCCAGAATGGCCTTTGCACACTGCCTCCCCACAGCGCCGACACCTGTGTCAGTGCAGGGCGGCTCTTGGTGCACCCGCTCTAGTCCCTGTGGGTCCAGGAGCCCCCCACTGTGTAACAGCTGACCCGACACCGGGGCGCAGGCCCCGCGAGCCCGCCTGCCTGTGACAGGATCTCCCAGCTTCCATTCTGGCTCCCTCCTCTTCTGGCTTTGGACTTGGTCAACCCAAGACCACGAGCAGGAGGCTAAGAAGTCGGGATTACTGAGCCACGGACGAAGGTCAGGAGCCGCCTCCCTTCAGACTTCTTGTTCATGCGAGGGGAAAAATATTTCTTTTTTACTGAAGATTTTATTATTTATATGAAAGGTAGAGTTGGAGAGAGAGAGAGAGAGAGAGAGAGAGAAAGGTGTCTTCCATCTGCTGGTTCACTCCCCAAATGTCCACAACAGCTGGAGCTGTGCTGATCCAAAGCCAGGAGCCAGGAGCCTCTTCCAGGTCTCCCATGTGGGTGCAGGGGCCCAAGGACTTGCCATCTTCCACTGCTTTCCCGGGCCATAGCAGAGAGCTGGATTGGAAGAGGAGCAACCAGGACATGAACCGGTGTCCATATTGGGATGCTGGCACCACAGGCGGAGGCTTAGCCTATTATGCCATAGCACCGACCCCAAAACCATATTACACCACTGCTTGGATTTTCTGCTCCTTGCAGCTAAGTGGCTCCTATCGGAGAGACTGCACTCTGGGTGTCGCTGGACGGCCCCTCCCTTCCCCAGGATGCAATGCACTTCTGGAGGGCACGTCCCTGCCAGGACCTGCGCCTGTCCCAGGAAGAACCATGGAGACATACACAAGGGTACTACAAAAAGCGGAAAGTGGAATTAACAAAAAGCAAAAAGCGGAATTAAAATGAGTTTATTCTGGTGCAAAGAAAATTGAAGTCCTTGCACAGTGAGGGTGGGGTCTTCCCAAAGTTCTTGGAAAATGCCTCTTATGAAAAAGCTACGCACCAGTTTCCATTTTTTCACCAAAACAAGCTCATCCTTTAATCCTGTGTTTCCATGAACATTTTTGTTACAACAACTACATAGTCCCCTTGTTTATAACTGGAGCCTCTTTCTTCCACGTGCTCGTATGACATGGACCAGGTTCTTGTGAGCCTCAGTCTTCCCACTAGGACATTATGCTGGTGCCCATTATGCAGATCCCTTGTGTTCAGTCTCTACTTGGCACCGTTCCCACTGAGTTTTGTTTGCTTTGTTTTGAGCTCCAGCTATGAGGGGGAGTGTGCACATTTGTCTCTCTGCGTCAGGCTTATTTTACTTAACAAGGTGTCTTCCAGGTCTATTCATTTGCTGTTAACGACAGGATTTCGTTCTCTCTGGGGTGGGGTGGTATGACATGGTGCGTATAGACCTTGTTTTCTTTATCCACTTTGTGATGGTGGACACCTTGGCTGGTTTGGTTGATTCCTTTTCTAGCTATTGTGAATGGTGGTGCAGGCGTCTCTGACACCGTGAGGCCATGTCTTTTGGGTACGTACCCAATAGTGGGATTGCTCCATCATGCGACAGGGCTGTTTCTAGTTTTTAAAAGTATCTCCAACAGGTTTCCTTTTTGGTGCTCAGTCAGTTGTCACTGATCAGGGAGAACATATGATATTTGTCCCTTTTGGGACTGGCTTATTTCACTCAGCGTGATGTTTTCCAGATTCCTCCATTGTGTTGCAAATGACCGGATTTCATTTTGACTGCTGTGTAGTATTCTATAGAGTACATGTCCCATAATTTCTTTATCCAGTCTACTGTTGATGGGCATTTAGGTCGATTCCAGGTCTTAGCTATTGTGAATTGAGCTGCAATAAACATTAAGGTGCAGACAGCTCTTTTATTTGCCAATTTAAATGATCATCCCTTGTCCTGACTGTTGATGAACAACTTAATACTTTATCCCTTTTAGTATTTTTTTGTTCTACTTAATACTATTGGTTGAACTCTTTAATTATCACACAATTATTCTTAGGTGTTTAAATTTAACTGAAAAGTGATCCCTGTTAAATATAAGCGTAGGAATAAGAGAGGGAGGAGATGTACAATTAGGGACATGCTCAATCTGCCCTAAATGGTAGAGTTAGAAACGTGCCAGGGGATTCCAATTCAATCCCATCAAGGTGGCATGTACCAATGCCATCTCACTAGTCAAAGTGACCAGTTTCAGTTCACAATTGATCATAATGATAGATCTAAGAGTCAAAGGGATCACACAAACAAGACTAGTGTCTGCCAAAACTAACGGATAGAATTAAAAAGGAGAGAACAATCCAACATGGGAAGCAGGATACACAGCAGACTCATAGAATGGCAGATGTCCTAAATAGCACTCTGGCCTCAGAATCAGCCCTTAAGGCATTCGGATCTGGCTGAAGAGCCCATGAGAGTATTTTAGGCATGGAAAGCCAAGACACTCTGGGGAAAAAAAAAGACCTAAATGAAAGATCTTTGCGAGTGAGATCCCAGTGGAAAGAACGGGCCATCAAAGAAGGAGGTACCTTTCTCTGAAGGGAGGAGAGAACTTCCACTTTGACTATGACCTTGTCTGAATAAGATCGAAGTTGGTGAACTCAAAAGGCTTCCATAGCCTTGGCAACTCATGACAAGAGCCTAGGGTGATTACTGATGCCATAAACAAGAGTGTCAATTGTTAAGTCAACAACAGGAGTCACTGTGCACTTACTCTGTCCTTAATGTGTTGTACAATGTGAATTAATGCTATAACTGGTACTCAAACAGTACTTTACACTTTGTGTTTCTGTGTGAGTGCAAACTGTTGAAATCTTTACTTAATGTATACTTAATTGATCTTCTGTATACAAAGAGAATTGAAAATGAATCTTGATGTGAATGGAATGGGAGAGGGAGTGGGAGATGGGAGGGTTGCGGGTGGGAGGGAAGTTATGGGGGGGAAAAAGCCACTGTAATCCAAAAGTTGTACTTTGGAAATTTATATTTATTAAATAAAAGTTAAAAAAATTATCTCCACACTCTTTTCCATAGTGGATGTACTGATTTATATTCCTACCAGCAGCGTGTAAGAGCTTCCCTTTCTCCACATCTTTGCTGGAATTTGTTGCTTTTGTCTTTTTGATAACAGCCATTTGTGAAAGGATGAGGCAGTGGCATCTCATTGTGGTTTTGATTTGCGTTTCCTGATGCTAATGATAGCAAGCATTTTTCCACACATTTGTTGGCCATTTGTAGTTCATTTGAGAACTATCTCTTCAGGTTCTTTGCCAATTTATTAACTGGATTGGTTGCTTTTTGTTGTTGAGTTTTTTGAGTTCCTGATGTATTCTGGATTTTAATTCTTTGTTGGATAAGTAGCTTGCAAATATTTTCTCCTCTTCTCTCAGATGTCTCTTCACTTTATTGGTTGTTTCCTTACATTTAGATCTTGATTTATTTTGAGTTTTTTTTTTTTTTAATTTACTGAGAGGTAGGGACCTAATTTCATTCTTCTATGTCTGTTTATCCAGTGTTGCTAGCAACATTTATTGAAAAGAGTATCTTTTTTTCCAATGTATGTCCTTGGCCCCTTTGTCAAAAGTCAGTTGGCTGTATGTACATGGATTAATTTCTGGGTTCTGTGTTATGTTCTATTGATCTGAATGCCAGTTTTTAAGCTGGTATTATGTTGTTTTAATTATTACAGCTAAAAAAAATGGCGTAACAGGTAAAGCCACTCCCTGCAGTGCCAGCATCCCACATGGGCGCTTGTTGAGTCCTGGCTGCTCCACTTCCCATCCAACTCCCTACTGTGGCCTGGGAAAGCAGTGGCAGATGGCCCAGGTCCTTGGGACCCTGCACCCAAGAGGGAGACCTGGAAGAAGCTCCTGGATCCTGGCTTTGGATGAGAGCAGCTCCGGCTGTTGCAGCCAATTGGGGAGTGAACCAGTGAGCGGAAGACCTCTCTCTCTCTCTCTCTCTCTCTCTCTCTCTCTCTGTAACTCTGTCAAGTAAATAAATAAATCTTAAAAAAATAATTACTACAGCGTTGTAGTATGCTTTGAAATCAGATATTGTGATGCCTCCAAATTTATTTGTTTGTTTATTTTTTGTTCAGGATCACTGTGGCCATTCTGGGGTTTTTGTAGTTCTATACAAATGTAAGCCCCCCCCCATCAAAGAACCAATGATATTCTGTTACGAATATCATTGGTTCTTTGATAGGGATTGTACTGAATCTATAGATTTCTCTAGGCAGAATGGATATTTTAATGACATTGATTCTTCCAATCCACGAGCCAGGGATATCTTTCTTTTTTTTTTCTGTGTGCTTGATGTTTTCTTTCATCAGTGTTTTGTAATTCTCTTCGTAGAGATTTTTCATTTCTTGGGTTAAATTTATTCATAGATAGTTAATTTTTTGGTGTGTACTGTGAATGCGATTTCTGTCTTGATTCCCATTTCAGCAAGATCATTATTGGTGTATAAAAATACTACTTTTAAAAATGTGTTGATTTCACACCCCAGCAGAAGGAACAGGCCATCAAGGAGGGAGGCGCCTTTCTCTGAAGGGAGGAAGGAACCTCCACTGTGATATGGCCTTGACTAAACAACTTCAGAGTTGCTGAACTCAAGGGGCTTCCATAGCCTAGACAGCTCATAGCAAGAGTCTTGGGTGATTGCTGACGTCATAAATAAGAGTGCCAATTGTTAAATAACAACGGGAGTCACTGAGTTCATGCTCCCCACACAGGATCTCTGTCCTTAATATGTTTAACTATGAAACTCAAAAACAACACTACTAGCCGAACAATACCCTATACCTGGTTCGGTTGTGTGAGTGCAACCTGTTGAAATCCCTGCTTAGTATATACTAAGTTGATCTTCGATATATGAAGGTAATTGAAAATGAAACGTGATAAAGGGCGGGATGGGAGAGGGAGTGGGTGAGGGGAGGGCCACAGGAGGGAGGGAGGTCGGGGGGGGGAAGCCACAACAATACAAAAGATGCATTTTATATTCTACTTCAAACTATTGGTTGAACTCTGTAATTAATACACAATTACTCTTAGGTGTTTAATTAATGCTATAACTAGCACTCAAATAATATTTTACACTTTGTGTTTCTGTGTGGGAGCAAAATGTGGAAATCTTTACTTAACATACGCTAAATTGATCTTCTGTATATAAAGATAATTGAAAATTAATCATGATGTGAAGGGGAAGGGGAGAGGGAGTGGGAGAGGGGAGCGTTGTGGGTGGGAGGGAAGATACGGGGGGGGAGGAGGCTATTGTGGTCCTTAAGCTGTACTTTGGATATTTATGCTCATTAAATAAAAATAAAAATAAAAAAAAATGTTGATTTCGCATCCCTTGACTTTATCGAGTTGGTTTACCTGCTCCAATGGTCTGTGGGTGGGGTGTTTAGGTTTTTCCATGTAGAAAATCGTGCCGTCTGCGAGCGTGGGCATTTTGACCTCCTGTTTTCCATTTCTGATACCCTTTCTTGCTTCTCTTCCCTAAGTGCTCTTGCTAATACTTTCGATAGTACTTTGACTAGAAGAGGGGAAAGTGCTCATCCTTGTCTTGTTCTAGAATTGGGGAAAATATTTCCAGCTTTTCCCCACTCAGAATTAAGTTGGCTGTGGGTTTGCTGCGTGTGTGTGTGTCCTTTGTAATTGTGGGGTGTGTTTCCTCCTATACCTAATGTATTGAGCTTTTATCATGAAGGAATTTGAATCTTGTCAGATGACTGCTGCCTCTATGAGATGATCATATGGTTTTTTTTTTTTTTTTTGACAGGCAGAGTGGACAGTGAGAGAGACAGAGAGAAAGGTCTTCCTTTGCCGTTGGTTCACCCTCCAATGGCCCCCGCAGCCGGCGCACCGCGTTGATCCGATGGCAGGAGCCAGGTGCTTCTCCTGGTCTCCCATGGGGTGCAGGGCCCAAGCACTTGGGCCATCCTCCACTGCACTCCCTGGCCACAGCAGAGAGCTGGCCTGGAAGAGGGGCAACCGGGACAGAATCCGGTGCCCTGACCGGGATTAGAACCCAGTATGCCGGCGCCGCAAGGTGGAGGATTAGCCTAGTGAGCTGCGGCGCCGACCGGATCATATGGTTTTTGTTCTTCATTGTGTTGATGTGATTTACTGCGTTTTGTTGATTTGTGAATGTTGTTACCCTGCATCCCTGGGGTCAATCCCGCTTGATCATCATGTATGGTTTTTTGATGTAGTGTTGGATTCGGTTTGCTAATATTTTGTTGAGAGTTTGTGCCCCTGTGTTTATCAAGGATATGGATCTGCAGTGTTCTTTCTGTTTGGTTTTGGTATCTGAGGACTTCCGGCCTCACAAGAAGGCTGGCAGAGTTTCCTCCTTTTCTGTGCCTTGCAATCTTTGAGCAGTGCTGGGCTTAGCCCCTCCCTCTGTGTTCTGTAGGATCCATTGCAAAGCCATCAGGTCTTGGACTTCTCTTTGATGGGAGAGTTTTAGTTACTGCTTCAGTCTTGCTGCTTGTTATGGGTCTGCTGAGAGTTTACACAGCTTCTTGACTAAACGTGGGAGGTTGCTTACATCCAGGGATTTATGGATTTCTTCAAGCTTTTCCGGTTTGTTAGCACATGTATGAGCCCTCGTGTTTCTGCGGGATCCACTGTAATGCCTCTTTTTCCTTCTCTAATTTTGTTAATTTGAATTTTTCTTTGTTAGTCTGGCTATGTGTTCGTGTCTTTTGACCTTTTTAAAAACCAGCTTTTTTTTTTTTTTAATCTCTGTATTGTTGGTTTCAATTTCATTTGCTTCTGCTCCGATCTTTACTATTGCTAGCCTTCTGCTAATTTTTTCTTTGTTTTGTTCTTGCTTTTATAAACCTTTGCTAGGCATCATACGACTGTTTATTTGAAATCCATTTTTTAATGCATGCGCTCACTGCTGCTATAAACTTCCTTCTTAATAACGCTTTGCTGTATCCCACAGACTTTGATATGTTGTGTTTTCATTTTCATGTGTCCAAGACATTTTAAAATTTCTTGAGTGACACTGGTCATTCAGAAGCAAGTTGCTCCATTTCCACTGTTGGGAAGTGTTCTGTTCCTGTTATTCCTACTCTTACTCCTTTGTGGTCTGAGAAGACAGATGGTAAATTATAACGATTTCTGAGATTTGATTTCTGGCCTAGTAAATGGTCCATCGCAGACAACGTTCCAGGAGCTGACATGCGCTCTGCCGCTGGTGGACGGCTCCGTGGACGGCTGTCGGGCCCGGTGCTCAGAGCTTGGCTGAGCTCTGCTGCGTCTTCGTGGACTTCTGTCCTGGGCTCTGTCCGTTGATGACAGTTGGGTGGTGAAGTCCGTTACTGTGTTTGTTGGAGTCCACCTCCGCCTTTAGGTCTAATAGTGTTTGCTTTGTGTGTGGGGGTGGTCCTGTGTTGGGCGTGTATACATCTGATTGTTGAATCTTCTTGCTGAACTGATCCTCTTATCAATTTGCAATGTCTCGTCTCTCTTTACAGTTTTTGATGCAAAGTCTGTTTTGTCTGATGTGAGTGCAGCTACTCCAGCTCGGTGGCTTTCACCTGCACAGTGTGTCTCCAACCCTGCATTCCGTCTGCGTGCCTTCACCTGGGGAGTGAATTCCTGGTAGGCAGCATGTGGGTGGCTCCTGTTTTTTTTTTTTTTTTTTTTTTTTTACAGGCAGAGTGGACGGTGAGAGAGAGAGAGACAGAGAGAAAGGTCTTCCTTCTGCTGTTGGTTCACCCTCCAATGGCCGCCTCGGCCAGCGCGCTGCGGCCGGCGTACCGCGCTGATCCGATGGCAGGAGCCAGGTACTTATCCTGGTTTCCCATGGGGTGCAGGGCCCAAGTACTTGGGCCATCCTCCACTGCACTCCCTTGCCACAGCAGAGAGCTGGCCTGGAAGAGGGGCAACCGGGACAGAATCCGGTGCCCCGACCGGGACTAGAACCCGGTGTGCCGGTGCCGCAAGGCGGAGGATTAGCCTAGTGAGCCACGGCGCCGGCCCAGCTCCTGTTTTTATTAATCCATTCAGTCAACCTGTATCTTTTGATTGGGGAACTTTTTTTTTTTTTTTTTTTTGACAGGTAGAGTAACAGACAGTGAGAGAGAGAGAGAGACGTCCGCTGGTTCACTCCCCAAATGACTGCAACACCCAGAGCTGGGCCAATCTGAAGCCAGCAACCAGGAGCTTCTTCTGGGTCTCCCATGCGGGTGCAGGGGCCCAAGCACTTGGGCCATCCTCCACTGCTTTCCCAGGCCACAGCAGAGAGCTGGATTGGAAGTGGAGCAGCTGGGACTAGAACTGGCTCCCATATGGGATGCCGGCACTGCAGGCGGAGGATTAACCTACTGTGCCACAGCACCGGCCCTGGGGAATTTTTTTAAAGGTTTATTTATGTATTTGAAAGGCAGAGTTACAGAGAGGTGGGTGTGTGGGGGAGGTGGGGGGATTTTCCATCTGCTGATTCACTCCCCAAGTGACTGGGGACTTGACCCACATTCAACTGTCACACTGGCGGCTCAGAACCGACTCCTGCGTTTCTGTCGATCGGTCACCGGTTCTGTCTGCTCTTAGTGAATTTTGTCCTGTGGTTCTGGATTCCCTGTCAGGCTGGTCTGGTGGTGAGAAATTCTCGTGGTTCTTCTGGAAAATGCTTCATTTCTCCTTTGCCTCTAGAAGACGGCTTTGCTGGATAGACTACTCTCGGCTGGAGGATTTTCCCTTGAGTGCATCACCGGCGTGCCCATCTCTGGAGCCCGGAGGCTATGGTTTCGGGAGCCAACTCCAGAGCTTGGTGACCTTGGGTTTTCCTGATTTCATCGTCTGGCGAACACCCTGGGGGGCCGCAGGGACTCACTGCTGAGGCCCGGCCAGGTGGGGATGCCTGGTCTTCCACCTGCAGGCGAATCACAGCCGGGACCAGAAGCCTCTCAGGGGTCCAGGCTTTCCCTTCTTTGTTCCTTAGGGCATTGTTCTGGAAACAACCCCTGGAGACACCTGTTTTCCTGCCCTCAAATCAGAGCTAACTCTTCCCACTCTGCAGCCCCGGGACACAGGGTACAGAGAGGCACTCTGATAGACCTGCCATCAATGGCTGCGATCATCAGCTGTGAACTCGTGTCTGGAAGGAACAGGTGTTCTTGCGAACAAAGGGACGTTGTGGTCGCAGACGGTAGGGAAACGCTGACCCCAGGGCTGCAGGACTGCTTGGGGCCTTGAGAGGAGTGGAGTCAGCTCCCACAGGGGCCTCCTGTGCACAGAGTTCCCAGGGGTCCTGGAGCAACGGGCGCCGTGTCTGCGGAGTGTCCACCTCCGTCGAGGCCTGGCTCCCGTGGTTGGGTAAACAAAATCCTTCCTCCGAGTGCTTGCTGCTCTCAGGCACACGTGTGCTCCAGATTCCGGGGTCTCTGCACAGGGACTGCCACTTCTTTCCAATGACCTCTTCTGGAAGGAGTTTGGGAGGGTGTTGGGGGTGGGGCTGCTTGGAGACCCCGTCTAAGTGCAGGTCAGCGATGCGGCCCCCAGCCCCAGAGTCGAGTCGATGTCTCCAGCATCCTCTGTGGAGCCCCTGGAGGCCTGGCAGGTGGAGTCACTTCTGATAGTGATGACGGTGGCCCCGTGGGCCCAAAGCAAGGCCCAGCACTGGGCTCTGAGCTGCCCTTCGTGACCTGTGAACTGAAACATGGAAGTTGCCAGTGTGGTGGGCTCCAACAGCCCGAGGGCGAGGTGTTGCTGCCCCAGGCAACCACACTCCGCTGAGGCACAGCCAGGAGGGGCCAGCATGGGAGGAAGCCTGCCATGGCCTTGGCTTCGTACGGACCACCTGGCCGTGCACAAAACAGGCGCTCCCTAGACCGATCCCAGAGACTTAGCAAAACCTTAGCATCAGGCCTTGTGTGGGCACCGGGGTGGGCAGAAGGAACCTTCCCGCCCTGTGGTGCGGCCCCACTCGGGTCCTCTACAGTGGATTCTTTATCACCTAATGTGGTTGTGGTTGCAACGGCGTGGCACCGAGGAACACACGGACGGGACGGGGCCAGGATGGAAAACGTGAGCCGAGGAGCCCAGCCCCCTGCAGCCGCGTTCCTGGGCAGGAAGCCGGCTGTGGCCCTAGAACATTCCTGAGAAGGGGCTGAGTAGCGGCTTATTCATTGCCTCGACTCAGGAAGTCTCTGGCTTCTTGAGAAACCATAAATTAGAAAATCGAGCCGGACTTTCTTCCATAGAAACTGAATTAGTGACGCGATTTTTAAAAGTGCGGTTGTGAACGTGTTCATCTAAACCACAAGCCCTGCCAAGCTACGAAATGGCCCCTGCAATCCGGGGCGCCCCTGCCAGAAGACCCCCAAACACACACACTTGGGGTCTGGAACACATATTTGTGAAATACTTCCCAGGTTCAGGAAGCCGTGGGGCAGAGGGCGTGTGTCCCAGGAGTCCGTCTCTCCACGGCCAGCAGAGCGGTGTCACCTGGAGTCCCTGTGGGGGTGGCATGTGGGGGCTGCTTCCCTGCTGAGGGGTCGGGGTCCCTGCTCAGCGGTGTTGGATGTCAGAATGTTTCAACTGGGGATGCCGGTCCCTTTCGGGCATCCAGCGAGGTTCCACAGGGGGCGCTCTGGGGCAGTCGTGTGTCTCTGATCTGTGGGAGCAGGGAACAGGTGCCATCGCTAGTGGCTGGGACTGGGGCAGTCCTTGGTGGTGGTGGTGGGGACTGTGCTATTTGGTCACTAGGTTGGGCTGTGCAGGGATCTGGGTGTGTGTAACTACCAGAAGCCAGGGCCATGGCAGGAAGGGACAGGCAGGAGTAGGGCAGTAGGAATAGGTACAGAGTCCACTTGGTAAAACTGCAGGTGCCAGAGCACTGGGCAGGACCCCAAGGTTTCCCCCAGCCTGGGTTGGGCCTGTGGCTCTGGGCTTCTGAGTTTCCAACAGCACAAGGATGGAGAAAGGGCGTTGATAGTGGAAGCGAGTGGGGATTAAAGCAAGACCCCAAGGTTCAGGAAGAAGGGGCACGCCCTGTGTCAGGTCAGCTCTGTGAGGACGGGGGGGGGGATAGAGGAGGGGGGCGGGTGTCAGTGCTGAAACAGCCCCTTCCTGCAGAGTAGGGGTGACACCTGCTCACCCACACCCCGGGGCCACCACTTCTGTGCCACAGCTGATTTGGTGAGAGAAGAGGCTTGATCCAGGGGAAGCCAATCAGATCCATTCCTGGGAATTTGGGCCCGAGCTACTGGGCAGTTGAGTGGCAGCCCTGGAGCTGGGGTACTGCACCTGAGTGCTTGAGGCAGGTGCAGAGAAAAGATCTGCGGTGGCGAGCGGGGGTGGGGGGAGCTGGAGGAAGCAGAGTTAGGAACGGCACAGCCCTGGGTGCCGGGTGCCGTGAGGCATGGAGGAGGCTGAAACCCCTCCCACCAGCTCTGGTCCCTGGGCCACACCTGCACTTCCCGCCTGCAGCTCGCACCTCCTTTACCTCTGACTAACTCCGTGTGTGAGAGCTGATTCGAGGGGGCCTTAGTTACTGGCAACCGAGCTCTCCCTGGAAAGCCAGCGTCCTCGAGGTGGCTGCAGGAGGACTGGGCAGGAGGGGACTTGGGCGGGGGCGGGGGTGCTGCCTGGAGGGACGATGCTGGACTCCAGCCGTGCCGCCGGCCTGGAGAAGGGTCTGGTGTCTGCTCAGTTGAGTACGACTCTGGCATGGAGGGGACCTGGACCCTGGGCAAGTGAGAGGCACTGACGGGCCCCACATCCAGCCCCAAGAGAGGCAAAGTGGGCGAAGGACAGACGGGGACATTTTCAGCTTGAGACTTGACAGAGGAAAAGAGAAGCCTGCATTATGGGTTCTCCAGGGTTAGGTGAGGTCCAAGGTCAAGGGCCCACTTTTGGCTCAGAGTAGAGAAACTTGGCCCTGGAATCTTCTGCTGCGGCTTGGTGGCCTTGGCAAAGGAAGCTGCTCGTGACCCACTTGGCGATGACTCGGGTGTGCGGGCGTGGAGTCACGGTGCACTGCACCGTCATAGACAGCGTCTTACCTGCAGGGGGCACCCGGTCTCAGGGCAGGGACATGGTGGTGACTGTGAGAATCAGTTGGATCCCCCAGCCCAAGGGACAGACAGGAGAGGCTTCTGACACGGACGGAGCCAACGGGGCTGCACAGGACGAGGAGGAGCGAGAGGGATCTCGGGGAGGAGAGAAAGCTGGAGAATAAACTGAGATATTAAAAGGTATTTTTAAAAAGGTTTATTTATTTGAAAGAGTGACACACACACAGAGGGAGGGGGGAGTGGGAGAGAGGAAGAGAAAGCGGGAGATAATCCATCTGCTGGTTCACTCCCCAAATGCCCACAACAGCCAGGCTGGAGCCAGGAGCCAGGCTCTCCCTCCAGGTCTCCCACGTGGTGGCAGGAACCCAAGTACCATCATCCTCTGCCTTCTGAGCTGCATTAGGAGGGAGCTGGATGGGCAGCAGAGATGCCAGAACTGGAACCGGCCCTGCCAAGTGACAGCTTAACCTGTGGCCCCACCAGGCGTCTTACAGAAAGTTTGCAAGGACACGTGGAAATCCCAGCGTAACCTGCGGGTCTTCCCTGTGCTTTTGGAGTTGGGCTCTCTCTGCGGGCCGGCGTGGTTTGGGGCGGGAGGGGCCGTCGGGTGGGAGATGCGCTGGGTGGGAGACCTCGAAGAGCAAGGGTGGCAGAGGCCACAGACTGCACGGGTCACACATCCCGTTCCTTTCCTTTCTCGGGCTCTGGGACCAATTCCCTGGTCAGGGGCCCAGTGTCCAGCCTCGCCCACCTCTGGACGCCCTCCACCTTCCCAGCCAGACCACAGGAAGACCCCCCGGCCCTGCCTCCCAGCGTGACCCAGAACCCCCTGCCCGCTCACTGGAAAGAAGGGCAGTGGGCTCCTCGAGCCTGGGCGAGGATGGCCGTGGTGCACCGCCAGGTCAGGACCGCTGACGGCTGACTCAGGGAGGGAAGCAGCAGGCAGTGTGATGTGTGTGTTCTCGCCCGTGTGCAATTTCTCCGTGTAAGCGAGCGGCAAAGGGGATGGGGGCCGTGGCCGTCGCTGGGTCAGCTCCTTGTGACTATCGATTCACGATCACCAGTTGAGACGTGGGAAGCAGCCAGCCCCGGAGAGCTAGGTCAGCACGCCTGTGGCTCTGTCCACTTGCGGCTGACCTCCCAAGAGGCTTTCCCACCTCGCAGGGGGGTTTGCATTTGTGACCTCTAAGGAGAGGGAGGTGCTGGGGGTGGGGGTGGCCGGGCCTTGAAGGGTCTGGTCGCTTGCTGAACTCTGTCCCGCAGTCTGCCGGGTGTCCTCTGGGGGCAGCACCCACGATGATGGTGAACACTTTTCAGGAGCTGAAACTTTGCACGGGGAGCTAAGCCGATGTTGCCTGGAAGCGCCCAGGGAGTTCTGAGGAGAGACACGGGCAGGCTGGCGGGGTCTCTCCCGGGATGGGTGGGTGGATGTGGCCGGCGTGGTGTATATGGTTTGTCTCCCCTGCTATAACAAAATGCCGAAGCAGGGTGCTTATAAAGAAAAGAGTTTATTTAGCTTACGGTTTGGAAGCCAAAAGCCCGAGGCCAGGGGGCCCCATCTGCTCAGCCTCCTCGGGGCGTCAGGGGTGCTGACAGCGCCGGCTCCTCGGGGCTCCTCCCGGAGAGCACGTCCCAGAGGCATCGTGGGGTAAGACAGGAAACCCCGAAGCCAGGAGGCGCATCTTGCCCCCATCTGGAGGGAACTAGCCAGGACCTTGCACCAGGCTCACCCCTCGAGTTCCACCACCTGTGAACACAGCCACCCCGGGGACTAGGCTTCCAAAGCCTGAGACCCTGGGGGCCACCCAGGAATGGCACACAGACCAAAGCCGAGTCTGGGTGGCGGGCTCTGTGCCAGGAGGAACGAGCGAGGTCCTCGCGTCTCTCGGGGGCTGCGGTGAGCTCGGCTGTTGGCTCAGGGGAAGCTCAGAGGAAGAGCAAGGGTCTGGGTTCCGTTGGGGTTTCCCTGTCTTTCCCTTGGGGCTGCTGCTTCTCCCTGATTTCTGGACGTTGCAAGGACGGCACCAAGCCACGGGCCGTGAACACGGGCTTGCAGAATGTGACGGCCCTGACCCGTGGGACACATGAGTCCTCTGATCCGCTCCCTCCAGGCTCATGGAGCCACAGCTGGTCAAGGCATCCTCAGCTGTCACTATTTGCCGCCCACGGTCCCACTGGGGGGCATCTGCCAGCTGAGGGGATTTGGGGGTGATCTGTGCTCCCAGCTGCCTCAGGGGCATGGTGGGGTTGTGCCCTGAGGGTCAGGGATGCTGTCCAGGGGCCTTGAGGGCTTCATGCGTTGGCAGGAGTGAGGCCTTGGTCTGCCGCGTGGTGGGTGGGCAGTGGGCATCCATTCTCGAGCAAGAACCACAAGGGACCCTGGCTGTGACCTGGGCTTCTCCTGTCCCAGGCCCTGTGCAAGCAGGAGAAGCAAAACAGAAGGGGACTCAGACACGGCCCCTGCTCGCACACTGAGGTTGGCCCATGGGGAAGGACCACGACAAATTTTAAAATGTGATCGTGACCAGCCAGATTCTGGACATGGTCAGCTCTGGACTCGGGCTGCTGGGGCACACAGGACAGCAGAGACCCGGGCCGAGTCCCAGGCTCCTGACTCCGCGGCTCTCTGCATGAGGATGGATGAGCAGCAGTGCATGGAGAGGACCAAGGCGAAGTCGCTCATCCCGAATCTGTTCCAGGACCTTTCGCCTCCTTTTGTTGCAGTCAAGCGGCTCTGAGCGCTCAGTGATGGGACTTTGCAGAACCCCCGACCGGATCGCAGGCGGGTCGGCAGGAGCGTTGGCTTTACCTGCAAGAACACAGCAGGTAGAGAAGGACAGGATTCCCATTGGAACATAAATCCCTTTGGTGCTAGATTCCAGCAGAGCGACTGTGCCAGGAAATTGGTGGATCGCTGCTTTCCCACGAGCGCAGGGCCTTGTAAACCCGGCTGCTCGGGGATGAGGGGAGGGAGCCACCCCAGGTCTACCGGGGCCCAAGTCTCTGGGGCCAGGGGCCGGTGATCGCTCCATGAAAGCGTGGTGAGGAAGAGTGAGAGGAGGAGATCGGCCCCCGGAGGTGGCCAGCGAGGGCACGCAGCCCGCGCCCAGGACTGCAGCTGCTTCTGCGGGCTGTTGGGCTGCCCTGGGCCTCTGCGCCTTCCTCTATGCCCACCCCACCCTGCTCCGGAGCCATTTTTTTTTATTTGACAGGTAGAGTTTACAGACAGTAAGAGAGAGAGAGAGAGAGAAAGACAGAGAAAGGTCTTCCTTCTGTTGGTTCACTCCTCAAACGGCCACTGTGGCCGGCGCTGTGCTGATCCGAAGCCAGGAGCCAGGAGCTTCCTCCTGGTCTCCCATGCAGGTACAGGGCCCATGTACTTGGGCCATCCTCCACTGCCCTCCCAGGCCACAGCAGAGAGCTGGACTGGAAGAGGAGCAGTCGGGACTAGAACCCGGCGCCCATGCCATTTTTCTTTGAATATTTATTTATTTATTTGAAGAGTGATACACAGATAGAGCCAGCCAGCCAGATCTTCCATTCACTGTTTCACTCCCCAAATGACCACAACAGCCAGAGTTGGGCCAGGCTGACGCCAGGAACCGGGACTCCGTCCAGGTTGGGTGGAAAGGGGCCCGTGTACTTGGGCCATCTTCTGTTGCCTCCCCAGGCGCCTTAGCTGGGAGCTGGGAGAAGCGGAGCAGCTGTCGCAAGCCAGCACTTGGAGTGGGGAAGCCAGTGTTGCGTCCCTTATTCATTTAACCTGCTGTGCCACCACGCTGGGCCCTGGCTCCATCTTGCTCCTGCCCCTTGTATACTCTTGCTCCAGGCTGGGACGCACGAGCCCCAGCGCTGGGAGCCCCTTTCAGACTAGCCCACGCCCTGTGCTGATGTAAACGGCCCTCAGCCTACTGTTGCTATGCTATTAGCACAGAGAGGGGAGGAAGTGGGGGCTGGAGACCCTGCCCTGCCCTGTCCCTGTGTCCACTCCCAGGTGATGGCCACCCCTCAGCACACCTGTGCCTCCCTGGAGCAACCGGACTGACTTCCTGTTTGGCCGTGGGAATCTCGCTGCTGGGAAAACGTGGTGTCCGTCGCAGCAAGTCCCGCACCGGGCGCTTCGCCTCGCCTGGCCTGCACCACACAAGGGCCTTCCACAGGGCCAGAGCCCATGCTGAGCTTTGCTGGGGTGTCGGGGGGATATGGACAAGGGCCCAGCAGAGGGAGAGCGCAGGTGGGCAGCAGGTGGGTGTGTGGGCTCCAAGGACGGGAGGCAGGGTGGGGACGCGGGCTTCCGGGAGCTGGGCTGGCAGCTCAGGGGCATCTCCCACAAGGGTTGGGGGATTCCTCAGGGGCTGTGTGTGAGGAGCCCTGGGCGGGGCCCTCTGGGGGCTCTGGGAAGGCGCTCGCCCAGGATGGGTGCTTGAAGGAAGGGCCACAGAGGCAGGGCTGGTGCTCGGCTCTCAGCCTGGCTGTGGCTTGGGTAAGTCACTCACCTGGGCCAGTCTCACACTGACCGAGCACTTGCTGTTGGCAGACACCGGGCAGGGGCTTAGGACAGGCAGGTGAGAGAGCGTGGTCCCTGGCCACACGAGTCAGACCAGGAGCGAAGTGGACAGACACTGAGAGAAGGAGGTGGGTAAGAAGGGAGTGGGGAGCAGAGGGGGAGACGCCCACCCATGGGGAGGGGTTGGGAGAGGGAGCAGGGTGGGCAGCGGGGGAGGTAACTTGGAGTTGAGCTTTGGCGGTTGAATACGAGCTCACCATGGGATCATCACACAGGCGTGTCCCCCAGTGGCCTGGCACCTTCAGGGGACCTGGCTAGGGTGTGGTGTTCCTGGGCTACGGGTTCAGGACCCAGCACTCTGCGGTTCCACCTTATAGGGTTACTCGCTCGGTTGCTGTGGGGTTGGATCCCAGATGGCTCAGGCAGGTGTTCGGAGGACTGCAGTACCGCCAGAGACCTCCAGAGGGCGCTTCCCACCGCAGAGACCGGGAGGGGCCACCAGGGGCTATCGCCGCCCACGTTTTGGGGTGGTCTGTTACACGGTCCTGACACCTGGGCTGGCTGTTGAGGTGGGCAGCTCCCTGCCCCCTGCCCTGTCCTGTCCTGTTGGGCAGAGTGCTGCACCTCCAGGAAAGGGACATGGTGTCACCCCAAAACAGCGTCACCCCAAGACGAGGCCCTGGCTTCCATCTTGCAGTCCCCCTTGGTGTTTGAGAAGCCAGCTGTGGGGCTGTGACCTGCTTTGTGGGGCAGATGAGTGGCCCACCATGGAGGGGGGCCTCCGGCCAACAAACATGTGGGTGACCCTGGGATCCTCCCCAGGGCAACCTTGAAAAGACCGTGGCCCCAGCAGGCAGCCGGCTGCCAGGCTGGTGAGGGGCCCTGAGCCAGCGCCCCCAGCTCGGCTGTGTCGGGTTCCTTACGCACAGAAATCACGGGGTGGTAGACGCTCGTTGGTTTGAGGCTAAGCTCGGGGTCGTTGGCTGCCCAGCCGCAGACAATGAGTGCAGCTTTGATGGATGGCCCCAGCCTCACCTAGCCTGGCCCCAGGCGAGCTTAGCTCTGCTCTAGGCTCGCATGTCGGGCTTCCGTTCGAACCCTGGTCAGCCAGGGGCTCAGAGTGGGGGCCACTGAGCGGATGAGGCTTTGAGGAGCCACACCCCCAGCGCCTGCTGCTTTTGGGAAAGGCAACCTGGCTTCTGCAGGACCACGGGCAGCGCTGTGCGTGGTGGTTAAGCGTGGGGTGAGTCGTGGGTTCACGGCCACCACCTGTCACCTGCGTGAGCTTTAGCAGAGGCGCAGGACCCCCACCCCCACCCCGGGGGTCCTCTGGAAGCAGAGAGGGAGCCATACAGTGCACAGTTTGATTGGCACCAGCCAGAGAGCCCCTGAGAGGACGAACCAGAGGACTGTGTGGGCGCTCAGCCAGGGCACCAGCAGGCTTGACCGTGAACGTGTTGGGACACTTGGCCTCACTGGCTCCACCCAGCCACTGTTGGTGTGAAGACCTTACTGTGCCATTCTGGTGCCTGGACTCTGGGGCTATCAGCAGGTGTACCCCCTCTTCAAGGATGAGGGGTCCCAGCTGTGTAATCACTGAGGGTTCCTTTGGAGACTCCCAACATCCTGCATGGAACCCCCAAATTCTGCCTGGAATCCTAATATCCCACCTGGAACCCCAACATCTGGTTTGGAATCCCAACATCCTGCCTGGAACCCTAACATCCTGCCTGGAACCCTTGTATCCCTCCTGGAACCCAACATCTTGCTTGAGGTGACCAAATCTTACTTGGAATGGTACCCTCCTGCTTGAACCCCAACATCCCACCCAGAACCCCGACATCTTGCCGGGCTGGGCCCCCTCTGCCCGGGCCCCAGGGCCTGTTTCCCACAAGGGTGTTTATTTCTCGCCGTGGGAAGCGATGATTGAATTCCTGCCTGGGCTGTCGTTCAGCCCGAGTTTGTGCTGAAGGGAAACTTATTTCAGCAACCAGCAATTTCCATAGAGATAAAAAAGGGGAAAAAAGCCAGAGAGACGGGAAACAGCCTGGCCCAGCGTCTTCAAAAGCGTGCACTCGGAGCCTGTTTCTTGAAGATGGATGGCTCCTTAGGCCGCTGAGCGCTTTTTCTTGACTTGTCAACGTTTTATCCCCCTACAAACATGTCTACTATAAATTATTCATCTCCCGGTTAGTGGTTAAGAACACACACACACAGCATGCCTGGAGCTGAGGCTCTGCTTGGTCTTCTCTCTGCTTCTCGGGGCTGACTTGTTTCTCCCTCCCCACAACTGGGAAAGCAGAGGTTCAAGGCCGGGACCTAAAGGAGACAGCGGCGCTGAGCCCAGAGCGAGCCAGGCAGGGGCTGGGGACAGTCACTCACAGCCTTGGGGCGGGACAGGGGATTATCAAATACATGGTAATGCAGGAAGTAGGTGTGTGTGTGTGTGTGTGTGTGTGTGTGTGTGTGTGAGAGAGAGAGAGAGAGAGAGAGAGAGAGAGAAAGAAATAGATCCCTCTTGGAACACCACGATTTTCTCAATAAACTGAGAAGAGACTTGATTCTGTTCTAGGCCCAGCCGTGGAACCCCAAGTCAGAGCCCACTCCTGGAGATCATCTAAGCCTCTCTCCGCTCAGCTGGTTCTACCCTCCCCAGGCTGGGGTCCTACCCAGAGACAGGCCAGGCGCCTGGCGTCTCAGTCCTAGCCTCTCTCTGCCAGCTCTGCACCTGGAGCGCCAGGGTGGGTGGGACGAGGCGGCTGAGCTTGGGGCCTGGGTCGGTTTGCAGTGACAGTGGAATGAAGAGCCACACACCAGAGACCGCACCCCCAGAAGGCTGAGGTCAGCTGGGAGCTGGCGGCGCCCCCCAGGGTGGGGCGAGCAGCCCTCCTTGCTTCTGTCCACTCCCGGCGGTGGCTGCCTGTCCCTGGCCTCAGCCGCCCTCTCCACCCCATGGTCACATGGTGTTCTCCCTGTGTGGCTCTGTTTCCGTGCCAAGTCTCTCTTCTAGGAACCCCAGCCTGCTGGTCATAGGGCCCGGCTGCTTCCGTACGGCTCTGTCACTAAAGGTATCTGCGATGGGCCCACTTCCAAGTGAGGTACCACAGTGAGGACTTCAAGGTGCCCTTTTGGGGAGCGCAATGCCACCCATCCAGGGGCCATAGAGAGAAGACCCCCAGCCAGCAGGCTCCAGAGCCCACCTCCCCAACTTGCACTTTGCGGTCCTGCCTGGCCTGGGAGCTGAACCCTGGATGTGTAGCTGCCAGGTTCTGTGTGTCTAGAAACCTGTCCCTTTCATACCCAAATAAGGGGAGGTGAGGGGAACAGGGCTGACATGGGACTCACCCAACCCACAGGGGGCGGCGTGGTCCCCGGGGGGAGCAGCTGCCTTGGACTTGTGCTGTGGCCTGGTCTCGGGGCAAAGCTGTCCACCTGCCATTGGGGACAGCTTTGGTCTCTGCTACCTCCTCCCTTCTGTGACCCCGCCTGACTCCCTCTTTCTCCCCTCATCTCCGTATCCTACCCAGGTCCTGGGGGCTCTGCCAGGGTAGCATTTGGGTGGGCTCTCGTGGGGCCTCTGAGCTCCCCGGTCACGCTGGGAACTGGCTGGTGCCAGGCCAGCAGCCCCGCTGCTGGACTCCTGCTGGGGGAGGCCGGCCGTGCAGGGAGGGGGAACAGAACTGCTGCTGCCTGGACTTGCGCGTGGGGTTATTCCCCAACCCCAAACTCGGCCAGAGGAGTTATGGTTTTAGTCCCAAATATCTGTATTGGAAATGAATGCAGAGGGAGCGCCATGGCCCAGGGCGTGGCTTTCAGAGGAGACTCCTAGCTGTGGGTTCTGCCAACCCCAGTGGGCGTCCATGCTTTGTCACGGCTGCACCGGCCCCAGCCTCTCCCCTAGTGCCCACTATCGTCCTGCAGCCCCACTGTGGCTACGTGGAGGCCACCACGTGGAAGGGTCCACTACCCAGAGAGCAGACCAAAGAGGCCCAGTCCTGATGGCCCCTGGCTAGCCCCGCAGGGTGTGGTGGTTAACTTTCCATCACTCACCTCCCATTCAACTTCAGTTTCCTTGTAAGTCAGTCCAAGCAGCTCTGAGCTGGAGAGCCCAGGCCACCTCTCAGCGTGGGAGGGAGGCGGTTTGCAGTAGCCGAGGGAGGGGACAGGAGATGAGTCTCTGGCTTGTGACAGTTGGAAAGGAAGGAAATAGCACAAAACACCCTTACAAACCATATCTTACCTAATCCTTGAGGTAGTTATTGGAGTGCCCATTGCACAGATGGGGATACTGAGGCTCAGAGAGATCACGTGGCCTGCCTGGGTCACCTGCCTAGTGAGTGGCAGAGCTGAACAGACCCGTTTTCTGAACGGAGGGGTCTCTCCTTCAGGGAGGCGGTTGCCAAGGCTCTGATCCCACAGTGGTGACTTCGGCCTGGCCCGAACAATCTTTGGGGGGAAGTGCGGTTCCTTCCCAGGGCTGGGGGTCTGAGTAGAAGCCTCTGGAACCGAGAGCTGCCTTTCGGGCTGTCTGGGGAACTGCGCTGTGGCATACCTGGGTGTGGGCTGGGCCCTTGATGAGGGAAAAAGACACAGACAGGATGGGAGCGAGGGGCACCCTCCTGGGAGCCTCCCTGGGATTTCTATTCATTTCAAGTCAAGGCCGGCTCGGCAGGAGCCGCGGAAGCTGAGCCGGCCTGGAATCTAGGTTGCTGTAGAGAAAAGCAGGCGCCGCGGACCCCCGGAAGTCAGCTCCTGCAGGTTCCCCTCCTGCTGTCTGCGGGCCGGGCCATTCCCGTCCTTAAGACTCAGTTCCTTGACATCCTATTGGGACGCGCCTCGGCCACTAGCCATCTGGGTTAGTGCTTGGACTGCTGTGGGGTTGGTATGTAATTCGCGCATACAACGTACTGGGTTCAACGTGGCCTGCACAGCTCGGTGGTTTCTGGCGAGTTCACAGAGCAGTGCGTCCCCCACCACGGTCGATCTCATCCCATCGTCCTGGGGGGCAGAGCTCGTGCACAGTGGCACCGGGGACGAGGCGGGGGACAGGGCTGTCTCCAGCTCTGTCTTTTCCCGATCTCTCTTAAGCTGTTGGCTTCTTTTGGGAATGCACCCAGCAGGTTAGGCTCCACGTGCAGCAGAACTGGAGGACTCGCCCCTGTTTATAAAGTGCCCCAGGCTGTTCTAGCTTGCACGGGCGGATCCAGTTGATTGCAGTCGGGGTGGGGTGGGGGTGGAGATGTTTGAGGCTGGACTCGAAGGTCGGCTTCGACCCAGGAGGGCTGTGCTTGCGGTGTCTCCCCTGCTCTGCAGCCCGCCTCTGGGTTAGCTTGACACTCATTGACTGAAGCCAGAATTTTCTTTCTTTCTTTCTTTCTTTTTTTTTTTTTTTTGACAGGCAGAGTGGATAGTGAGAGAGAGACAGAGAGAAAAGTCTTCCTTTTGCTGTTGGTTCACCCTCCAATGGCCGCCATGGCTGGCGCTCTGCGGCCGGTGCACCGCACTGATCTGAAGGCAGGAGCCAGGTGCTTCTCCTGGTCTCCCATGGGGTGCAGGGCCCAAGCACTTGGGCCATCCTCCACTGCACTCCCTGGCCACAGCAGAGAGCTGGCCTGGAAGAGGGGCAACGGGGACAGAATCTGGCGCCCCGACCGGGACTAGAACCCGGTGTGCCGGTGCTGCTAGGTGGAGGATTAGCCTATTGAGCCACGGCGCCGGCCTGAAGCCAGAATTTTCAAGAATGCCCTTGGACTTGAGCTTCCCTCTCTTCTGCTCAAGCAAAGTCTGTTCTCTGCTTTCTCTCTCTCTCTCTCTCTCTCTCTTTAAAGATTTATTTATTTACTTGAAGAGGCAGAGAGAGAGGTGTCTTCTATCCACTGGTTCACTCCCCCAGATGACCACCATGGCCGGAGCTGCGCTGATCCAAAGCCAGGAGCCAGGAGCTTCTTCTGGGTCTCCTAGATGGGTGCAAGGGCCCAAGAACGTAGGCCCATCTTCTACTGCTTTCCCAGGCCACAGCAGAGAGCTGGATGGGAAGTGGAGCAGCCGGGACTAGAACCGGCACCCATTTGGGATGCCAGCACTGCACGCCGCGGCTTTACCCACTACGCCACTCGCTGGCCCCTGCGCTCTCTTTTCTTACGCGCTGCCTTTCCCTAGGTACACTCTCCAAGCTGCCACTCTGGACACTGTGGTGGCAGGCTCCAGTCTTGCCTCTCCCAAGAAAGCTCTGGCCAGCAGGTGAGCTGGGTGGGCTCCGTCCAGTGTTCGTGAGCACACCCAGCGTCCTTGGCGGCGATGCCTGGCATGGAGCCCCTGTCCTGTGGGTAGAGGCTGGCGGGAAGGTAGCTCTGAGCTCTCGGCCACACCCACGGGGAATGCAGGCTCCCCAGTTGGAGCTGGAGGGGGAGGGGAACGCCAGGGACTGAGCAAGCCTGGCTGGCAGGGGCGGAGAGAGGGAGCAGGCGCGTGGCTCCGTGAGGCTGAGCCTGAGCTTTGACCGCCTGCAGGAAGCTTTATGGCGTACTTGACGTTTCTGTGGGTTTATTAGTTATTTCATGAAGCCAGCAGTAAGACTGTTTTGAATCTACGAGTTTTCTTTCTTCTTCTTTTTTTTAAATTTGACAGGTAGAGTTAGCTAGTGAAAGGGAGAGACAGAGATAAAGGTCTTCCTTTCGTTGGTTCACTCCCCAAATGGCCGCTACGGCTGGCACTGCGCTGATCCGAAGCCAGGAGCCATGTGCTTCCTCCTGGTCTCCCAGTGCAGGGGCCCAAGCATTCGGGCCCTCCTGGGCCACAACAGAGAGCTGGACTGGAAGAGGAGCAACCGGGACTAGAACCCGCGCTGTAGGTGGAGGATTAACCAAGTGAGCCACTGTGCCGGCCCAAGTTTTCTATCATCTGTGTGTCTTTGGCTGTTCAGAGCTTCAGCCTTCTGGAGTGGCTTGTGTTGCCTGTCGGGGTTTGAAGAGTGACTTGTATGGTTTCTGCTTTTTGGAGTTTAAGGAAGTTACCTTCCCGGACACGTAAGACTTGGCAGATGTTTCATGAAGAAGAGAACAGCGCTTTCTCTGTTTCCGCAGCTCAGCATCCAGCGCGTGTCTGTCCACTTCCTCTCTCCCGCTGTTGCAGCCTCTGGGCCTGTGCAGACAGTCCTCCAGCGGGAAGAGCGGGAAGGGGAGTGGGGATGTCTGCACGCAGCTTTGCAGAGCGATTAGAGCTGGTCCACCATGATTTGCCCCGGGATACAGACGCCTGAAGCGTCCGGCCTCAGAGGGTCCGTGCAGTTTTCCAGTTCCACTTTCTGTACAAGGAGGGAGGTGGACAGCTTGCCCAGGGTCGCGGGCTGGCAGGTTCTCTGGGTCTGGGCAGGTGGTGGAGTCCTGGCTGTGGCCCTGCTTTAGGTGTCTTGGATTTGGGGCTCGTCTCCCGTGCTGCCTCGGGGCTGTGCTTCCGGAATGCGGTGGAGCCGTGTTCACGTCCAGGCTCTTTACAGTTTGCAAGGCACTCCCCGAATGCCCCTTCACTGTTGATTGTGTGGGTGAAGAACCAAGACGGAGACTGCTGGGGGGCGGTTCCCATTGGGCCTCCACCCCCTGAGGCCACGCCCCTTCGCGGGGCCCCAGGAGTCCCGGCCCAGTGCTCCCGCTCCTTCATTTCTTTTTCTTTCTTTCTTTCTTTCTTTCTTTCTTTCTTTCTTTCTTTCTTTCTTTCTTTCTTTCTTTCTTTCTTTCTTTCTTTCTTTCTTTCTTTCTTTCTTTCTTTCTTTCTTTCTTTCTTTCTTTCTTTCTTTCTTTCTTTCTTTCTTTCGAGATTTATTGATTTTACTTGAAAGTCAGAGTTACACAGAGAGGAGAGGCAGAGGTCCTCTGTCTGATGGTTCACTCCCAAAATGGCTGCCATGGCCGGAGTTGTGCCAATCTGAAGCCAGGAGCCAGGACTTCTTCCGGGTCTCCCATGTGGGTGCAGGGGCCCAAGCACTTGGGCCATCTTCTACTGCTTTCTCAGGCCATAGCAGAGAGCTGGATTGGAAGAGGAGCAGCCGGGACTAGAACTGGCGCCCATACGGGATGCTGGCGCCCCAGGCCAGGGCGTTAACCCGCTGCGCCACAGCGCCGGCCCCCCCTTCAATTCCTGAGTGGCTCTTTTGGGGTGCACTTGTAATATCCTGCAAGACTTTTCCCGCCTCTGTTGGAGCGGCACCCGGGACAACTGGCTGGGTGTTGCAAGGGACACTGAGAAGTCTGGGAAATCATCCTTTGAACCGCTGTTCTGTTCCTTACCTGCCACCGCAGGTGTACGCGTGAAGCCATTCCCTGCTTGTTCTCTGGGACAGTCTTGGTACTGCCCGTGTCGGGGCCTGTAAGTCCCGGCCCCCGGGCTGCTGCCAGCCAGCCTCTCACAGGCTGACGCTGGGGCTGTCGGGGGCTCCTGATTGCCTGTCTGCACACCGCAGTTGCCACGGCCGTTGCACTGGTGACACCCACCACAGTACCAAAACTGCTCCATGTCAGTGGCTTCAAACAACCCTGCAGTCGCTTGCTCACCGAGTTCTGCGGGTCAGGAATGTGGGAGAGGCTCAGTGGTTCTGCCGTGGGTCTCTCATGTGGCCACAGTCAGATGTCCGCTGGGAAGGAGGGGCTGCTACTCAGGGGGCCCCACCCAGGGGCGGGCACAGCCAGGCCAGCTGCTGGCAGGAAGCCTGGGTTCCATGGGGCTGGGTCGGGGTGGGGAGCGGGCGACTGTCGGGGTCCCTCTGTGTCCTGAGACCTCTCGAGTTTACAGGGAGCCCCTTGTTCCCCACGGCCGCCAAGTGCTATTTTGGGAGTTAGGATCTGAGTTCACGCAGTGGTTGGCTGCACTCAGAAGCACTCCTTTGAAATTCTTGGCAGCTGGCACCGTTCATAAAGAAACCGAGAACGCCCGGCTCTGCCCCGGGGTGGCGTGTTTTTCTCATCAGTTCCTTCTCGGGTCTGGCACGGGCGGCGCACTGGGGCTGCCTCTTCGGGGCTGCTGAGCGCCTGCCCGCAGTTGGTACCTCCTGTCCCAGCTGCTGTCTCTGTCCCCTTCCCACCCCAGCCCCCAGGGGAGCCGGGCAGCCTCCCTGTGGGCCAGCAGCAGAGCCGGCAGCAGGGGCAGGAAGAAGGCAGAGCTGGTGGCAGCGGCAGAGGGGGCTGGCAAGCTCCCGGTGGGGCCGGGGAGACAGAATAACCAAGTCCTAACGAAACAGGCCAGGTGTCTACCCACCCGGGGACGGAGAGGAGAGCTGCTTGGAACCCGCAGAACTCCCATCTGCCCTCCCCTGGGGACACGTGAGTGCCTGTGCACACGCCCATGTTTGGATGCCAGAACAAGAGGATGTTTGCGGGGAGAAACGAGCCTCTCAAAGGCGACAGGTGCTTTGTGTCCAGTGGGCAAGGCGATGCCCAGTGTGGACAGGTCCTCCAGGGCCTTCCCGAGCGGGGATGAAATCCTGGCGGTCACTCTTAGCTGGGCCACCCCGTGGCTCCTCTGTAGACCTCGGTTTCCTAGTCTCTAGGGTGGGCCACCTGTAGGAAGAATTGTGTGAACGCCCTGCACAGAGGGCCTGGGCTGGGCCTGGGCCTCCTGCCCGTGCCTTCTGGGCTCAGACCAGGAGCATCAGGCAAAGGAGTCTTCAGCCCACAGGGCTCTGCCTGGCCCCTGCGACCGCCCTAGCAGACTCGGTGTAAAATCGCACTGAGTGAGGCCCACTGAGTGAGGAGGGTGCAGGGCCCAGACTGTCCCGGAAGGCGTCCTGGGAAAGGGGCCGAATTCTCACTTCTCCAGCCGAAGCCTGAGATGAAGAATCTTACGGTTTTCCGTGATTGAACCACCTTTGAAATGCACCTTGAGGCCACCCTGCCTGAGCTCTTCCCAGCTCAGGGCCCTGGGGCTGGGAGCTGGGCCTGGGCACCGCATGGAGGCAGCCTCACTGTGCTTGGCCCCGAGCCCCGCTCCTGGGCTCCTGGGCTCCTGGGCGTCATTCATGAGGTCAATCCTTTTGGCTGTTCCTTCCGCCAGTGGGTGCTGGTGCCTTGCTGAGGTCGCCTGGTGACCTGGTGACGTCACTAGCCCCGCGAACTGGCTGGAGGTGAGTTCACGCCCATTGCATTTAGGAACGCAAGCTCGGGGCAGACTGGGGACAGAGAGGTGTGCGTGCTCGGGCTCTGCTGCTCGTGCGTCCTGCACCTGCACACCCCGAGCTGGCCCCGACTCCATCTGGCCACGGCTCTGCCTGCCTCAGGCCGCCCTGCTCAGGACTGGGCCTCTGCCGCGGCCGGCTCTTCCCCCTGTCCTCATGTCGTGTTCTAGACATTTCTATTGTATCTTATAAAAAAATCAATCCCTACGGGTTGGAAATTAAAAACCAAAGAGACCAAAGCATGCTGGTTGTCACCATAGATACTGTCTTCACCTGTCCAGGCTCTTGTAAGAAAATCCCATAATCCAGGAGTCTCAGAGACGCCGTTTTCCCAGTTCCAGAGGCGGGGGTCCGGGATGAAGGCAGAGGTGGTGTCTGGGGAGGACGTGCCTCTGCTCCAGGCAGCGCCGTCCTGCCGTCCTCATGGGTGCGGGGTCCATCCCAAGCCGTGTGACCCGCTCACCCTGGGTCATCTCACGAAAGCCGACCTGCCAGGGCACCTGTGCCCTTCCCAGCTCTGCTCTCTGCGACCCCAGAGCCCCCCAGTGGCTCGGCCGCGAGATGGTCAGAGGAAGGACACCTGGTGGCTGCAGGCCGGACCCTTGTTGACGGTTGTCAGGGGAACTCGGGGACACTTGGGCTGGCACTTCGGGGACAAGTTGTCCGGATACCTGGGAGACGTGTGGGCTGGGCAGGTGGAGGACACAGGAGAATTTGGGGTGACCCCCACTGCCCCAAAGCGTCACAGCTGCTGCTCCTGTGTGTCGCTGTCTGCCCCGGCTCTGACCGGCCACCCCGTTGGGTCTGATGTGCAGACTGGCCCCGGCTCCACACCCCACCCTGACTGTCTCTTTGTAAGGTGGTTTCAGGACGGGCTCTGGCCTTATGCAACTTTTCACGGGGGCCGTGCCCCCAGCTGCTCTGGACAAGGGACACAGCCCTGGCTCCGTCCCGTCTCGAAGGCGGCAGTAGAACTACGATGGCCGCCACAGAAGGCTATCCGGGCACATGGCTGGCCTGGCTGCGGTGGCCGGAGAAGGCCAGAGGCTGCGGGCCCTGGGAGGCAGGGGAGGACCTGTGGGCAGAGGGTGGGCTGCCCTCCCCACCACCCGTCCTCCTGGGGCTGTGCATTCTCCTCCTGATGCGGCAGGCAGAGGCCGCAGACTTCTTCCCGAGCCCCGTCCCCACCGTGTGGGCACCACACAGCCGTTTTCCACTCGGCGCCCCTCCCTGCTGGGCGAGGCGAGGGTTGAAATCAGGAAGGGGAGCACAGAACACAGCGCTGAGCCACATCTCCACCCTTGAGGGGACACACGTGGTTCTGCGTGCACCCCTCTGGGTGTGCACTGGGCGGGGCGGGGGATGGAGCCAGCAGGGGGCCTCTGAGCTCCAGGCACGCAGGGTCTGGTGGAGAAGCCATGGGGTGGGGGAGCCGTGGGGAGGAGCTCCCAGGTGGCCTCCCAGGCGTGTGCCGGTGGGGCTGGGGCTGGGAGTTGGGGTGACAGCTCCCGGGACGGGGAGTCCCAGAGACTGACTGAGAGTTAGTTCCTGGGGGCAGGAGGGGGCACCAGGGCCCTGAAGGCCAGGGGGTGGGAGCGGTCGGGGTGAGGATGCCCCAGACTTGGCTGCATGGGGTCGGGGAGGCAGATGCAGGCCCTGAGTGCCAGCCCAGCCCCAGGCCTTCATCGTATGGGGAGAGAGGGGCCCCTGAAGGGTTCTGAGGGGCTCAGGAGGTGAGTGGGCCGTGGAAGCAGGGGCAGGCCGGAGGTGATGGGGATGAGAGTCAGGGAGGAGAGCCGGCTTGGGGGATGTGGAGGGGGTCAGGCATTCCCGGCTAACATCCCTGGGGGCGGCAGCAGGGCCCCAGGCCCCAGTGAGGCTGCAGGCTCCGATTAGCAGGTGTGGAGAGCAGAGTCCTGGGCAGGAGCCTGAGCACGGGTCTGGGAATTAACCCCCATGCGTGTGCACACACACCACACACGTACATATGCACACACATGCACGTGCACACACGGTAGATGGGGAGAGAAACAGACATTTCGTGAGCGCTCACTCTGGGTGAAGATCCGGGAAGGGAGCGAGAGGCCCGCAGGGGCCAGGCCGCGCTTCCTGACCCTCCTCGCTGTTGGCCACTGACCGGCGTCCTGAGACGCGTGCATGGGTCCCTTCCGAGGGCAGAGCCCCACGCCCGATCCCCGGCCAGAGAGGGGCCCCACCATCCTCCGACCCAGCACAGGGGCCCTCGGGGACACACGCAGCCCACACCCCACTCAGTACTGAGGATAACTGAGCCCCCAAGTCCTCCACTCCCCTTCCCCGCCTTCCCCAGCCAGGGCCCCTCCCCCAGCCAAGGGGCACAGACCCTCCCCCAAAGCTCCTGTTTTTCCTTCCCTTGCTCTCTCTGATCGCATCTCAACGTAGTTCTGAAAAGTCTTTTCAAGTTTAGTCATTTTTCACTTAAAAAAAGGATTGCGCTGGATATATAAGTTTTTGAAATAGACTTTTTTTTTTAAATAAAAAAAGATATATTTATTTATTTGAAAGAATTACAGAACGGCTGAGGCAGAGAGACACCTTCCATGGCTGGTTCACTCCCCAGATGGCTGCAACGGCCGGAGCTGAGCAGATCCATAGCCAGGAACCAGGAGCTTCTTCCAGGTCTTCCACGCAGGTGCAGGAGCCCAACCACTTAAACCATCTTCTACTGCTTCCCCAGGCCATAGCAGAGAGCTGGGTTGGAAGTGGAGCAACTGGGACTTGAACTGGTGCTCTTATGGGATGCCAGCAATGCAGGTAACGGCTTTATCTGCTATGCCACAGTGCTGGCCCCCTGAAATAGACTTTTTAAGAACAACTTTAGGGGCCGGCACTGTGGCACAGCAGGTTAACGCCCCAGCTTGAAGTGCCGGCGTCCCATATGGATGCTGGTTTGAGACCTGGCTGCTTCACTTGCAATCCAGCTCTCTGCTGTGGCCTGGGAAAGCAGTGGAAGATGGCCCAAGTCCTTGGGCCCCTGCACCCACGTGGGAGACCCAGAAGAAGCTCCTGGCTCCTTGTTTCGGATCGGCACAGCTCTGGCCGTTGCTGCCAACTGGGGAGTGAACCAGCGGATGGAAGACCTCTCTCTCTCTCTGCCTCTCCTTCTCTCGGTGTAACTCCAACTTTCAAATAAATAAATAAATCTTAAAAAAAAGAACAATTTTAGATTTACAGGAAAATTGAGATCGTATTACTGAGAGTTTGTATAATCTTTGGTTTTTCTCTCAAAACTGTGTTGGCGTTTGGAAAACACTTGGGCCTTGTTATCATGAGCCCTTGCGAGCCTCAGGCCAGCGCCTCTCTCCTAGGCACGCACGAGAACGTTCCCAGCACGCGGACGCTGGCGAGGGCCCAGACCCCATCACCAGGGACAGCCGTCTGCCCTGGGTCGGCACTGCGGCAGAAGGGCCAAAGGGATGGGTGCTGGCGCCCAAAGCACGAGGAGCCCAAACCACCCCATCTTGAAAGAAAGTGAAAGGAAGGCTGAGATGGCCTCCTCGTCACGGGCACAGGGGACTTGACCACAAGATCCGTGCTCGTGTTGGGGCCCACGCAGCCCAGGCCACCACCCTCTGAGAGCAGAGAGGCCGAGGAGACCCGAGCAGGAGGAGCACCAGACGGGCTGAGCAGGTGCGTCAAGGGGACCACGACAGGCAGGGCCGGGAGAGTCCCTGTGGGTCACGGCTGAAGCGTGGTGAGCCCGTGGGGAGGGGCCTCAGCCGCGGCTACTGAGATGCAGGGGGGGAGGGGGCAGGACCCTGAGCTTGGCTGCGCAAGGCCGGAGAGGAGGCCACGGAACGTGGCCGGGGAGCCTCTCCAAAGGCCCCAGCTGAACAAACTGTCCCTCAGCCCCATCCAAGTTCCACATTCACCTAGCAACCCTCATGTTTTTCCACATATTTTTTATTATAAAAACAGCACATGGTTATAAAAGAAAAAACTAAAAAATGCATAAAGTAGAAACAAAAGAACAAAACCATCCACGCGTTCACAGATCTCCCAAACAGATCCGCTCTGGAGCACCGCGTTCCAGCCTTTTCCGAACACAGATATTTTGACTCACATCTTTCATTCAAGCCCATTTCCCGGCTGTAACCCCTTTGCAATCATCATCTGTTACGGGTGCATACAATGTATCGGGTGAAACTTACTCACCCACCGACCATCCACCCATCCATCTGTCCGTCCTGTGTCATTGTCTCTCTCGCTCTGTCTCAGCGCCACTTCATAGTCTGTAGGACTTCACAGTCCGTAGGGAGCAAACCCGTACACGTCACTGTTCTCCCCTGGCTGCTGATTTTGGCTGTGCAGGTTTTCCCCACTTTAAGTCACCTTGCCAGGAATATCTTGATACAGAAAGCTTTTTCAGTACTCGGCTGAGACATTTTCAGACGTGGAATTCTGAGACCAGGGGTTTGCACAGACGGAAGGCTCAGGACACTCAGGGCCGGCTGCCCTCCCATGGCCAGCAATGTCCCCGCCTCGCCTCTGCACCGACCCTGCTTCTTGCTGCCCCACAGGCAGCCTGCGCACCAGGCCCCTGGCCAAGTACTCAAGGGTCGGAATTTTCTGGAGCTCTGCTAATTTTGGACGACCCCCTGAAGGGAGCCAGGGGTACCCCAGTGTGGGTGACGGTGCTGCTCTCTGCCTGGCCACAGCACTGGCCTTGTAATGCTGACTTTGGCCGCACAGGAGTGTGGCAGTCGTGGGCAGAATCCCCAGATCGCACGCTGCCGCACCTGCTCCCGCCAGACCAGAGGTTGCTTCTTCATGTGCTCACATTCCAACCTCCGCTGCCCAGCTGAGCAGGGCTCAGGGGGAGGGGCTGGGGTGGCCCCATCCTCCCCGCCACCCACAGTGTCACTGTCAGCGCAGGTGCTTGGCTGACACTCTTGAGACAGACTTCCGTGGCTACGTGCCTTTCTTGGCAGGTGGCTGTTTTCTGTCTGTGTTTGGAGCCATCTCTGGTCAGCACAGGAGGCGTGGCCTCTCGGGGCTGTGAGCGCTCTTGCTCGCTCAGGTGCATCCTTGGACCGGCTGGGTCCCACTGGACTCACGCCCACTGTCTGTTCACGGCCCGGCAGAGAGCACCGGATGCAGGCAAAGAAGATGAAGAGTTTCAAGATGGTGGCAGCAGGATCTTAAGCCAAGCAAGGAGCCCTTCTGAGCACAGGGCAAGTGGAGGGGTCTGGTGGGCAGGAGTCAGCACGGCCCGGGAGGAAGCGGGGCTCGCTTGTGTCTTGGGTGTACCTGCCACGGTCCCCTCTGACCACGCTTGCAAAAACAAGAGTGCAGGATTTTCAGCTGGCACTGAGAGCACTCAGCCAAGGGTGCAGCTCCGCAGGGTGGGGGTGTGGGATGTGAAGCCGGCCTGTGCGGGGGCAGGGAGCTAGAGAGAGGGCAGAGGCTGCGAGGAGGCCTCACCGCGCAGGAGATGGGGCTCCCTGGCCCCCACCGCCTTAACACCGCCCTCCGCTTGCCTACCTCGTCCATCGCTGCTCTTCCACAGCTGCAGGGCCTGGCATGCCGAGCCCAGGGGAACAGGCCTGGCCACTCGTCTGCTCTGGGATCCGCAGGCCTGGCCACTTGCCTGCTCTGGGATCTGCAGGCCCGGCCACTCGCCTGCTCTGGGATCTGCAGGCCCGGCCACTCGCCTGCTCTGGGATCTGCAGGCCTACCTGGCAGATGGGACAGAAGCCTGGCTGGAGTGGGGGTCCCTCCTGTGATGGACCTCAGGCTGCCTGCACAGGTCTGTCCACAACTCGACCGCCTTTGCTGCGGTGACAGGTCCCCGTGGCCAGTCCCCTGCCACCTTGTCAGTGCATGGCTGGGGTCTCTCTGTGACTGGACGACCATGGCCAGTGCACGTGCAAGGCACTCTGGGATGTCCACTGCCCATCTGGGGCCACCGTGCAGGCCTCAGACGGGGAGCTCAAGTCCATGGCTGCTGGATCCTGACTTCCGGTTCTGCCAAAGCTCCTGGAAGCTGGGCGAGGCTGCAGCCGCTTGGTGGGCAGGGGGCAGCCTGTGGGGAGGTGGGGATGGGGACGAAGAGGACAGAATCTCTCTTGTCTGGCCAAGCACCTGGCCCTGGCTGCTGTAGTCGGAGCTGCCCGTGGGGTGAGCTGGGCTGTGCCAGGGGCTTCAGCAGGCCTGCAGCGTCTCTTGCCACTTCCGGCCCAAGCAGAGCTATTTCTGGCAGGTTAATTTTGGATGCCCCAGCGCCGGCGTGGGAAGGACGGCAGGAAGGCCATGTAGGCAGCAGGGCCAGGAGGGCAGCCGTGGCTGCGATGCTTTCCAGAACACGCTGCGCCTGGCAGCTAATGCGTGCGGAGCCGCCTACTTGTGGGCGGACCACAAGGGGAGGGGGCATCTGACTTAGCCGGGAAGGGAAGTCCTTTCTGGGGTGCAGGGAACCCACGCGCAGCTGCCACAGAGCCGTGGGGAGCAGTAACCTTGCCCTCCGTGGGGAGGGAGGTGGGCTTCCCACCCCCGGGGCCGGGTCGGCAGCATCTGTCCTTCCCAGTGTCACGCAGGACTTGCGGAAATGACGCATCTCACAGGTGCACAGCCGGTGCGTGATGGTCTGTGTTCTCTAGACGGCCCAGGAAGACCCTCAGGGGTGAAGGAAGAGGCAGGCCGAGACCGGAGCATTCGTCAGGGACTCTGGGGAGGCAACGGGAAGGACCTGGGGTGGACGAGGGTTTTAAAAACCCCATTCGGGAAGAGGAGTGGTACGGGCTGTGGTGGAGCGGGTTAAGCCACTGCCTGCAACACTGGCATCCCATACTGGAGCACTGGTTCGAGTCCCAGCTGCGCCACTTTCCATCCAGCTCCCTGCTAATGCACCTGGGAAAGCAGCAGAAGATGGCCCAAGTGCTTGGGTCCCTGCATCCATGTGGGAAACCAAGATGAAGCTCTTGGCTCCGGCCTGGCCCAGCCATGTCTGTTGGTGCCTTCTGGGGAGTGACCCAGAGGATCTGTCTTGCTCTCTTTAACTGCCTTTCAAATTAACAAATAGATCTATCTATCTATCTAGAGAAGCCGTAGGAACAGCCGTGGTGACAAGGGGTCTCGTGACATGCAGGAGGAAGCGTAGATTTTGGAATCTAGGACCGATGGTTGCACCCTTGAACTCCGCGGCGTTGTGAACCCTGGGATAAATCCGGCAGCAGTTAGTCGAGAAAGTTGAGCGCTCGCGGAGGTTGGTGGGTTTACTGTCTCTCTGTTTATTGATTTGCTTGTTCTTCACTTATGGCTGAGCAGAGGGCCGGTGAATGTGAACTGGCCGCTGTCCGGAGCGATGCCCTGGTCCTCTGACATGGCATCGCGATGGGAGTCCCAGACCGCATCCGGCACCTAGGCTGTCATGGGGGAGAAGTTGGGGAGCAGTCGGGGGCCCCTTTTGAAATCTTCACGAGCAGTGAAACATGAACTGAATGTTGGCTATTTACGGTAGGACTAGATTTAGTTATTCAACCAGACGTGAATCTGGCACACCAGTGTGACTGCCAGTGTTTGACTATTGGATCTACAAATATGGCCCCTCCGTCTGGTTTACCTACTGTTTATTGGACCAGGGAAGTACCTAATTGTCTTCTGTCCCCAGGGTCCACATCGCTGTGCAATCTCTTTGCCCAGAGGGATCTGAACTTCAGCCACTGTGCAATATAATGTGAAGAGCTGTGTTCTGGAGCCAGAAGCCTCTGGGTGCAGGTCCCAGCCCTGACACTCCCGGGGGTCAGCAAGGTGCATGGCCAGGTGCCCACCTGTGTGCCTGCCCACGGGGGGTTCCTGCTCCCTCTGCCTACCTGGCCTCTGCTATGCCTGGTGGGAGGGCAGGCCAGGCAGGAGCCCTGGATTGAGTTTGTCGTGGCTGTTGCGGGCACTGGGGCATGAACCCGCGGAAGGGAGCACTTTCTGTCTATCTGTCTTTCAAATCAAAACTTTTTTTTAAAAAAGAAGATTTCTTTATTTATTTGAAAGTCAGTGTTACAGAAAGAGGGAGAGGGAGAGAACAGAGAGATCTTCCATTTGCTGGTTTACTCCCCAGATGGCTCCGACAGCCATGGCTGTGCCAGGCCCAGGCCAGGAGCCAGGAGCTTCTTCTGGGTGTCCCCCATGGGTGCAGGGGCCCAAGCACTAGGGCCATGCTCTGCTGCTTTCCCAGGCTAATGGCTAATCCAGGGAGCTGGATTGGAAGTGGAGCAGCTGGGACCCATGTGGGATGCCGGTGCTGCAGGTGGTGGCGGCTTTACCTGCTACGCCACAGCGCCGGCCCCTGTAATTAAAACTTTCATGAAAGGCCAGGTAGGGTTTGCCCCGCGGGTCATGGCGGAGTTCCGGGCTCTGCCAGTTTCTGGTAATAAAAATGGCAACTCCTTTTGTGCTCCCACCACGCACTGCCTGCACCCCCGCCAGTCCTCAGACCAGCTCCCAGGTGGGCACCACCGCCCCATTTTCCAGCTGAGCAGACTGAGTCACAGAGTGGCGGGGGGCCTGTCTCAGGCCACAGCTCGGGCTCCGAGCAGGCACGGGCGTCCCAAGCTCTGTGCGCTCCACCCTGGGCCTCCCCTGCTGGTCTCTGGCCCTCAGTGTAGGGGCCTCCGGCTCCCACGAATTGCAAAGGGACATTTTGGGGCAGAGAGGGCTCCTGGGGCCCCCCGCAATGAAACGGCATCCCGCATCTGCTCGGAGCTCCGGGGGTCGGCCGTGAGCTGCGTGGAACTCATCCTGCGTCATCTTCGTGGAGTCGGCCGACGCTGCTGCCTCCAGGGTGGGGGTGAGTTGGGAGCTGCCGTGGCCCGTGGGGAATTAGGAAGTGGCAAAGCCAGCCTTGTTTGTCTGGGTCTCCCTGGGCAATGAGCACAGGCTTCGCCGCTGGCGGCCGTGGCTGTGGAGGTGTGTGGTGGGCTGGAGGACCCTTAATTCTGCAGCCCCACGTGCTGCGAGGACCCTGCAGTAACACGAACTCAGCTCCCTTCTGCCGGGGCCGCTTGCCCATCGCAGCCTCTGAGCGGCCGACATCCACGGCGCGGGCACAGGGCTGCTGCACGCGCGACCCGCGGGTCCCTGGGCTGAGCTCTGGGGGTCTCCCGTGCTGGCCACCCCTTGAAATGACCTTGGAGAGCAGTGGCTCCGGGCCTGCGAGCAGGACATTTGTATTCATGAGGAAGCTGACGAACTCATTCCTCTGGGGCCGTGAAAGGCCTTCGTGCAAGGCCAATAAACTCAGAAATCAATATTCTGCAAGGGCCTAAGTGTGAGGGAATGAGGCGATGTTTGTTTCAGGTTTGCCTCCAAAATTAGATAAATTAACGTAATGAATTCTCGTGACTCATTTACATACATTGCTAATTTGATTTCAGGAGGAAATGCTGGGAAAGACGGTATCGTGAACACACGAGTCAGGTCTGACCTATTTTCTAGGCTGTTTGTGTCTGCGAAGTTTGCAGCCCCTCCAGATGAGACACTGGGTGCCGTGCCTTGTAGAACAAACCACACCACTTTGGCCGGCACGGCCGCGACCACGGCCCCGGGCCAGGGTGTCTGGTGCATCCAGGGGACACTCTGGGCTTCTGGCAGCGTTTCGCTCAGGAAGGGATCCCAGGGACACAGCTCGGCCCCCTTGGAGAAATGCCGCTGCCTTCCATTGAGCCCCTTGCGTGTGAGGCCGGAGTCCTGGGCCCGCCATGGAAGGCGGGGAGTCGCTCTGGGGCTCTGTCTGGTGGCCCGGCCAGCTGCTGTCACGGAGCAGACTCTGGAGTCGGGGGCCGGGGACGCAGCGGGGAGCGGCTGCCCCACCCCTTGAGTCTCCACGCTGTGTTCAGTTCACAGCCTGAGCTATGCAGATCCCAGCTGGGCAGATCCTAGCTGCTGGGGGAGCCCTGAACGCAGTCATGGTCACAGCTCTTGCCTGGCAAGGGGGGCTCAAGGTCCCCTGAAGTGAGTGGGCGACACCATTGCCCATGCCAGCCAGACCAGCTCAGCCACTGGGAGCTCCCGAAGCGTGCCGAGCCCCTGCGTCTCCCAGCCCTGCCCGCTGTTCCTGGCCTGAGCCTGTGTGCTCAGCCTCATCTGCTTAGGCTCAGAGCGAACGCCCTGGCTACAAGAGGCTCCTTCCCGGGGGGGCCCCGACGGTGCATCTGCTTCCCCTCCCTGGCCCTGGGTTGGGCCTCCCCCAGCCCTGGGCCTGCTGGGGCGGGGCCGCTCATCCTTGGACCTCCACACCAGCAGTCGGAGTCCCCGCGGTTGAGAGGGCACACGGGACAGACCGGAGGCCCCGGGAGCCTCACAGATGCTGCCCTGTGCGTCTGCCCTGGACTGGGAGGTAGAGACCTTGAAGCCCGAGTGCTGGGGGCTGGGCCAGGGCCGGGAGACACAGGGGCATCACCACCCTGCCCTTGCGTTGGGGCCCACGCAGGCGCCGTGTTCCCGGCACCGGCTCACCCGCCCGCTTCAGAGACGGAGCTGGTGGCTCCTCTTGCTTTTCTGCATCCTCCGAAATCCCCGTCTTGCGCTCTGTTACAGAAAAACAGAAACAGCCGTGGCGCTGGAAAACCAGCAGCTCGTGTTCCTGAGCCCGTGTGGAGCTCGGAGACGTCTCCGGGGAGGCCCCGGCCACTGCGGCCGCCACGTGGAGGCGCGGGCTGGTGTGGGGCAGAGGGGGCCGTCTCCAGCTCGGGGAGTCCCTGCAGGGCCCAGAGCCCGTCCTTGGGCTGTGGCCTCCTGCGCTACCTGGGACACCAGGGCAGCCTCAGCAGGGGGAGGGGTGGCTTCTGCATTTGAACCCAACTCCCTCCCTCCACCGTGTTCCCCTGGACCCACTCCGGCCTCTGCACCTTCTCCTTGCAGGGTGCTGCGTTATCCCATCCCCTACTTCTGCCGGGCTTCTGGGACGGGGCTGGGATCACTTGGCTCCAATGTAAGCGTCTTGATCAGAATTACCCTCTGGTGACGGCTTGTCCTCTGGAAAGCTCCAGAATCCCAGCGAGAACTCCATCAGGCCGACTGAGTGCCTTTATCAACTCTCTGTGTGGCACGGTTAAACCATTTCCGATGATTCAGTTTCCATTTGCCGAGAGATTATTTTCGCAGGGATCAATTCTTGCATTTAGAATCTCGCAGGGGAGATTTGCCTATAAATCAGCCTTTTGTCCTCAGCCGACTCCGCTAATTGCAGCTTCCGCACCGCGAGCCGCCTCGCTTTCCGCCAGGGCTCGTGTTCGTGGGTTTCGAGAGAGGTCGCGCCACTGCAGGGTTCACCTCGGAGGAGTCGTGGGCCACGTTCAAAAGTCAGACAGGGCCAGGGAGAAGCATAAAGGGGAGGGTGAGGGAAGGGGGAAGGTCAAAGTTCAAGGTCATGTGTGGCACTGTCCACTCAGACTGCCCTTGTGGCTCTGTGCCCATTGAAGGCTCCTCCTGGGGTGCTCCGCTGGCCATCAAGGCACACACATGGGAGCCCGGTGCTGCTGCCTGGCACACGGGCTGGAGACTGGGGCCTCCCAGCAGGGCAGTCACAGGGCAGAGCACAATGAGGGAGCTGTCAATCATTTCTCACCCGGTCCCACCCCAGGCTGTTCTTCCCTCTCCTCCGACTCAGGTCATGGGGTCGAGCTTCTGTCATTTGCAACTAAATGCGTCCTCCCAGGACCTGCCCCCCCCCCGCACCCCTCCCCCCCACCCCGGCCACCGCTCCCCCAGCTCAGTGTCTGTCATCTTGGAAAGTCTGGCGGGAGACGCCCTTCTTGGCAGGCGAGGCCCGGAGCTGCGGATGGGTGGGGGACATTCATCAGATCCCCCTCAGCCTTGGTTTGCTTCTCTGTGAAATGGGTACAGTCACACTCAGATGTGCAGAGGTCACCGCCCAGCCCTGTCTGAACGCAGACAGAAGGGATGGCCCTGGTCCCAGGGAAGGTCGTGCGGGATGGCCTTAGTGGCCTCGTCGCTCTCAAAGGTCCTCAGCGACAGGAGACCTCTGAGACGAGGAAGCTGCGTCGGTCAGAACCCTCAACCCTGTGGGCTGGGCCCTCCCTGGCTCCCTGGTGTCCCGGCTCTGTGTTCCCACGCGCTGTGTGTGTGTGTCCAAGGTAGGCGGGGGCCAGGCCCTCCTCTTGGCTCCTTCACCCGCGGTCGGTCAGACTCTTGTGGGCGCCTCCTGCCACATCCTGGGTGCTGGGCTGACCCAGGCGTTTGCTGGGAACAGGAACAGGAACCTTGCCCAGCAAGGGTGGACTGCCTGCCCCTGCACCTGGCAGCCGGGGCAGGATTCGGCGCGTCTGTGTGTGCCACGCCACCTCTGGGCCACCCGTCCATCGGCAGGGCATGGTGACAGGCAGCAGAGTGTGTGTGTCTTCAGTACAAGCTTATGTTAACGTTTGGAAAACTAAACCTCAATACAAATGAAAACAAAAAAAGTAAAGCTTTAAAGACTGTCCCGGACACAGAGAAACGTAGGTGAGAGTGGGTTCTCACGGGTGCAGGGGGCGGCAGAGGCACACCTGGGTGGGCACAGGCCGCTGGATCAGCCCCGGCCTGACACGGGCTCTGCCGTCTGTCCCACCTCCTCACACAGCAGAGCCGCAAGTTGTGTTGCAAATGCGCTTCCTTCCCACGGAAAGAACGGACTGCGGGGGTGGGGGGTGGTGGTGGTGAGGATTTCAAAACCCACACGCGGTTCCCAAGTTGCAGAAAATACCAGGGAGGGGAGGGGCTTAAGCCTTGGCCATGGAGCAGGGCAGGGCCAGTGTGTGTGTGTGTGTGTGTGTCTGGGATGGCGGGGGGTGGGGAGTGAGCTCCACTGTGAGTTTCCTGAGGGCCTGCGCTCCTTCCTCAGGTCCCAGGCTGAACCCGTAGGACCTGGGGGTCCCCCCTCAAAACCCTGGCCCCGGCCCCCGTGCACAGTGACTCGGGTCAGGTGACCTTGCCCGAGTGGCAGCTGTGTGACCGGGCGACCCCTCAACCTGTTCCCCTCTGCCTGTTGTCAGCGTGGACAGCACCCCCGTGTCCCTCCACTGGGGGGGAAGCGGCCCGGCCTCACGGGTCCTGGGTGGAAGTCAGCAAAGCCAGGCTGGACCTTGGCGGAGAGCGTCTGTGTGTTTGCGCATGTGCCGTCCGGTCCCTCCCGCCTGTGAGAGGGCGACAGTGATCTTCCTTCTGCAGGTGGGGAAACTGAGGCAGAGGGCGAGGGCACAGCAGGCTGCTGTGACTCAGCTGGAGCGCCAGTGCCGGGCCGCCCACCTCCTGGGGCGCGTCCCCTGGCCAGACTCACGGCCCCTGGGGTACAGGTGCAGCCCCTGTGGCCGCGGAGCCCCCCCCCCGGCTTCCTTGCTCTGGCTGCGCGCCCCCTATGCTGTTTTCTGATCCTGTGTTTTCTGTTCCAGAGAGAGCAGCTCTGGGTGGGAAGGTGAGGCGGAGGGGTGCCGGCGCCGAGGTTCGAGGTGGTGAGAAAAACTGGTGCAGGGTGGCAGCCAGCGTCTCCCCAGCTCTGCCTCACGCAGATTGATGGCTCTGCAGAAGTCATTTTGGGTGACAGGATATTAAAAATGTAATGAGGAGGAGAGGGAGGGAGGGAGGGAGAAGAGAGAGAGAAGACGGCTCGTTGTTTTCCTGGCTTAGGGTGAAATCACCACCGCCCCCCCCCCCCATAGGCCGTGCCTGCAGCCGGCAGGGCCCGCTCCGTGGAAATGACACGTGACGGCAGACATGGGGCAGACGGCCGAGCAGGCCCCAGACAGGAGGCTCAAGGCACGCCCGGCCTGTGGTGCTGGGCTGGGGGTGGCCCAGAGCCTGTCGCCCTGGGACTCTGCGGGGGGCTCTGCTCCTGGATACGGGGGAGGTGCCTCCTGCCCGCACCTGCAGTGGTCAGCACTGGGCTTCAGGGCCAAGTGCCTGGTTTTGCAGCCTGCTCAGCCCTTTACTGGCTGCGAGGTCTCGGATAAGTTGCCCACTCACTCTGTGCCTTGGTTTCCCTGGGGAAAAGTCAAGACCCCAGGGAGCTGTAGTGAGTCACGTGAGCTCCCTTAGCTGCTGTGAAGATTAATGTCAGCACTGCGCTTGGTGACAGCTGTCAGTCACACACCTGGCTTCTCCGGAAGCGCGTGCTGAGGCACCGGGCTGCGGCTGGGAGGAAGGGGCGCCGACAACCACCGAGGCCTGGCGGATCTGCAAATCTCCACTAGCACAGATGGACAAGGATTCGGGGTGTGAGCTCTCCTAGCCGGAAGCCCAGAGCAGATGATTTGGGGCTGCTACAAGGGCTCAGTAGGGGCTGCCCGTGTCTCTTCCCACTCTCTGTATGCTGGCTGTAACCTCAGGTTCGCTGCCTCGTAGCCTTAACATGGCTGCTGTCCCTCCAGCCTGTGCTCTGTGTTCTGGTCAGGAGGAGGAGTGAGGGAGTCTGTTGGGGCAGGGAGGCCCTGCCTGGGAGCCTTTGGCTTACTCCTTGTTGGCCAGAATCCCAGTGGACGACCTTCCCACTCCCATGGGGTCTGTGCCGTGGATGGTCTCAGCTCCCTGGGTTCAGGGCTACAGGGAGTCCAGGCAGTGGATCTGTGGGCTCTGTTGCAGGTCCTGGGAGAGGAGCCCTTTGTCTGTGTGAGCTCAGCAGGGAGGGGCGGGTCTTTGAAAGGGCAAGATTGGCATGGCACTGGGCGAATGGGGCCGCTACAAATGAATTTCGGTCTTGTTCTCCTCTTGGCCTCCATTGGTCTGGCTGGGGTTGCCCTGGTGTCACCCCAGCTTGGACAAAGCTCCCCCTGAGGTCGCCTGCGTAGGGACTGTTCCTGGCCTCCCGCACCCATGGACTCTCCCCAGACTGGGGCTTTGTGCGTACCCCCCATCCCCGCCCCGACTCTGCAGGGTGTGTTTGTCAACTCAGTCCTGCCAGTCGGAAGTCTCCGTGGCAGGGAGACCAGGGTGGGGCCCTGAGGGCGGCAGCTCAGCCTCCTGGCTCCCGGCTCGTCATGGCTTCCCCTGCAAGCATGTTTTGAGAAATGCGTCCCTGCGGATGCAACGCCGGGCTCAGGACACCGTAAGAATCGGAGTGCCCTGGGTGCTGGCTGCAGCCACGGGGCCCTGGGGCTCCTGCTCACTCATTTCCCCCCCCGGCATGGGTTCTGTGGCTCAGGAAGGCGAGGAAGGCAAACCCGTTCAGCTCATGGCCCCGCCGGCAGGCTCACTCGCCGTGGGCCTCGGTGCTCGTGAACTTGAACCTCACGCTGATGACGTTTCTTCCAGGCTTTCATGGAGACGGGTCTCAAGGTGCTGGTGAGCCAGGAGGGACGACTGTTTGCAGGGGACAACCTCGAGGACGAATCACACCTGCCCACTGCCCCCCTGAGCGCGGGACAGGCTGTAGCTGGCCGCAGGGTGGTGGCCGCAGATCCACGGGTCTCTGGATGGAGGGGAAGTTGGTCATGGCGGTCGCATCCAAGGGGGGAGGGTGACTGGAGAAACTCCTCGGGTGGTGAGAGTTAAACCGATTTTTCTGTGCAGCCCCCCCTGCTGTGTGGAGCGTCCAGGGCCCTTGCCCACAGACCACGTGGCGGAGCTCCGGGCTCTCGGCCGGCATGGAACTGAGGCTGGCGCTTGGCGCAGGCCACCATCAATCCCCCCAGATCGCACGGACTTTCAGGGGCGGATTAGCTGTATTTGTGGGCTTGAAAGCCTCATAAATGAAAACCATGGCTCGGTAGTATTTTTGCTGTTCTTGGCGGCATTTGACATCAATCTTGAGTCATGTCTAGCATTTATTTGAGCGTGTCCTGTGCAGCAGGCACTGTGGTGAGGTCTTTTTTCTTTTCTTTCCTTTTTTTTTTTGTTTTAAAGATTTATTTATTTCTTTGAAGGGAAAGTTACAGAGGGAGAAGACAGAGAGAGAGAGAGAGAGAGAGAGAGAGAGAGAGAGAAAGAGAGACCGTCCATTCACTGGTTCATTCCCCAAATGTCTGCAATAGCTGGGGCTGGACTGGAAGGAAAAGCAGGACCCAGGAGCTTCATCCGGGTCTCCTGTGTGGGTGCAGGGGCCCAAGCACTTGGAGCGTCTTCCACAGTGTCCCCAGGTGCATTAGCAGGGGCTAGATCAGAAGTGGAGCAGCCGGGACTCGAACTGGAGCGCATATGGGATGCCGGCGCTGCAGGCAGTGGCTTACCCGACTGCATTACAGTGCTGGCCCCTGTGCCGAGGTCTTTTCGCGGGTGAGCCTCAGATATGAATCCTTACAGGAACTCTGTGGGGGGGACGCTCGGGCTCTGCCCGGAGGTGCAGCCACCTACCTGGCACTCGTGGTAAGGGGGGTGGTCTCAGCCCAGAACTCCGACATTGTACATCGTCTCTGGGGTCAGGGGCCAGGCAGGGGCAGGACACTTGGGGTTCAGTCTGCCCCCCTGAAAACCTGTTTTTTTCCCTGTGAAATAAAGCTGGTCTGGGTATTAGTCTCTCATCTGCCACTAGGACGAAGCACTGGCGACCCTGAGGCTGGGTGTTTAATAAATGAAAGAGGTTTGTTTTGTGCAGTTTGGGAGCTCAAAGTCCAGACTGCAAGGCTCTGGGTGTGGTCAGGGCCCCCCTGGGCTGGCAGCGCAGTGGGAGCAGGGGTAGGGGCAGTGACCCCATGGCAAGACAGGGAGCCAGGCGGAGAGGCCAGGCCTGCTCTCACAACTCTCTCGTGAGAGCTAGTTCAGTGGCCCCTGCTGAGGGCTGCACCCCAGTGTACCCCAGTAGACCCTGTCTCTTAAAGGGCACCACCTCTCACGTGGCCCCGCTGCAGACCAAGCCTCCACCATGCATGTGGACCCCACAGGCCACACCCACACTTACACCCACACCTACACCCACACCAGAGCCATGTCCAGCTCCCTGTACCGCTGGCAGCCACACGTGCCGCACCTGCAGGATGGCGGCAGCACCGGTCACAGATGCCCTGATGCTTGGTGGATCATTAGTTCCGGGTGTGTCTGTGACGGTGTCCCTGGTGCCGTTAGCCTTGGATGGGGTGGGCTCCGTAAATAGATGCCCCCCTCTCCCCAGTTGGTTGAGGGACTGAGTAGAACAAAGAGGCAGAGGAAGGCAGAAGTCTTGTGCCTGGCTGTGTAAGCTCAAGCATCCGGTCTCATCTTCTGCCCGCCAGCTGGGACGGACCTGTCCACTTCCCTGGCCTCAGGCCGTGGGAATCCACAGACACCACCCGCTTCCCTGGGCTACCTGCTTGTGGGTCGCTGGGCTCTTGGCTTCCATGGCTGCCTGAGCCATGTGGAGTTGTCCCTGGGTCGCCACCGTTAAACAAGTCCCTCCGTGGAGTGGCCGATGTGTGCATAGGTCCCACACGCCCTCGTGTGTACTCGAAATCACCCCTCTGAGGACGTGGGTGGTCCATACAGAGTGGTGAGACTGAGCTGTTCAGGGAATCAGGATGAGGAAAAAGTCTGAACATGTTCCGTACAGATGCAATTTTTAAAAAGATTTATTTATTCAAGAGGTAGAGTTGCAGACAGAGGGAGGGAGACACAGAGAGGTCTTCCATCTGCTGTTTCACTCCCCAAATGGCTGTAACAACCAGAGCTGGGCTCTGAACCAAAGCCAGGAGCCAGGAGCTTCATCTGGGTGTCCCGTGCGGGTGCAGGGGCCCAAGCACTTGGGCCATCCTCTGCTGCTTTCCCAGGCCATTGGCAGAGAGCTGGATTGGAAATGGAGCAGCTGGGACTCAAACCAGCGCCCATATGGGATGCCAGCGGTGCAGGCGGAGGCTTAGCCTACTACACCACAGCGCCAATTTTTTACCCAGATACTTCCTATCCTCTGTTGGTTGGGTCTGCAGCTGTGGAACCTGCTCATGGGCGGGGCCGGCCGGGTGCCTCCAGCTGGCTCTGTTTATCCAGACATCCTCCGATACCAGCACCGTGTTTCTGGCCGTGATGTCTGGCCGTCGGTAGCTAGGAATACACCTTCTTGTCACTTTCCTACAGGTAGAATCCAGCTGCTCCTGCTCTTCCAGAATGTTCTCTCACCCTGCTTCCCTGCCTCCCCTGTCCCTGCCCCACAGCTCTCTGTGATGAAAGGACACGGTGGGGCTGGCAGCTCAGGTTAGAAGCCAGCAGCTCAGTCCCAAGGCATGCTGGGAGACTGCGATGTCTGCATTTCCCAAGCCCATAGCGGGCCAAGGGGAGTCTCCCTCCAGGCTGCTGGTCTCGGGCACACATTGGCGTGGGGACCCCAGGGACCACCACTCAGATTCACTGTCGTGCCAGCCTCGGCTCCGGGCACCTGGCACCGGTGGCCTTCCCTCCATGCTCGTCCACCCAACAAGAAACAGGCCTGGGACAAGACTCTGAGAGCGCGGGATTTAGACGACAGGACGTCCCAGAAAGCTCTGGAAGGGAACAGTCTGCTGGTCACCGGCAGGCTCAGGGGTGGGCACTGTGCAATGGTGCTGGGGCTTCTGGGAGATCGTGTGGAGTCCACCGAGGGTTCTTGCAGCCACGGGGGAGCCACCTGCCAGCTCTCTGTCCCGTGATCGGTTGATGGCTGCTCTGGGAGCATTCACTCCACGGACCTTCTGGGATCAGAACAACGGGCTCCCAGGCCGCGGCTGGGGCTGCACGCGTTTCTCCCGGATTGGTGAGTCGAAGCTACAATCCCGCTGCGTGTGCTTGGGGGGGGGGGGTGATTAGGCTGTGGGGGTGGAGCCCCCTCGGTGGGACTCGTGCCCTTCCAGGGCAGAGCTCGCTGGCTCTGTCTCCACCAGGGACACAGCCAGAAGCCACCCTCTGCGAACCAGGAAAGGAACGAACAAGGCTCTGTGTCATGGCTGGGCCTTCGCTCAGTTGCCTTTCATGCGTAACAAATTTGCTCAGACCCAGGCACACCCAAAGCCGATTTCTGTGGGGCTGGATCCCGTGTCCTCTGGCCCAGGGTCTCTCAGGTTGGAATCATGACGTGGCCGGGGCTGTAGTCTCATCCAGGCGCTCCACTGGGCGGGATCCATGCCAAGGGCCCTGGGGATTGTGGGTAGGACTCGGTCCTCACGGGCTGGTGGGCTGAGGCTGCCCCAGTTCCCAGCCACCAGGTCCTCTGCACAGGGCAGTGTCCCACGCGGCGCTGGCTTCCCTCAGGGCCAGGGAGGAAGCGAGCAGCGTGGACGCCAGAGCGACTTGTGAGCGAGTCTGAAATGGCAGCTGCCACTCGGCCGCACCCTCCTCATCGGAAGTGTCACTGGGTCCTGCTCACCGGGAGGGGGCGGGCGAGGAGGTGGGGTTTCCCGCCACGCCCCCAGACTCACATTCACAACTTGCAGGCTGGCTTCCAGGCCCGTGACTCAGCTGTGAAGTGGGCTGAGGGCAGCTGTGTCACGGCGCGGACCCCAGACAACGCCGCGCGTGCAGGAGCCACACACACGGCTTGCACGCGGGGAGCACGCAGCCCTCCCTGCTCACAGCCAGACGAGATGGGGGGGCTGTTAACACTGCACGCTCCCCACGAGCGTCTCCAGGAGCCAGACGTGCACCCTGCACATTCTGCTGCTCCCGCACCCACTCTGAGGGCTTAAGTTCAGACAAAATGATGTCTGCGGCAAGCGGCTTGGAAGAAAGAACTTCCTGCTTCGATGGTCTCCACCACGCGCGAGGAGGCAGGACCGGGGCGGTTAATCACGGCAATGTGGGCATGGAGGTGTCACGGAGCACAGAACGCTTGGGGAAAATGGGACCTTTTATAGCGGGTCTCGGTCATTAACAAAATTCTGCATTCAGAATTAGTCAGAAAAGGTAATTAGTGTCAAGGAGTGATGGCAGCCGCGTCATTAGCGTGACGGATGTCGGCGCGGGCTCACGCTAATGACTTATGGAATTTTCATACGGGAGACAATCGGAGCCATTTGGTGGTCAGCAGACAGCCTGAACTCAATCACCGCCATAGTCAATCATTTATCATTTCTATTTAAAGTCTAGAATCTGCGGCGGTTTAAAAAGAAGCGAGCCGTGGTGGGGGAAGGCTGGCGGCAGGCAGAGCCGTGAGCCCTGGCAGGGTGTATGTAAGTGGGATCCACTTCCTTCCTGGCTCAAACAGCCACGTTGTCTGCGGGGTCTGCTTCTGATTCTGTCGTGGGGTGGAGACAGCCCGGAAGTCAGGATTTAGATGCTGAGCTTGATTTAGCTTGCACAGTTCATCTGGAGGGGATTAGGAGAGAGGCCCCTACCACCTGGCGATCTCCACCGCCGGCCCCTGCGGGGTGGGGAGGAACCCGCTCCCATTCGCTGGGGGGATCCAGGCTCAGAGGGACACCTTTCAACCCGAGGAAGGCTGAAGACAGGGCCAGGAGGCACGAGCTGGCTTGCTGGTGCTTGCCGGGTCGTCTGACATGTTTCGGTTTGATCTTCATTGAGGGGAGCGAGTCACGGGGGTCACACTGCCGAGCCGGTTGTCAGCCCGGGGGTCCTAGGCTCCCAGGACCCGCCTATAGAGAGCTGCTGGATGCCGGAAATAGATGCAAAATTCTTCTTGCCTCAGCGACTCATCCATAAAATATGAATCCTGGTGTGCTCCTCCAGCGCTCTGGGGGCAGGTTGCCTGGTGAGCTGCCGTGCAGGGCGCCTGGAGCCTGGCGGCCACCCTGGCCTCACTCACAGCGCACAGTCAGAGGCCGTGCCTGAAGGTGCCCACCCTTCCACGTGCTCTCTTCTCAAACCCACGGGGAGACCGAGGGCCCCCCGACTGCTCTCAAGCAAGCCACGTGTGTCCAACAGCCCACGCCAAATTCACACCACGGTGCACCGAGAAACACTGCCAGATGCACTTGCCACTGCTCCGTGCCGTGCACAGCATCCGGCGGCGCCCTCTGTGCTTGGGGCTGAGCCAGCCTCCCCACCTCCTTGCGTATTCCGGATCCGACCCGCCTCATGCGTATTCTCTGCTGCCTGCACCTGCTGTCTGCTAGCTCCTTCCTCCCCCTTTACTTCCTTCTCATTCCTCTCCATCATCAGCTGCTGATCGGTCTGGATGTCGAATGTTCCTCTAAGGCCTGTAGTTAAAGGCTCGGGCCCCAGGCAGGTGCCACAGGGAGGCATTCAGGAGGTAGGGCCCAGGGGAGGCCCTTGGGTCACTGGCAGCTTGCCTGGGAAGGTGGCACGGCTCTCCCCAGCGGGTTGCTAGCAAAGCCTGACTTTAAGCCCATTCATCCCTGCTCTGCTTCCTGCCTTGTCCGGGGAACCTTCCCACACTCACGCTCTGCCACCCAAAGTCTGCATCGCACCGAGTGGAACTGCAGCCTCCCACACTATGGGCCACAGACCCTCTTGGGTTAGTACTCCTCTCGGGTTAGCACTTCCTCGGGTTAGCACTTCTCTTGGGTTAGTACTTCTTTCGGGTTAGTACTTCCTCGGGTTAGTACTTCTCTCGGGTTAGTACTTCCTCAGGTTAGTACTTCTCTTGGGTTAGTACTTCCTCGGGTTAGTACTTCTCTGCAGTTGGTACTTCCTCACGGTGATGGAAAGCTGATCAGTACGTCGTTGTAGCCACCGTCGTCTTCACAGCCATGTCAACAGTCCCAGCCTTCCCACGGCGGGCTGTCTCCGTCCCCACGCATGGATCCTTGTGACTTCTTCCCATTGGCAGGGCTGGGGCTGCTCACACAGGCACCGGCACCGGCCTGGCCGAGGTCGCGAGTCCGGCCTGGAGGGAGGTGAGCTCGCTGCACCTGATCTTGCCGCCCAGCTCCGAGCAGCAAATGCAGGGTCCAGACTTAACACATGTCCTTCTTCCTTTTCTGATTCTCACGTCCTGGGGCAGGCCAGCCGCTCATTTCCATTTAAAAATGATGGTCACCATGGGGCCGGTGCCATGGCACAGTGGGTTAATCCTCCGACCGTGGTGCCGGCATCCCATATGGGCACCAGTTCTAGTCCTGGCTGCCCCTCATCCAGTCTGGCTTTCTGCTGGGGCCTGGGAAAGCGGTGGGGAATGGCCCGGGTTCTTGGGCCCCTGTGCCTGTGTAGGACACCGGGAGGATTCATTTTACCAAAGCAGAGCACACTGGGCCATGAAAGCTACCTGGACAGAGGCTGAGCCATCAAATCACAGAGAAATTGTGTTCTCTCTTTTAAAATATTGATTTTTAAAAATTTATTTGAAAGGCAGAGTTAGAGAGAGAGAGAGATTTTCCATGCATTGGTTCCCTCCCCAAATGGCTGCAATGTCAGGACTGGGCCAGGCAGAAGCCAGGAGCCCAGAACTCCTTCTGGGTCTCCCCTGTGGGAGCAGGGGCCCAAGCACTCGGGCCATCTTCTGCTGCTTATCCAGGTGCATCAGCAGGGAGCTGGATCAGAAGTGGAGCAGCCAGGACTCAAAAGGGCGCCCCTATGGGATGCCAGTGCTGCAGGAGGCAGCTTAATCCACTAAGCCACAGTGCCAGCCCCCAAAAGTGTGCTCTGAGACCACAGTGAAATGAAATTATCTGTTAGAATCCTTCAAACAGGCTTGGAAGTGGAAAACATACTAGCAGATAATTAATGCATCAAAGAAGAAATTATAACGGGATTAGATAAGACTGAACGATAATGAAACGCAGTGTGTATCAGCCAGCATAGGTAAGTGAGACTCAGATAAAAAACAGTCCCTTGCCGGGTGGCTTCCACCCCAAAGGTTTCCTACTCCCTCTGTGGCACGTGCACCCCCAGCCAGGAAGACATCTGCTTTGCGTGTTCGGGGCTCAGAGACGGAGGATGAAGCCCCCGCCCCCTGGAACGTAGCTGATCGCCGTGGCAGGCGGCGAGCTCAGGGGAGTCTTGAATGCGCACCCGGTCGGCCTGCGCTTCCATCTATGAGAGCCACTCGTACGCTCTCCCTCCCCAGGGGCCAGGCTGGACACCAAGGGCTGGAGGGTCACAGGGTCAGCTGATGGCAGCCACGGCTCAGGACACGTGGGAAGCAGCTGACGCGGGGGTATGGGAGAAACACGCAGGCTTAGACGCCAACTCTGCGGCAGAAGAGAGATGGAACATGGACTCGGGATGCAGCCCAGAAACAGAAGAAAGCAGGGTGACCCACAGTAATGGCAGAAATGAACGGAGCTGAAAGCAAGGAAACGACTGAGAGGATCCACAAGCCCGGGGGCCGGTGCCCTAAGAACCGACGCCACGGAGGAGCAAGTAGCCAGGGAGTGAGAACGCAGACAGGCAGCGTGCCAGGACAGCTGGACTCCGGTGGCCGTGGCAGTCAGGTGTGGACGTCTGGGGCCGTGTTCTGGCCTCTGCCTGTGACAGCACCGCCAGCCCATACGGGGGCTGGTTCGAGTCCCGGCTGCTCCACTTCCCATCCAGCTCCCCGCTAATGCACCTGGGAAAGCAGTGGAAGATGGCCCAAGTGTTTGCATCCCTGCCACCCACATGAGATGCCCAGGTGAGGCTGCTGGTTCCTGGCTTCAGCCTGGCTCAGCCCTGGCCATGGTGGCCACTTTGGGGAATGAACCAGCAGATGGAAGATCTCTCCTTCTTGCTCTCTGTAACTCTTTTAAATAAATGAATAAATAATTCATGTCCTGTGGCCCAGTCAGGAACCCAGAGGCCCCTGTGGGGTGGAGGCTAGGCACCAGACTTGCTTCTCACGCAGGCGAGTGGGTGCGAGTCCAGCCCCCAGGGGAGGCGCAGTTAAGGCTCCCGCAGCTGCTGGGCTGCCGGGCTTTGTTTTAGAGGAGGAACTAACATTCACTGAGGTTCTAGAATATTCCCCGCATGGTGTATTTTCGGCATTTTACACAAAGAAACTCATTCCTCCCTCCCCGCAAGCCCAGGACCAGGTGTTGCTGGGAAGGCTGATGTCGGATAGTCTAAGCATTTTCCCGAGCTCTCCTGGCCCGTGAGTGGCCGTGCTGGTCCACTGTGGTGCTGTGATGAAATGTCAGAGGCCGGCTGACCATAAAGAAAGGGAGCTTAGGGACCTCGCATTGCTGGAGGTTCCAGGGCTCATCCGATGGGGGCCTTCTCGCTGGCAGAGTCCACGGTGGTGCAGGGACTCCCACAGCAGAGACAGGGAGCAGGTGCACGTGCCCCTTCCCGTCTCTCGTTCCTCTAAAATACACGGTTGCAGTCACGGCGGCCCCACGCTGATGGCTGCTCCTGATCCCGAGCCCGCCCAGGTCCCGCCTCCAACATCACCGTGGGATCCCGCGTCCATCCCCTACCACTCCACAGCGAGGCTTAAGCTTCGACACAGGAACCCGTGGGGACACTCACCCCACTCCCACGGCGGTGGAGGGGCCAGATTCCAACACAGGAGCCATGCGTCCACCCCGGCCGCTTTCGTAGCCTCCCATGTGGAAGTTGAGCCGGCGACCCCCGGGTGTTCCTGGACACCAGCTTGAGGCAGGAGCCCGGGGCACCACCCAGGCGGGCAGCTCCTTCTCACTTCCCCCTGAGCGGGGCTTTGTCGCGCCGAAGGTTCTCACTCCAAGCCACCAGATGCAGTAGCGGCTCCCTTTCTGCTCCTGGTTAAGAGGGCGTTCCCACACCCAGGTCGCATAAGCCTTCACCTCCGTTTTCTCTAGCACCTATTGGGTTTCAGGGTTTTTTTTTTTATTATTATTATTCAAATGTCTGATCCATTCTGGATTGTGCCCCAGTGTGCGGCGTGAGTTCCAGAGGGCTGACTTTTTCCACATGGTTTTCCAATTACCTCAATGCCACTTACTAAAAAAAAAACCTCTCCACACTGATTTGTGAAGCTGCCTTTCTCATGGAAGGACTTTCCAGACGTGGCTGGGTCTATTTCTGGCTTCTCTCGGCCCGTTGGTCTGTCTGCGCGAGCCCACGTGCCAACACCACGCTCCGACATGGGCTTTCCGCAGACCTGGCCTCCTGCGTGGTCCTTCTTGGGCGAGGGGCCCTTTCCAATAAACCTCGTGGTCAGCTTCCCCCACCCCCGAGAAGAGGCGGGTGGCTGCGGCCGAATCGGGACTCCGTCCCATCTGCGGATCCGATAGGTGGAACGGACGTCTGGGTGGCGAGTGGGCCCCTGTAGCCACGAACAAGGCGGGCATTTCATCCCCAGAATAGATAGGGGAGTGGATCAGTTTCAAGAGAATACAGCCAGGGCGATTGCCATTTAAATGTAAAACAACGGTAGAACGGCCTGTACAGTGTATGGATTCGTGCACTTGTAGTCAACAGACGGAAATGCAGGTGTGGAGGGCTGGGGCTACTTCTGGAGACGGACTGTTCTCTGTGTTTGAAATGTCCCACAATTAAAAACAAACGAGCAAAAAACCCGGATGATAGCTGCTTCCACCGCTTCTGGGGACCGTTCTGGAACACAGCACCCTTGCTTCCCTCGCATGTGGCAGGGAGAAGCCGCTGGTCGCCCTGTCGGGGGTGCCCGCGCTGCTGCCCCGTGCCGGGGACCGTGTTAGAGCCAGGCCACCATCCTGGCAGCCGGCGCAGGCAGGTTTCCTGCCCTGAGACGGACTCCATAGCTGCTCCACGGCGGAGAGCTGGCGTGAGGTCTGGAACTTCATGACACCTCCCAGTCTCCCGCGGCCGGGATGAGGGTTTGGCAGTGTGAACAACCTGCTTCTCCCTGTGTTGTCGACGCCTCGTTTTCTCACTCCCCAGCCGTCCCCATCTGTGCACAGAGCTTAAAGCAGCAGGAAGAAGCGACCGAGGGAGTCGTTTCTGCCCCGACCACGCCACCGTCTTAGAGGAAGCGTCTTCGGAGCAGCGGACGGGAAGCCCAAGTTTCCAAAGCTGACTCCTCGGCCAGGCAGACGTCTGGGGAGTGAGCCAGCGGCTGGAGGAGCTCTCTCTCTCTCTCTCTCTCCCTTCTTCCCTCCCTCCCTCTCTCTATTACTCTTCTTCTTCTTCTTCTTTTTTTTTTTGGACAGGCAGAGTTAGAGAGAGAGAGAGAGAGAGAGAAAGGTCTTCCTTCCGTTGGTTCACCCCCCCAAATGGCCACTACTGCCAGTGTGCTGAGCCGATCCGAAGCCAGGAGCCAGGTGCCTCTTCCTGGTCTCCTATGCGAGTGCAGGGCCCAAGCACTTGGGCCATCCTCCACTGCCTTCCCGGGCCACAGCAGAGAGCTGGACTGGGAGAAGAGCAACCGGGACAGAACCGGCGCCCCAACCGGGACTAGAACTCAGGGTACCGGCGCCGCAGGTGGAGGATTAGCCTAGTGAGCCGCGGCGCTGACCAACTCTTCTTTTCAAATAAATAAATAAATCTATATATTTTTGAGGGCCTGGGTTGAACTTCCCAAAGCACAGCTGAGATTCTGTTACTCCCCTGCTCAAGAACATTCGCACGCTCCCCATCGTCTAAGCACAAAGTCCAACTCACACCCCAGCTTCCCTTCTCTGCTCTGGCGCCCCACCCATGTGCCCCAGGCCCCTCGATGGCGCGTCCCCCTGGGTCCGTGAGCCCCGCGGGCTGTACCGGCTCAGGGCGCCCGCACCTGCTGATTCCTTTCCCTGGGGCCCGTCTGTTCCTCTTTTCTCACAGCTGTCTCTTCCTCTGTCAGGTCTTGGCTAAGAGGAGGCTGTGGCGGTCAGCGGTCAGCGGTCAGCGGTCAGCGGTCAGTATCCTCCCCGCAGTGTGCAAAACTCCTGCTTGTTTCTTCCCTGGCTTGGTTATTTGCCCCCTTAACTGGTGGAATCCACCGGGACAGGGACTAGGTGGATTCAGTCACCCATGAATGCTCAGTACCAGCGTGGCAAATGGCCTGTATTTGTTGAAAACACGAGTGGCTATTTTAGACTAGATTGTTGGGGCTACGTGTCGAACGCACCATGCGCATTTGCCAACGGCTTTCTGAGAAGATCGCACCGATTTGCATTCTACCAGCCACGTGTGCCGTTGGCTGCGCAGTCGACCGCCTCACCACGGACTTGCCAGCAATCGGTGCTGCCAGAGAACAGGCGTTTGGCGCCGTGGGTTAAGTCGCTGCTTGGGGTGCTTACATCGCAAGTCACAGGGGCGTTCCGGCCACTTGCTTCTGATCTGGCTTCCTGCCCAGGCCCGTCCTGCGAGGCAGGAGGTGATGGCTAAAGTACTTGGGCCCCTGCCACCCACACGGGAAGCCTGGACTGAATTCCTGGCTCCTGGAGTTGGCCGGGCCCAGCTCCACTGTTGGGGCATCTGGAGAGTGAACCAGCAGATGGAAGATCTTTCTCTCTCTCTCTCTCTCTCGTTCTCCTTCTTTCTCTGTCACTTTGCCTTTCAAGTAAGTAAAGGCAAAGAAATACACACCAACCTGGCCAGCTGGAGGGTGAAGGTAGCTCGCTGGATGGCTGGTGGAGCTGAATTCGCATTCCCGTTTTCTGAGTTTATTTCTTTCCTCGCTCATCTTCCTCGTGGGTTTTTAGAGCTCCCACAGCACTCGTGTGAACGTCACGTCTTCCAGTGGCCGCTCCGGGGCTGGGAGCTGGCAGGAGGAGCAGACAAAGCCCCCGTTCAGGGGGAGACAGAAGGTGAAGAAGCAAGCCAGTGGGTGCAATCCTGGCTGAGAGAGTCCGGGGGTGTGTGCTTCCGGGAGGACTGGAAAGAGAACGCTGGCGCCCTTGTCATCTGCCGGGGCTGCCAAGAGCTCCGTTCACCCATCTGTGGGCCGAAGAACCCGGAGGCTCCCCCAGAGCCTGGGGTGAAACTGCCAATGGCCCTCCAACACCCACGCCTTCCTTTCTTGATGTCAGAACCCTGGAGTCTCACTGGGCACAGGACCACCATGAGCAAAACACTGGCCCAATGGCTGAGTTCTGGCCGAAGGAACAGAAGCGGGAGGAGTGTATGCGCCCTCTGCCAGGTGTCTTTCTCCATCTCCCTTCTTCCAGTGGGAAAGGACGCACCTTTCTCCAGCTCTTCCAGCTGAAATCAGACACAATGGCTGTAGCTGAAGCAGCCCTCTATGCACCAGGAGGCAGAATATTATTCTGATGATGGTGGAGTAATAGAAGGAGCCTGGGCCAGTGACCTGGGGGAGAGTCATTGGGGATCTGGGTGGTCCACCTCTGGGCTTATTCCCTTATGGGACTTAAAAGTCTGGCTTGCTTAAGCTCTTGTTCCTGGGTTACCAACAGCAATGCTGTGCACAGCTTGACCGTTAACTGATGTAGTTCCTGGGGACACATCGCTTTGACTTTTTTTTATTTACTTGACAGGTAGAGTTATAGACAGAGAGAGAGACAGAGAGAAAGGTCTTCCTTCTGTTGGTTCACCCCACAAATGGCTGCTACAGCTGGAGCTGAGCTGATCCGAAGCCAGGAGCCAGGTGCTTCTTCCTGGTCTTCCATGCGGGTGCAGGGACCCAAGCACTTGGGCCATCTTCCACTGCACTCCCGGGCCACAGCAGAGAGCTGGCCTGGAAGAGGAGCAACCGGGACTAGAACTCGGTGCCCATATGGGATGCCGGTGCCGCAGGCAGAGGACTAACCAAGTGAGCCACAGCACCGGCCTTTGACTTTTAAATTACCTCGGGCTGGCTCTGCGGGGCAGAGGGTTGAGCTCTGCCTGGGACGCCAGCACCCCACGCGGGCACCCGTTTGAAGCTCAGCTGCTCCACTCCTGATCCAGCTCCCTTCAAGTGCCCAGGCCTTGCCACCCACATGGGAGACCCGGATGGAGTCCCAGCTCCTGGCTTGGCCCAGACCTGCCATGGTGGCCATTTGGAGAGTGAACGAGTGGACAGAAGAGAGCGCCTTCTCTGTCTCCCCCCCTCTGTGACTCTGCCTTTCGAACAAATACATCTTCAAAGATGGAGAAAGCGCACTACAATGTCCTCGTCCCAAAATGCTCTGCACAGATGTGGGGCTGAACGAATGCTGCTCCGCCGGGCGGGGTGTTCACGTCGCAAAAACTGGCAAACGCTGCACACCGGTGACAGACGTTTGCCGGCACTGGGGGGACGTGAGGTGCCAGGGTCGTCCGGCCCAACAGGTGCCGTCTCCCGGGCCTTCATCATTTTTCAATTTTCCGAGCGGCTGCCTCCAGTGCGCCGGGCAGCAGAGTGGCGCGTTCGCTGCACCGGGGCCTCTGAGCTGTCACCGTTGAGGTCTGCTTAAGTGGCGGGCATCCTTCCTCTAGACGGCGGTGGGCAGGGGGTGAGGCATGCGGGCTTGGGAAAGGCAGGGCCCCAGGCCCGAGTCCCGGCTCTGACGTTTAGCTCTGGCAACGCAGGCTCCTGGCCCCACTGGTCCCAGTGTTGTCACTGTGCAGGGGGAGTCACACTCCTTGGGCACGGCCTCTGACCCCCGGACTGTGGCTGGCCTGGAGCAGAGCCCTCTGCGTTCTGGACCTCAGGAGGAGCTGGTGGTCTCTTGTTCCCTCTTCCCTAGCATCTACCCCAGGGCTAGTCATTCAGAGTCTGGGGCGCCCCTGCACGCACCCCAGTGCTGGCATCAAACTTCTCACCGGCGCAGGATGCTGACCCCGGGGCGGGGCCTGCCGAGGGGGTGATGCTGACCTGGCAGACTGCACACTGACAGGTGGTGGAGGGAGGGAGAGCCCGGAGAGCTCTGGAAAGCAATTACAAGCTCCACCCCTCACCGTCTGGACAGCCCTGCGGCCTCCCGTCCCCCCAGCCTGGCGCCTTCCTGCCCGGAAGAGCCCGGCAAGGAAGGAGTTAATCCGTGGCTGCCACAGGGATGATGCTCACCTTGCCTCTGAGGCGGCAGACGATTAGAGTGAGATGGTGTGGACCACGGTCCATTTCCCCCACTGCCCGGAGCGCGCCGGCACTGCCGCAGTCCCCAGAGCCGTGGATCCGGCTGGGGTGCGGCGGGGAGAGCCGGGCACCAGGGCGGCCTGGCGGGGCTGCAGCCCTTTGCTCCCCGCTCAGAGCTCCCATCACCTTTTCTTTAAATATTTATTTATTTGAGAGGCAGAGTTACAGACAGAGAGAGGAGAGGGAGAGACAGAGCGGGGTGGGGGAGAGAGAGAGAGAGAGTGAGAGCGTGCGATGTCTTCCATCTACTGGTTCACTCCTCAAATGGCCACAATGGCAGGAACTGTCTTGATCCGAAGCCGGGAGCCAGAAGCTTCCTCCGGGTCCCCCTATAAGGGTGCGGGGGCCCAAGGACTTGGGCCATCTTCAGCTGCTTTCTCAGGTCATAGCAGAGAGCTGGATCAGAAGAGGAGCAGCCGGGACTCGAACTGGAGTCCATATGGGATGCTGGCACCACAGGTGGAGGCTCTGCCTACTGCGCCACAGCGCTGCCCCTACTCCCATCACCTTTGAAACCTCGCTGGAGGCCCCGTCAGGGAAAGCGGAGGTGGACCCCGGGGCCACGCAGCTTTCCTTAGATGTGAGCTGGGGGGGGTCATTCACACTGGACGGGACCTTGGAGGTCCATTTTTTGGGTGAGGAAACCAAGGTTTAGGGGCTGCAGTCGGTTCACGGCCGACCTGGGGCGGATCCCCGCCCTGTGGCTCCCGGTGCAGGGGGAGAGGAGTCAGGCTGGAGTCCGGGAAAGGACCCTGCAGGTTCCCGGGCCTGTTCTGAAGGTTCCAGAACACAGAGCCAGCAGCACCCAGGGCTGTGTGCGCCGTGGCTCACCCGTGCACCGTAGGATTCTTCCCATGACCTCTCCAGCTGCAACCTGGCGTCCCGGCAGCAACGCCAGGGTTGGGGAGACGGCAGGAGACCCCAGGCCCTGCGGGCAGCTCTAGGCCCACCTGCTAGGAGGGTTTGGTCTAGGCAGATGGCGCGGCCCCCCTGGGAAGAGGGCACGAGGGAGAACTGGGCTGAGCGCCGGGTCTCCGGAGGCCCGGGCTGCGGGTCTGCTCAGCGACAGCTGGCTTTGCTGTGTGCAGCGGGGGCCACCGAGCTGGACTCTGTCACCCAGCTCCGACCCTGCTCCCCTCCAACTCCCCCTGGGCCCCCAGAGGCTCACTGCCCACCCCTGCATGGCTGCCCTCGGGGCTTCGCAGGCACCACCACCAGGTACCCGGCATCTCCCTGAAGCCCGGCCAGGCACAGTGCTCACCATGACATAGCAGGTGCCCCGGGACGGTGAGCGCTGGCCCACCCGTCCCGACTTGGCGCTTGTGCCCTGTCCCCGGCGGTGCCCCCAGCTGGGAATGATGCCCATACCCTGGAGACAGCAGACGCCCTCGCTCCTGCGCCTTGTTCCCTGCTGTTCCCTCTGCTTAAATATTCTGCCTCCGTCTCCTGATTTGATGAATACATTTACGAACGCGCCGGGACTGGCTGTGATTTCTGCGGCCTCAGATCTTTCGTGTCAGGTTCTGATCGTGCTCAGCCTGGGGCTGGCTTTGGTCTGCCTTCCCCCCAGGACCGTGGATCCCGGGCAGGCGGGGCCGTGTCTGTCACCTCTCCTGCCAGAAATGCCCAGCCCACGGCTTGGCACTGAGGGGCAGCTCAGCTGAACTGCCGTCAACTGATGGGCAAAGCGACACTGGCTGAGCTTTCTAGATCTTTCCTAAGATCCCCCGCCCACTAGGGGGTGTGTGTGTAGGGGAGGGTGGTGTGTTCTCCGTCCCTGGGGGTATGCTAGCAGCACTCAGACATTGCCTGGCAGAGCTCACACATTATACCTGGGGTGGATGGAGTTAAACTGAATATTCCAGAATTTTCCCTCTTGTGCCAGTCTGGAGTCAAGGGACAGGGATGCAGGGCGGGGCGGGTAGAGCAGCAAAGAGGCAGAGGAAGAGGCAGGAGGAGGTTACTGCTGGTGAAGAAAGAGGCTGGGGCGGCGGTGGACCTCCACCCCGACCCCGCAGCGGCTCCTCTCCGAGCTGTGCACAGGGCTTTGCGCGGCTGTCTTGCTACCTCCGACCCCGGCTCGTGCGGAAGCCTCTGTCTGCGCCCACCTCGCCTAGGGAAAGAACGGAGGCTCAGGCCGGTGCCCGCGTCTTCCCACTGCATCGGAGCTGAGGTCCGCCATGCTCGCGTGGGCTCTCGGCACCTGGGCGCTAACCAAGATGCGCCACGGGGGCCGCACCTGCTCTGCTCGCCTCCTTCCCTGAAGGCCCTGCCCTGTTTCAGGATCCTTCCCTCCCCACGTTTCCCTGGCCTGGCCGGCCTCGGGTCACCCTCCCATGCAGCAGGCCAGGCTGCCAGCGCCTGCCGTCGGGGCCCGCCACCTGTCACTCATCCCTGAGAGCAGGCTCTTGCTTCTGGTCAGGGAGCCTGTGCCCCGGGGCTGAGAGGCAGGAGGACAGCTTCTTCGCTCGAGGAAGACAGAGGCGCCTATAAGCCCTGCCACCGAACCTCGCCACCGCCAGGGTGTTAGCGACCAGAGGGAAGCCTCGCGGACACGCCCACTCCATGTCCGGCCTGGCTGACCCTCTGGGCCCTCCGCCAGCCTTGGGACGGTTCCCCTGCCAGCCCCCTCCCTCTGCTTTCTAATCCCCACTGCACAAAGACAACACTGGGACCAGGGGGGCCAGGAGCCTGCGTTGCCAGAGCTAAACGTCAGAGCCGGGACTCGGGCCTGGGGCCCTGCCTTTCCCAAGCCCGCACGCCTCACCCCCTGCCCACCGCCGTCTAGAGGAAGGATGCCCGCCACTTAAGCAGACCTCAACGGTGACAGCTCGGAGGCCCCGGTGCAGCGAACGCGCCACTCTGCTGCCCGGCGCGCTGGAGGCAGCCGCTCGGAAAATTGAAAAATGATGAAGGCCCAGGCGAGGTGACCGCTTTGATATCAGTCAATGGTTTTATGTGGCAGAGGAGACTGGGCAAAAGCACAAAGGCCTTTTGTCACGGCTGTGTCTGTTGGGAGAGGGAGATGGAGCGGACGGAGCCAGCGCCGGGCGGGGAGGCGGTGCCGGCCGCGGGGCCTGCGGGAAGCCAGGCAGCTGTGTGGGGGGCTCCCAGCCCTGCTGCTGTGCTGTGACCTCCAGGCTGCACTGGCAGGGGAGGAAGCTGACCTCTGACCTCTGACCCAGAGCTCCCCTTTCTCAGGTGTGCCGGCTGGGCTTGCTTTAATTCGAATTGATGAGCTGTGGGCGGATCCGGAGGCTTCTCAGAGGACAGACGACATGGAAAATGGGCTGGGGGCCATCGGCTCACGCTCCGGGCCTGGCTGCCTGAGTGCCACGCCGGACCTCAAGGCAGAATGTCAGCTTGGGCGAGGCAGCCGTGGGCTTGGCCTGGACCCGCCCAGCCCAGCCCACAGCACCCACGCCCACCCCGGCTTCTCAGACAGATGCTCCCCAGCGAGTAATTCTGCTGTGTGGTTCCAAGACAGCACAGTTCTGTCGCTCCGAGGCTGAGCTGCAGGGAGGGACGTGGTGGGGCCAGCGGCAGCTCTGGTTGGTTCCTGTCGGCGCGAGCCAGGAGCTGTGCCGAGCGCTCTGATTCACTTACTTCTCTTGCATTCTTTCGAGCTGCCCGCTGGAGGAAACAGGTCCGGACATGCGGCGTCCATGCGTGGGGCCCGCGCGCTGCCCCGCGTGCTGCTCCATGTCCGTCACAGCAGCCTCGCGTGGTCGGGACCCCGACTCAGGCTCAGGCTCGTCATGTCTCCCACCCCAGCTCCCAGAGCCAACGTGCACACCCAGAGCCCGAGCTCTCCAACCGCTGAGGTCCCCGGCTCCCCGAGGGCTGCTGGGACCCCCCGTTCAGAAGAGGGAGGCCCTCGGGGTTGGGGCCCCGGTGAGGAAAAGCATCGGGGGAAAAGGGGGATCAGGTGGGACCGTGGCCCGGCACGGGGAGGAGGGGCCTCCTGAGGCCGGGGAAAGGGAGGCCACTTGCTTGCTCACCCAGGGGTGCGTGGAATGGGGTCCCCCAGCCAGCATAAGCGCTGGGTCTGCACTGATTACTGGTACCAGGTGCTGAGTCGGGGACACAGCAGGGAGGGTAGAGAGCAGCAGCCCAGGGGAGCGGAGGCCAAGGGTGCCTTTGTGGACACGGAGCGTCCTGCGGTCTCCAGGTCAGCAAAGGGCTCCCAAAGAGATGGATTCCCCGCGGCCCAGGAGGGGTGTGGTGGGACCCAGCACAGAACTTAGCCGCAGAGAAAGGACTGGCGTCCTCTAAAACCCGCTGTATGGAGCCCACATCCTCGAACACCACGCCATGTGTGCCAGAAGCGAAGTTCACCCCAGCCGCAGCCGCGAGTGGCTGTGTGACTTTGGGCAAGGTGGGTGACCTCTCTGAGCCGTGCTGATTACGCTTCAGCTTCCCTGAGTGCATTGGAGGGGAGGCGAGACGCTGCCCGGGGTCACCAACATGGAGCTCACAGGGCCTGGCGGCCTTTGGCACTGTGGCCAGGGCAGAAGGTGAGGACCCAGCAACAAGTCCCGGGGGCAGAGAAAGCCCTGGAAGGGGGTTGGGCGAAGTCCTTGCCATCCACGAGTCAGGTGTGTGGGGGGTGGGACTACAGAGTATGGCTCCTCCAGCCTCAGATCTGTGACTTGCTGGACCTGAGTTGGAAAGTCCAGGGATTGTAACGGGGTCCCAGGCAGACCAGCTGGAGAACCGCTCCGAGCAACCCTAGAATCGCAGTTTTGGGGTGCTAAGGGAGCTCTGTGATACAGCTGCTTGGGCCCCCACCCCTCCCCGAGCTGTCTGCACCAACAGGAAGGTCACAAACGGAGAGTGGGGGTGACTCTGCTGCCAGGGGTCTGACTCCTCCCCGGCTGCAGCAGCCAGCCCCCCTCCCCCCTGCAAGCCTCCTGACCGCTTGCCATGGCCGTGGGTCTTGGGGGGGCATTTATAGCCTTGGAATCAGTCCTTGCTTCAAAGCAGCCAGTGTCTGCTGTCACTGTTGGAGGGGCACATTTGGGGACAAGGGAACTTGGCTAATGCACCCACAGAGGTCAGCCTCCTGGGTGCTGAGTGGGGGGCAGAATGGGAGGGACTCCCGGGAACTCCCACCCACATGGGAGTTGGTTGTCCTGGCACTGGGCCCGCCCACAGGGTAGGGGTGGTTGGACTACCTGCCAGTCGTCAGCGTTGCCCTTGGACCTGTGTTCAGCTCTGTGCAAGGCTCAGAGCTCCAGAGGGCCTTTCTCAACCTGTCCGCCGTCTTCTCCCAGAGCTTGGGAAGAACTGTGTGGGCCAGGAACCCAAGCCTGGCGAGAGGCCAGGAGGGCTCTGAGTCCCAGTTTCTCCCTCTGAGTTCTCCCATCCCTACCTGCTGCCTGGCCCTCCACTTGTTAGGTAGACCAGATGGCCCCTGGGATGCTGGGCCTCCCTCCTCTGGGGTCTCAGGGGCCTGGTTCCAGGGGGCAACCTGGTAAGGAGATTGTCCCCAGAGGCTGGCCTGTGCTTCTTTTGCAGAGATTTGGGCCACTGATTTTGGATGACGATGACTCAAGTTCACGTGGACAGAGGCTGGTCCATGTTTCCCTGGGATGCTGCCTCCTAGAAGCAGCCCTGACTCTGGTCTTCAGGGTTCTGAAATTAGACCCCCTTTTCCTCTTGAAAGTCATGGGTTGTCTTTTTTTTCTTTAAGATTTTATTTATTTGAGAGCTGCAGTTACAAACAGAGAGAGGGAGAGACAGAGAGGTCTTCCGCTCGCTGGTTCACTCCCCAAATGGCTGCAATGGCCAGAGCTGGGCTGATCCAAAGCCAGGAGCCAGGCGCTTTCTCCAGGTCTCCCACGTGGGTGCAGGGGCCCAAGGACTTGGGCCAACTTCCAGTACTTTCTCAGGCTGTAGCAGAGAGCTGGATGGGAAGAGGAGCAGCTGGGATATGAACCAGAGCCCATATGGGATGCTGGCACTGCAGGCGGCAGCTTAGCCTACTTCGCCACAGCGCCAGCCCCTCATTTGCTCAGGTGCTGGTGGGGCAGAACAGGCTTTACTGATTGGATGCACACATGTGACTGAGGCAGAAACCCAAGTGATCCCAGGGGCCCCCTGAGTGGCGCAGTCCCTTGTCCCCGTCCCCCGAGTGGCACAGCCCCTTGTCCCCCTCCCCTGAGTCACACAGTCCCCTTGTCCCCCTCCCCCAAGTGGCACAGTCCCCTTGTCCCCCCCACCCCGAGTGGCACAGTCCCTTGTCCCCGTCCCCTGAGTGGCACAGTCTCTTGTCCCCCTCCCCCGAGTGGCACAGTCCCTTGTCCCCCTCCCCCGAGTGACACAGTCCCCTTGTCCTCCTCCCTCGAGTGACACAGTCTCCTTGTCCCCCTCCCCCGAGTGGCACAGTCCCTTGTCCCCCTCCCCTGAGTGGCACAGTCCCTTGTCCCCCTCCCCCGAGTGACACAGTCCCCTTGTCCTCCTCCCTCGAGTGACACAGTCTCCTTGTCCCCCTCCCCCGAGTGGCACAGTCCCTTGTCCCCATCCCCCGAGTGGCACAGTCCCTTGTCCCCGTCCCCCGAGTGGCACAGTCCCTTGTCCTCCTCCCCCGAGTGACACAGTCCCTTGTTTCCCCCACCCTGAGTGGCACAGTCCCCTTGTCCCCATCCCCCGAGTGGCACAGTCCCTTGTCCCCCGAGTGGCACAGTCCCCTTGTCCCCGTCCCCCGAGTGGCACAGTCCCTTGTCCCCGTCCCCCGAGTGGCATAGTTCCCTTGTCCCCCCCCCCCCAGTGCAGCAGCCCGCACTGCCCTCCCAGACACGCCTCTCATGCCGCACTCCGCCTCCCCCTGCTGCCTGGGTGCCCCCTCAGCGCTGAGCGCGTTGCAAGAGTCAAGATGCTCAGGCCTCACAAGCGATCACACGAGATTAATGCATTCATTAGCCTTCCAGGGGCTCCCGGAGGGCAAGCTCGCTCGCTTTGTTTGAAAGATCCAAGAACGCTGCTAATGAGTAAATAGACATCCGCCCCACGCCCACGCCAGCCTTGCTGGCAGCGCTCACTAAAGCCTTAAACACGGCCTCAGCCTCTGACCCAGCAATCGCACTTCTAGGGATTTCCTGGGAGGGAGGAGTCGGGGTGTGCTCAGCGATGGAGCTCCGAGGGCACTTGTTCAAGCACAGGTTTTAACAGCGAGACGTGAGGGGTCCACCAGAAACCAGGGCTGCCTCGGTCCCGGAGCGCGCGGCCGCCGGGGTCCGCCGGGTCACCAGGGCGCGGTCTCGGGCGCAGGACGGCAGGGAGGGAAGCGGCTCCACGTTTCTAGAAAGTGGCCGAGCCGAGTGGCAGCGGGATCACCGATCGCGGGCTGCGGACGTGTGGAAAAGCCGTGAATGCACGTGGAAACCGTGAGTGTGCGACGCTTTGTTTAATGTCCTGGTGATGAGCACGATCTTGTAAAGGGAAGGAAGCGGAGCCCAGATGACCTCAATGGGGGGCCCCTTGGGAGGCAGACGCCTGGACGGCTCCGGGATGAGGGCACCGTGACCAGGCCTTTCTCTACCAAGCCCTGTGTGGGGGAGGGGAGGAGGGCTCAGGGCAGGTGGCAGCCCACACTGTCTTCCCGGAGTGTGTCCTCTGCACGGCCTGAGAGTCCCTTGCAGGAGGAGCCCGAGTATGCCCGGGGCTGTGTCTGTTTGCGCTGGGGCTGGGCACCAGGCCGGCGGGGGACCCCTGGCCAGCTGGGCACATCAAGGCCACTGCAGGTCAAATGGCTTTGCCCCGTGGCCAGGGGCTCAAGGGACAGCTGTGGCACGCGTCTCCCGAACGGCCAAGGAGCAGGACCCCGCCACCATGGTTGTCCCTTCTGGGTGGGCCCTGTCTCATGACTCATGGAGCCATCCCGGGGCACTGGGGCAGGAAACGCTCCGACTTCGCAGGCCTTGAGCAGAGACCGGTGCTTCCCGGGAAGGCGGCCCTGGCCTGGGGTCACAGCAGCTCCCTGTGACGGTGCCGCCTTTCTCCAGCCGTCCTGCACAGGCCACGCGACCTCCGGCCAGACCCACTCGACCGCCCCTCGTTTTTCACTTGAGCTGAAGGCACTGCTGAGAATGGTGTGCGCCTGCCTGCGTGGCCGTGGGCTGGTTACTTCACTGACCTGAACTTCGGCTTTCTTCTCTGAGAAAGAAGCAAACGTGCAGTTGCTGGTGGGGATTCCGTGACGCAGTGCGCACAAAGCGCTTGGCGCGCAGTGGGTGCTCAGTAAGTGCTCCCCGGTCCCGGCATGCACTGCTACGGAGCTGGAAGTGGCGCAGGGCAGGTGGAGGGGTCGCCGTGAGTCCATGGAGATCGCCCTGCGTGGTGTGCACCTGTGGCTTGTGCAGGTCTAGGGTGGCTCCTGGGGGCAGAGGCATTCCTGGTTGTGAATTGGGGGTCAGCAGAAGGGGCAGGGGCCGCCCGGATTTCTGTGGAACTCGCTGGCTTGGAACAGGGAGGGAGGGAGAGCAGAGAAATGGGGGAGGGCCCCAACGCGACAGCACAAACGAGGGTGCTGGGAGGTCCCTCCGGCCACCGCGGCTGACTGTGACCTCGGCGCTGCCCCCTGACCACTGTGAGCGGCCCACACGCAGGTGGCTGGGGTGGGCTCCGTGTTCCTGTCACCCCTGGCCATGCTCGGTGCAGAGAGTTCCCCCTGGACCCTGACTGAGCCCCGGGAGAGTATTTTTGGCAACAGTAATGAAGGCCTTTCGGGAAATGAGGGGTGGGGTGAAATACTCCAGGATCACTGCTGCCTCGTGTTGTGGTCGGTTTTTATTTTTAAAGTAATTATGGCCTTGGAGTCAATCCTTTCTAACTTGGAGAGCGGCTGCACCCTAATGGGTCTCAGGGTGCGGTGTGAGCAGAGTGAGCAGGAAAGTGAGTGGGGGCGGGAGAGGTCGGGGCCAGGCAACGGAGGGGCAGAGGGGTCAGAAGCGCTCACTCCACAGGGACTTTGGCGGGTGTCCTGTGCCCATTTCACAGATGGGGAAACTGAGGCTGTGTTGTTGGCTTGTCCAACCTGAGGCCTCTCTGTCGCGATGGGAGTCTCTGGGCACTGGGCTGGTGGCCGAGAACTCCTGGCTGCGGGCTGTGGGCAAGGATGCCAGGGACCATTTCCCGTGTCCCTCTGAGCGCAGGGCCAAGGTCCACGCATGGGGACGGGGACCGGGCTCTGCACCGCTGGCCGGCTTGGGAATCCGCAGACACTTTGTCCCTCATTGCACTGGGCTCTCTCTCTGCGAGGCTCACCCTCCTCTCCAGTACCTTCCGGAGCTTCTCCCACCATTCCCCTCTCAGGGCCCGCGGCCCCTGCGGCAGCGTCGCATCCCCACGGCCCGCTGCTGCCTGGCCTTGCCGGGGACACACGAGCGAGTAAGGCTGCACAAGCCGGCCTGCACCCTGCACCGAGCACTGGGGCAGGGGTCCGGATCTTTCTCCAGATCTGAGGGGCTCTTCTGCTCCCAGGGGCAGGGTGGGGGCTGCTGGTTGATACCTGATTGGGGGTAGGATGCCTGCATGTGGTACACAGAGCCCTCACGTTTGCCATTGAGGTTCAAAACTTTCCTAGCTCTAGGGGAGAATTTCCAGCCCTCCACACAGGGCCCCGCTGCCCTCCACCTCCTGGTCAGCCTGGCCTCGTGCCGGCTCTTTCCCTGAGCCCTCCGCACACTGCCTCTCACCCTGCCTGGCTCCCACCCAGCCCCCAGCCCATTACAGGGGCATCCACACTCGGGCTGGTCCCCGGCAGGTGCTCGCCGCCCCTCCCTGCAGGTGTCACTGGACATGGGCCATCCCCATGGGAGGGAGGCGCCAGGATGCCAGAAATGCCCTCTGTGGGGGCTGCTGCCGAAGCCCCCTGCACCCATCGGGGGCTTTGGCAGCTGCGGCTGCTCACAAAACAGGTGGAGTGAGGGAGAAAGAAGTGGGTAGCATGAGCAAGGAGTGGCCAGGGGCTGGACTTTGGTCCAGTGCCCCCTGCAGAGGCCACTGGAGCCGGCTGGGGCCTGGATGAAGGGGTTGGCTAAGGAGGGGACAGACCGACCCCAGGGGCTCCTGGTGACGCGGGCTGTGCAGGAGACAGGAGATCAGTGCCCGGCTAATTGGATAATCCAACAAGCGGGGGCACCTGCTTGGCTCATAGGTGGCGAGAGCTGTGAACAGGGTCAGGGCAGAGCGAGAGAGGAGAGGTAGCTCCATCGCCCCTCCTCCAGGGAGGCCCCCTCCCCAGCCAGGCCCCCCCTGCCCACCCCTCCCGGAGCCTGTATGGCCGCCTCCAGGCCCTGCTTCCTCCAAGCAGCTCCCACCAGTGGCTGAGGGGGTGGGGCGAGAAAGCCACCTGGCCCTGCCTTTCCTTCCTGGGACCTCTGCAGGTACCCTGTGCCAAGGGGCAGCATCCAGACCCACGAGCGTGGCTCCAGAAGGGCCCTGGGGATTCACCTCCCCCTCCCTGTGCCGCCCGCGTCGCCCTGAGCAGAGGCTCCTGGCTCCTCTGGGGTCCTCTGAGCACATCAGACCCTCACCTCCCTCGGGCAGCTGGCTTGATCCACTTGGAAATCTCCATGCATCGTTTCCAGACCCAGGTCAGCAGTCATCTGCCACGGAGCCCCTCCCTGCTGCACTTCCTGTCTTGCTGTCCTAGCAAGGGCTGTGGGGGGCGGTCCAGGGACAGCCCCCCGCCCCGGGTCTCCCCTACTTGCAGAGTGGACCAGGTGAGACCCGCCCTGTAGATAACAGCCGATCCTCCTTAGCAGGATGGAGCCCGAGAAGCAGCCCCTGTGAGGCTGGCGGGCTTTCTCCGGCCCCTGGTCTGTGTGCCCGCATCATGGTGTCAAGCAGCTGGGGCCTGCTCACCCCCAGCCAGCTTGCCCGAAGCCCCTGGCTCCCCGGCTCCCGGCTCTGTGGTGCCGGTGGGGCCAGGTGTTTTTCAGCTCTTTCTGTTCTCACCGGCTGAAAGCCAGAGCGGGGGCACCTGTTCCCCTTGGAGCAAAGGGTGGATCGGTTTCCAGCTCGCTGGCGGAGCAGCTGCACCGCCAGTTGGGGAAGCGGGGCCGTCAGAGGGGCCGCCGGCAGCAGGGATGTGAAAGATGTGTGTTCCGCGAATTCGTTTGCATACATCCCGGCTATAATTTTTCCCTTGGGAGAATGGGATGTCACAAATCTGACAGGCATTCAACAACCAGGCTAGAAAAGGGGAAAATAGCAAGCTGCTGGGACTTCAAACGCAACACTTTCTTGGCAAAAAGGACGTGATAACAACTTGACAAGATAAAAGGTGCAGAGCTCTGAGCCGCACGGCAGGGCGAGGGAGGCGCAAGGCGCGGTCCGCCTCTGGCCAGCTCCGGGAGGGAGCGCACAGGCAGGCCAGGGGCCCGAGCTCCTGGGGCCAGGACCTGTTACGCCCCCCGCAGAGCCGTGTGTGTCAGGTGCACGTGTGCATGTATGTGTAGGGAAAGCTAACGGTCCCTGAGCTTGAGTTCATTGCTGACTGCACAGGTATGTGCATGTGTGTGCGTGTGTGTGTGTTGGGGTGTGTGCAAAGCCAGTGTGGGAGTGCCACGTGCCATCCGGTGCCTGTGTAGTTTGTATCAGTCAGCTGTCGCCACGGTAACGCTACATAACAAACATCCCAGACCCCAGGATCTTGCAGCTACAGGTTCTCAGCCTCTGTTTTGAGGGTCTTGGGGGGCCGATTCTAGCTCAGCTGGGCTAGCCTGGCCTTGGGGCTCCAGGCACCAGGGTGCTGGCTGGGGTCAGATGTGCCCCCGGGTCTTCTCCACCAAGGCGGATGGTGTGCAGCACGGGTCTTCCTAGGGGGCCCTGGCTGACGGGGACACCGGCTCCTGGGCACCTTCCTCTCACCGCGGATTGTGAGGGTGAGGAGCGGGCCCCACTCTGCAAGCACATCGCCAAAGGCGGCTCATGACCAAGCCCAAAGTCAAGGTCTGGGAAAGATACTTGGCTCAGTGTGAGGCCATTGCGTGGTGGACGCTGTGGCCAGGCATCCCGTCTGCCACAATTCTCCTGGGCAAGGCTTCGGGGACACAGGGCCCTGCCGGTTTCCACGCAGGTGGCCACGTGTCTCAGGGTGTGAAGCAACGGTGTGCCTGCTCTGATGGGGTTTGTTCAGTGGTCAGCTCACTCCCGGATGGACATCATAGTTGCTTCAGTGGGACGACGCATGGGGGGCCAAGAAGAGAAATGCTGGGAGTGCAAGGACTGTTGGCCTGGTCTGAGTTTTGGTGTCGAGGGGTAAGAGCCGTGTCTGGTGCAGAAGTCCCAAGCCACGCACCGCGGCTGTGTGTTATCTGCTGTTGGCGCCGACCCCCTGGCTCGCCTGAAGGGGTGGGTACAGCCCAGAGGGCTCCCTCTCCAGTCTATTATCCTGAGTTCCACAATCCACTTTATGGAGGCCACAGAGGAGAAGCCTGGATGCAAATGAGGACTGTGCAAACAGAGTTGAAAGCATCCCCACAGGTAAGGAGAAAAGCCAGGCCCCAGCTGGGGCCCACTCGCAGGGCAGCGCCAGCCATAACAGCATCGACCAGGGCCCGAGCACCCGCAGCGGGAGCGCCCCCTGCACGTGGCGCCAGCAGGGGCCATGGGCGGCAGCACGGAGGCTGTTCCTCGCCAGCTTACAGGTAGCTGAGCCAGCCTTGCTCTGTTAGTTACACTTGCCTTCTATTTTTCATGAGATGAATTTTTAATTTTTATGACAGTATTGGGAAAATTTCAAAGAATCTGCCTAGGCAGGCTGCAAATGAGCGATGTGCTTGGTTCAATCGTCAGGGCTTCCAGATGGCTTGCACGGCACCAACCACGACATGGATGCTGGGGCCTGCACCCTCGGAGCCCCGGGCAGATGCCGGGCGCAGGTGTGGCCTTTTACCCACAGGCAGGGCATTTGCTAAGCGTTCCCTGAGCACAGACTTGGTACCAGGCATCGTGCTAGGAACAGCAAGACAGAGCGTGGCGTCTTAGTCCATCCAGGCTGCTACAAAAACACCACAGACCAGTGGCTTATAACTGCCAGAATGCATGCCTCACTGTGTGCATGGTGCCAGCAGGGGCCCCTTCCGGGGTGCAGACAACAGAGTTCTCCCTGTGCCCTCCCTGGGGGGAACAGGAGCTCCAGGGGTCCTTCTCGGCTCCTCGTCTCAACGGAGCACCTGCTACTCTGTCTTACAAAAGGACCCCAGAGCCCCCGCCCATCCTCTTTCCCGCATGTGAAGATACAGGGAGAAGTCGGCGGCCCGGAAGAGGGCCCTTGCCAGAACCCACCTGTGCTGGTGCTGTGACCCTGGACTCCCGGCCTGCAGAGCCAGGAGCCGTGAACTCTGCTGGTCGTGGGCTGCCAGTCTGTGTGCTCTGTCACCGCTGCCCTCATGGACTGACTCATTCGTGCCCCACCAACCCCAGGGGCACTGGGGAGAGGCGGCGTCTGCCTGCCGGCTTCAGACACAAACCCGAGGTCCCAGCGTTTCTCTAAGAGGAGATTTTCAATGACGGTTTTCGAGCTGACTTTTCACCTCCAGGGACAGGGGGAATCTGTGGATTGGAGTGAAGGGAGGGGGTCAGAGCTGGACACTGGCATGGGTGTGGGGCAAGGCCTGCCCCGGCCCAGAGCGTGGGGAGGGGGTGGTGGATTTGGGACCTAAGAACCGGGCAGAGCCACGCCCTCAGCTCAGCCACAGCCACGGCTCCCGATCCGTAATTTCCAGCTTTGCTTTGCTTTCATGAGAACTTTACTTCTAAGAGAACTTAAATGCTAATCCTCAGCAGTGGTGTGGCCCAGCCCCTTCGGGGCTGTCACCACCCCTCCCCCCAGTCCCTTCCAGAAGGCAACCCACGCCGCGTGTGGTGGGGCACGTGTTCGGCATCTTGCCTGCACCAAGCATTCAACTCCGTTTTCATGGGAACACCAGCGCCTTTTCCCATTTGTGTCCCACTGGTTTAGGTGACATTTCATGATGGGACGTAAGTGCAAGAATGAAGACAGCCGGTGAAAACAGGGGTGGGGCCACTCACCTGACTCTGGGTGAGCAAATCCGCAGGTGCACAGGTGGCAGTGGGAGTGAGCGGGTAGCGGAGAGCGGCCCCTGGGCCGGGAGTGTGCGTGTGCTGACCGCACCAGGCAGCCCGGCCTGCAGGGCAACGGGGAGAGTGGGTGACCCCGCACTCCAGGAAGGGGGATTCTGCCTTTATAAGGCAACGCTCCTCTTTTAGCTCAGGTCCCCCAAGGAGACCTGAAGGCAGGATCTGTCAGAAATGCCAGAAAAGCAGAGAGGAAGGGAGGGGTGGGGGCAGAGGAAGCAGGCCCCACTGTAGCAACTGGCCCAGAGTGCCCCTCCCCCAGGGCGCAGAGACTCCTGCCCTTGTCCACTGCTCCCTGAGGAGGGCTGCTCCCGGGGGCCCATCTGGCACAGGCAGCGCCTGTCTGTGGCCGAGCACCCCACTGACCCATGGGAGTACTCGGGCCCGGCACCCATGTATCCACTTGACAGGCACGGCGCCCAAGCCCACGCCGCTGCTGGGCCTATGAGCAGGCTTCCCTTTCTGTTCTCATCGGAAGGCACGTCGGGAATGTTTAGAGTGGTTTAATATGTAATATTAATATATTTGTCTCTATGCCAGTGCAGTGGTGAAATATATTTTTAGTATTTTCCCTGTGGAATGTCTGCCGGTCAGGTGTCTGTAACTAAACCCCACTGGGGGCTTACACTGCAGGAATGTGCTTCCCTCAGTCCTGGGGACTCCAGGTCCCAGACCAAGGGGAGAGCTGCTGGGAGCGGGAGAGAGAGAGAGAGAGGGAGGGAGAGAGAGAGGGAGAGAGGGAGAGAGGGAGAGAGGGAGAGAGGGAAAGAGGGAGAGAGGGAAGGGGGAGAGATGGAAGGGGGAGAGAGGGAGGGAGGGAGAGAGGGAGAGGGAGAGAGAAAGAGTGAGGGAGAGAGGGAGAGAGAAAGAGGGAGGGAGAGAGGGAAGGAGGTAGAGAGAGGGAGAGAGAGAGGGAAAGGGAGAGAGAAGGAGAGTGAGGGAGTGAGGGAGAGGGAGGAAGGGAGGGAAGGAGGGAGAGGGAGGGAGGGAGAGAGGGAGAGAGGGAGAGAGGGAGAGAGAGAGAGAGGGAGAGGGAGGGAGAGAGAGAGAGGGAGAGGGAGGGAGAGAGAGAGAGGGAAAGAGGAAGAGAGAGAAGGAGGGAGAGAGGGAGGGAGAGAGAGAGAGGGAGAGGGAGGGAGAGAGAGAGAGGGAGAGAGGAAGAGAGAGAAGGAGGGAGAGAGGGAGGGAGAGGGAGAGGGAGGGAGAAAGGGAGGAAGAGAGGGAGGGAGAGGAGAGGGAGGGAGGGAAGGAGAAAGAGGGAGGGAGGGAGGGAGGGAGAGAGAGAGGGAGAGGGAGAGGGAGAGAGAGGGAGAGAGGGAGGGAGAGGGAGACGGAGGGAGGGAGGGAGGGAGGGTGAGGGAGGGAGGGAGGGAGAGGGAGGTTCTCTTCCTCTTCTTACAAGGCCACCTGTCCTGAGAGATTAGGACCCCTCCCCATTTAGCCTTATTTACCTCCTGAAACCCCAGCTCCAATCAGAATCACACTGGTGTTGAGAGCTTCAACAGGTGACTTTTGTGGGGGAGGGGTGCATAATTCAATTTATAGCCCATAGGGAGGGGGACCCCCAAAGCCAGGCAGTGCTGGAAGGAGCTGCTGTAGGAACAAGCAGTCAGTGTGTGCAGACGCCAGGCCATGGATGTGGCACTGGCAAGGCCCAGCAGGTGCCATCTGATTTGGGCAGTGGCCATTTGGATAGCAACACAGTGAAGGGTCCTGTCCAGGCCACAAAGCAGCTGCAGCAGGGTCGCAGAGGCTGGGGGCTGAGCAGGTGCAAGTGGCGTGAACTCACGGTTCCAGGGGTGGTGCAGCAGCAGGGTCTGGTGTGAGTAGGGGCTAAGGCCAGGTGGGCATTGAAGTCCCCAGAGGCAAGGGGGCAGGCGTCTGGCGCAGTGGTTAGGATGCCTGCGTTGGTACTGGAGTGCTCGAGCTGTCTCGGCTTTGCCGCCGGGCAGCCTGGAAGGTGATGGCTCAAGACTGGAGTCCCTGCCAGCACGGGGGAGACCCAGATCACACTCTCAGCTCTGCCTGCGGGGCATTTGGGGAGTGAGCCAGCGGATGGAAGACCTCTCTCTCTCTGTCTTCCAAATAAATGAAATATTTGAAGCACGTCTGGACCAGCCACGTGGGAGCATTTGTGTGTGATGTAGAGGGTGGCAGAGGTCTTCAGTGACACAGGGGATGTGACCAACAGGACAGACAAGAGGGAAGGAGGCCGGTAAACCAAGAACGTCCCCGGAGCGTAGAGAGAAGCCGACCTGCCAGGCCCCTGGGGAGCCCGGGGTGGGAGAAGCAGCAGGGGGCTGCTATGGCTCTGAACACCTGCTGGGTCAGTGCCCGCGGCCAGGGTGAGGAAGGGGGGCCGGACCTGAAATTGCACCGCCTGATGGAGACAGAGTGGGGCTGCGACACAATCCCCTCCCCAAATAAGGCATTCAGCTGACTACTATTTCTTTTTTTTAAATTTATTTATTTGACAGATAGAGTTAGACAGTGAGAGAGAGAGAGACAGAGAGAGAGGTCTTCCTTCCGTTGGTTCACCCCACAAATGGCCGCTACAACCAGTGTGCCGATCTGAAGCCAGGAGCCAGGTGCTTCCTCCTGGTCTCCCATGGGGTGCAGGGCCCAAGCACTTGGGCCATCCTCCACTGCCTTCCCGGGCCGCAGCAGAGAGCTGGACTGGAAGAGGAACAACCGGGACTAGAACCCGGCGCCCATATGGGATACTGGTGCTGCAGGTGGAGGATTAACCAAGTGAGCCACAGTGCCGGCCCCTTAACTATTTCTTAAAATAAAATGATGCATTTATTTTAAAGGCAAAGAGAGAGACACAGAGAGAGAGAGAGTGCAAGCCAGCACTTCCATCCACTGGGTCACTCCCCAGATGCCCACAATGGCCCCTGGTTGGGACGGAAGCTGGGAGCTGGTAACCCAGCCTCGATCTGCCACGTGGTTGAGGAGCCCATCTTCTCGGGCTGTCACTCCTGTCTCTCGGGGTCTGCCCCGGCAGGAAGCTGGGGTCGGGCGTGGAGCCGGGTATGGAACCCTGGCGTTCCAACGTGGGAAGGGCATTCCAACTGCCATCCTAACCACTGGACCAAATGCCCTCCCCTAGGCTAACGTCAAAGAGAGAGTGATTACACACTGGGTGGATCGTCTGTGCTATCCGCAACAGCAGACAATTGTCTATCTTCCCTTAGGTCATGTACAGATTAAATACAACTCCAATTAAATTCCCCCAAGGTGCTGCAAAATCAATATGCTTTGGGGCCCCATATGAGAACAAGAAGTGGACAGTTTCACAGGACGTCCTTAAAAGGAAGAGCCACAGAGTGCGGGGAGGTGGAGAGCGTGGTGTGGGCTGAGCCGCACTCAGGAGCCAACGATAAAGCGAAGTTGCCGACACCTCAGAGCGGGCTCCTGCACAAGGAGACAGACCGTGGGACCGCCTGGGAGCCCAGGAACAGGCTTGAACATGAAAAATGTCAGCACAGGGGTGTGGCGTAGTGGGTAAAGCTACCACCTGCAACACTAGCATCCCGTACGGGCGCCGGTTCGAGTCTCGGCTGCTCCACTTCTGATCTAGCTCCCTGCTAATGTGCCTAGGAAAGCAGCGGAAGATGGCCCAAGTGCTTGGGCCCCTGCACCCATGTCAGGGGCCCAGAAAAGCACCTGGCTCCTGGCTTCGGCCTGGGCCAACCCCAGCCATTGTTGTAGCCATCTGGGGGAGTGAGCTAGCAGACGGACAATCTCTCTCTCTCTCTTTCTTTCTCCCTCCCTCCCTCCCTCCCTCTCTCTCTCTCTCTCTCTCTCTCTCTTTCTTTCTTTCTTTCTTTCTTTCTTTCTTTCTTTCTTTCTTTCTTTCTTTCTTTTTCTCTCTTTCTCTCTCTTTGTTTCTCTCTTTCTTTCTTTCTCTCTCTCTTTCTCTCTTTCTTTCTCTCTCTCTCTTTCTCTAACTCTGCCTTTCAAATAAATAAAATAAATCTTAAAAAAAATGTAGGTTTGTGATGAAGTTCACACTTTGTGGGGCTGGTGTTGTGGCTCAGTGGGTTGAGCTGCCACCTGCGATGCTGGCATCCCATTTGGGCACCCATGAGATTCCTGATGGCTCCACTTCCTGCCCAGCTCCCTACAAATGCACCTGTGAAGGCAGCAAATGATGGCCCAAGTACTTGGGGCCCTGCCACTCACGTGGGAGACCCAGACATATTTCCTGGCTTCTGGCTTCTGCCTGGCCCAGCCCTGCTGTTGTGGCCATCTTGTACATCTTGGGAAATGAACCAGCACATGGAAGATCTCTGTGTAACTCTGCCTTTCACAGAAATAAAAATAAATCTTTAAAAGAAATACCTTGTGTTATATAAAGGAATAGTCAGAGTGAAATATTAGATTGGATTCACAGAACACCGAAGACCCAATAAACTCCAGGTGGGTTAAAATATTAAATATGGAAAACTCTGTTTGAGATAAATTAGCAGAAGAGAATCTGGAATTCTAATTGGATCCGTGACTAAGCCCTGGCTCGCAGGCGGAGGCGGGGGCACCAAGAGGTGGATGGGCAGAGTTACACGGGCGGGCTCTGCGGTCTTGGAGGTGATGACAGCCGCGGAAAGAAATTTGAGGGAACCCATTGGGAGAACGCTTCCACCAGAAATGAACAGTGCTCCGGCAAAGGCTTAATATCTGCACTGTCTAAGGAGCTCGCTCAAACTGATAAAACATCGAGTCCAAAGACGGCGAAGCTCACTCCTGGGAGAAGAATGCATTGTGCAGAACGGCAGAGAGGCAGCTCGGGGCACCATCTCGCACTTACTGAAGAATCTGCTATTCTGAGCGGTTGGACCTTGAACCACCAAGGTTCAGGGTGAACTGGTCACTCCCTTAGGCTTGCAGCACGGTCAGCGGGGACGATCGATGAGGGAAGCAGCGTCGGGATCTGTAGATTGCTCCAACCTGACTGCAAGTTCTCCAAAGCAACGCAGGCAAAACCGCAGGCGCGGGGTGTTCCTTGCCGGTTTGTGTTAATCTGTGAAGCGGGAAAGCGACACACAGAGAAGCAGAAGAGACCTAAACGCCCCCCAAATAAGAAACGAGTGTGTTAGGGCATCTGCTCGCGGGGCACGCTCAGGCACTCCGTTTACACAACATTAACAGTTCTCGGGGTGGGGCTGTGGTTTAAGTAATGCTGGGAGAGCTCTCGTGCGCGTCTCTATCTTCCGTCTCGCTCTCCCTGCCTCCCTCGATCCCAGGCAGAGTGGACCACGCACGAGCCCAGAGTCCCGGGCAGCTGCGGGTGCCAATAACCGGTCACTGCGGCAGGGACCGGAGGGGACACGGAGGTGACAGCCACACCCGCATCAGGCAGAAATCCGAGAATGAAGCCTTGGAATCTGTATCTGTAGAAAGCTTATGCGTGCTTGTTGCAGACTAAATGCCAGATGAGGCCCAAGACTATTTTGGGCATATCTGCAGAAATTCAGCCCTGGTGCCAGTGTGTCACATCTCTTACAAAGCCACACCTCTCACCATCCTGGATAAACAGGCAGGCTTGTGTTTCCTGGATCCTACCCATCCATCCCCTCCAGGGGTTACCAGGTGGGCGTGGGGTCTCCATGCTCTGCTCACCCTGGCTGCCAGAACCTGCCGCTTCCTCCTCGCTGCTGATGGTGGCTCCAACTGTCGCCACGCCCCGGGCCAGTCCAGCTTCCACCCCGCCACCCGCCACCCGGAGCCCAGGTGCCCAGCCCCTCTGCCCCCGCCCTTCCCTTCTCTGTGTCACCTCCTGGCAGGGCTGTTGTCACCTAGTGACGAGGCCCAGCTTCCCACCACAGCCCTGGGGGGCAGCGGCAGGAAGGGAGTGAGCCCTGGGTCAGCCTTGTTCTGCACCCTTCTCCCTGGGCCCTCCTGAGTCTCCTGATGTCCCTGCAGGGCTGTGATGCCCGTATGGGGAACCCCTCCCCCAGGCAGGGCATCACAAAGGGCCTGGAGGTGCTATTGCCGGTGTGGACCTGGCTTAACTTCTCCCTGCCAGCTCCTGGGCGCCCCCTGGGCCCACAGAGGTGGCCGGGTGGTTGTACCCCTATGCAGGGCCCTCTCTGTAAAGGCTGAGAGGCCCCTGGGGATGATGTAGCCTTCATCTCACACCAATCTCACAGAGCCCACTGGTGAGCAAGTCAGGAGACCCACAGGGTGGGCCCCGGGGGCCCCAGGGCCTGCCTGTACTGGGGAGAGAGGAAGAGGCAGGACACACGGACCCCAAGTGGCCGAGCTGGAGGTCAGCTGACCCCTGGCCTTACCCACAGTGGAAAGAGCCATGGGACAGCTTTCAACAGCAGTAGTTCGCCTGTGGTGTGTGTTTGTAGGGGTGAGGGTGGGGGTGGGGCTGGGAGCTCGCCAGATCCCCTGGCCCCTGTGCCTCCTGCCGACAGGAAGCAGAGAGAGACTGCACTCCTCTGGGGCCCAGGCGGGGCCCAGCCCCTCTCCAGGTCAGCGTGTGGAGGCCCAAGGGCAGCAGCACCTGTCCCATGAGCGTTCGTGAGGAAGAGCAGGTGGCACCAGGCGTCGGCAGGTGCTGTGCCCGTCCGCGCGCTGCTGACGAATCTGTGACAGCGTGGACCTCGCTGATAAATTCGTCTCAAACCCCAAGGAAGCCTCAGCATGTCTCTTCCAGAGAAGTGAACTTTAATTTATTTAAATTTAATGGAAAAGCATATGGAGGGGAACGGAAAGCTAATTTAAAATAGTGCTCGAAGCAATCAATATGTTAACAGATTCCTTCAACTTTTTACGCTTGGCTGCAAGAAAAAAAAAAAGCACCACCGAAAACACCTTTAAAATGTAAGCTGATCCCTCACATTGCCCCCTTCTGTGTTATGGAAACACCGCGTGCTTTTGATGTTTGGGGCTGAGTCTTTGGGAGCTAAAATCAGCCAGTCTTGTAAACATTAAAATATGCTTTCAGAAACAGAAATCATCGGATGCGGTCGGAAGCGCTCCGGAGACAGCTTTAGTCGGAGGGGGTCTTGGCGGCCGTGGCAGGCGAGGCGGGCAGAGCCGCTCAGCTCCAACGATTGTCTTGTTTGTGCGCTGGAGTTTCCTCCCCTGCAAAGTGGGCGCAGCGGCGCTCCCCTCCCGTTCTTCCCAGAATGCAGCGGGGTGAGATGGCAGGTTGCTCAGTTAGGAGCCCGGGCTGGGCTCCTCCCTCTCCTTGGAGATCGCTGGCTCTTCCAGGGTGGGGGCTGTCTCCCCCCACCCCACGTCCCTCAGAGGGGACAGGCCCGCGACCAACACCACGGTCCCCAGGACGTGCTGGGCTCGGCTGAGCTGTTGCACCCCCTCCCAACCTGTTTGTGTACAAGGTCCCGCCATTAGTGAGGCACCCCCGGTGTGCCTTTCAGTGTGGAGTCCAGAGCCACAGCACACCGAGAAATCCCACAGAGCGAGGATTCAGCGCCCCCGCCTTCCAGCTCGGAGCTTCGCGAGGGCGTTAGGTTGTGGGCAGGTGGGCGAGCGTGTCAGGAAGCCCTAATGGGGTGGATGCTGCATGGAGAAGCCCAGATGGTTCTGGACGCGTCCCCTCCTTCCTCCATCTGACGCCAGGAGCCGGCTTGTCAGTGGAAATGCAGCCTGTTCGTCCCCAGATCGCGCTGCTTTCTTATTCCTGAACACACCTCAAGGTCAACTGCACCTGCAAGCCGGCTGGCGACAGTCCTAGCGGCGCAGCGTGACCTTGGTGGGGCTGGCCTCCACGCAGGTTCTGGGGCTTCTCCCGCTCTGCTGCCAGGTGTGGAGAGGTCATTGCTTATATATTAAAACAAACAGGCAAAAAAAAAAAAAAAAAAAAAAAGGCGCTGGGACCATTGCAGAATTTCATGTGTAATCAAAATCGACTTAATTGCATTTTCTCCTGGAAAAAGATACATGTCAGGGCTATCGAGCCCCCTCGCAGCCTCGTTTCAAGGCGCCTACATTTCCATAACGTGCCCCTCGCAGGGTTGCCCTGTGGGAGAGGCTGGGCTTGAGATGCCGTCGGCACTCCTCCACGGGACGGGGCACCTAGCGTGCCAGGATCTGCCGCTCCAGTGTCTTCAGGTGTCAAACGTGCAGCGGGGGCTTCTAGAAGGTGGAAGGGTCACAGGGCTGCTCTCCAGGTAGAAGGTGAGATCCTGGGACGCTAAGGTGCCTCCTTCCTTCCATGTGCACACACGCACCTCGGGGAGGAAGGGACCTAGGGGGTCCCAGCAACCAGGGCTGAGCCTCCGTGGTGTCTCAGGAACAGCGGTTACACAAAGGGTGGCTTTGTGAGGACGCCGCTCTTCACGTCCTGGAGAGAGCAGAGGGACGACAACACCGTAGCCCCAACACACACACCAGCCCGCAGCCCTGCACGGTTCTGTGCAGTAGCCAGAGCAGGGCCAAGGGCACCAGATCCCTGGAAACACTGAGAACAGAGGCCCGAGAGGAAGTCTGACTGCAGGTCCGGGCCCTGATGCCGGCTGCTGTGATGCGAGGATGCCCACGTGTGGCCCGGCTCTGCAGGGTCACGGGTCTCGGGACTGGGCAGGGGCAGTGGGCCCTCACAAGTCTAACATGATGGGCACCAGCTGGGCTTTGCGGTCATTCAGCCTCGCCGTGCTCCACCCCCTGCCGAGGGCACCCACCTCTCCCTCGCCTGTCCCTCCTGCTTCACCCCCCGCCCCCGGCCTCGCCTGGAAAGCAGGAGTGGGAAGCACGCCTGCCGGTTGCTGTGAGCGCTGATCCAATCACGCGTGTTTTCCAAGGGTCTGGTTGGCGAGCTCCATGGGGAGCTACTAGGACGGACTTACCCAGGGTTCCCCAGTGCCCACCACAGAGCAGCGCACGGGAGGGCCCCCAGCCCGTGGGCTCCGGGCACCCCCAGGGCCAGTTCCTCCACCTGCTTGGGCTGCGGGTGGGGGCTGAGCGCGGCCTCCCAGGGGCTGTTGCTTCACTCTGGGAGGGGCAACACTGCAGCAAGCCCGCCCCCGAGGCCGGCCTGGGGACAGCGTGGGGTGCCACCGCGGCAGGGAACTTGTGAGCTATAATGGGAGCCCTGCTCTATTTTTAGAAGCGGCGTTCCGGGCTGCGCGGTGTCTCGGAAGCTCTGTAATTTCTCCTGGGGTTGAGCAGAGAGTGTGGCCTCCCCAGCACTGGAGGAAAACGCTCCTGGGATGCAGACTTTGGGGAGCGGGGTTGTCCAGCCGCTTTGCTCTGCTGCCCAGGTCAGCTGGACCACAGAATTGTGCACTGTTGGCCCTGGGCGGGGGTGAGCCTGGGTGGTCTGTGCCATGGCAAAGCCACGGTCACCGCCGGGGGCTCCTCATGAGCACTCCGGGGTCAGGTGCCCCAGGCTGTGGCCACGTTGGGAGCGCTGGTCACATGGGGACGCCCAGAAAAGGCCAGTTCTTCTGATGAGGGGACCGGAGCATCTCTGTGTGCCCCTGGCTGTCATGGTCCCTCCTAGGAGTCACATCAGGGATGTCCTCTGTGGCTGGCCCTCAGGTGGAGCGCGCTGGCCACTCCAGCCGGGCGGGAATGTGTGCTTTTGGCGGTTGGGGACAGAAGCCACCTTGGGCTAAAAGGCCAGTCTGTGCTCCTGCCCAGACAGCAACCTGCCAGGGGGCTTGGGCAGTGCGGGCAGCTGGCTTGGGCCTCCCACAGCCTGGTGCTCAGGCTGCCGTGTCACTCCCCCGGCCCCGGTCTTCTCGGCTGCAAACCGGCTCCACTTCCAGGAGGCATGAGTGGGTGGGCCAGCACGGGCCTCGCCTTGCTGCCATGGGGGCTGCAGCCTGCCCCACCCTCACTGGGTCGTTCAAGCCTCCCGGCCCCCGTGAGCGGGTCCCGACGAGCCGAGACTCGGAGGCAGCTGGAATCCCGGCTCCGGGGTTCTTTCTTCCCAGGCAGAAAGGACAGCGTTTGACCAAACGTCCTTCCAGTGGTCGGGGGTCTCAGACTGCGGCGTCGGCTATTTTCAACCCGAATCAAAGGTCGCACAGGAAGCAAGCGGGGCTCGGCCAAGGAGGAGGCAGGAAACCAGACAAAGGTGCAGGGCCGGGCGGGGCCGCCGGGCCACTCCGAGGTGCCTGCACCTGAGCCTGGGGCTTCGGGCCCCTCGCCACTGCACCCTCAGAGACACCAGGAGACCCCGGGGTCTGGGCACCTGCAGGGCGAGGGCCCACCTGCACGCCATCTCCTGTTCCGATCGGCCTGGCCCCTGCCAGCCCTGCCTTCCCTGCCCAGCCCCTTCACAGAGGAAAATCGAAGGGTGAGATCTAAGGGGGCGGGGGAAGAGAGATGGGGGCGGGGGGCAGACAGGGGGGGCAGACACGGTCACAGCCCAGGGACTGGGCGGGTGCGTTGCCCTCCCCAGAGGCTGCTCTGCGGCTGCCCCTCCCGCTGCGGCTGACCTGGCCGCCCCTGGGGATGGGCCCTGGGTGTCTCTGGCTGGAATGGGGGCACTGACACTGGGGAACTCACAGGATATGCACGGAGTACATACATGCATGTGTGTGTGTGTGCGAACATGTGTGCACACATATGTGAATATATGTGAGTGCATGTGAGTGTGAGTGGGTTGAGTGCATATGAATGTGTCTGATTGTAAGGGTGTGGGTGGGTGTGAGTGTGTGATTGTACGAGTGTGGTTGAGTGTGAGTGTGTGAGTGTGCACATGTGTGAATGCATGTGAGTGTGTGATTGTAAGGGTGTGTGTGTGTGTGAGTGTGTGATTGTAAGGGTGTGTGTGTGTGATTGTAAGGGTGTGTGTGAGTGTGTGTGTGATTGTAAGGGTGTGTGTGAGTGTGTGTGTGATTGTAAGGGTGTGTGTGAGTGTGTGTGTGTGAGTGTGATTGTAAGGGTGAGTGTGTGATTGTAATGGTGTGTGTGAGTGTTACTGTAAGGGTGAGCGTGTGATTGTAAGGGTGTGTGTGAGTGTGTGTGTGAGTGTGTGTGATTGTAAGGGTGTGTGTGAGTGTGATTGTAAGGGTGTGTGTGTGAGTGTGTGTGATTGTAAGGGTGAGTGTGTGAGTGTGTGTGTGTGATTGTAAGGGTGTGTGTGAGTGTGTGTGTGTGATTGTAAGGGTGTATGTGAGTGTGTGTGATTGTAAGGGTGTGTGTGAGTGTGTGTGTCAGTGTGGTTGTAAGGGTGAGTGTGTGATTGTAAGGGTGTGTGTGAGTGTGTGTGAGTGTAAGGGTGTGTGTGAGTGTGTGTGTCAGTGTGGTTGTAAGGGTGAGTGTGTGATTGTAAGGGTGTGTGTGAGTGTGTGTGATTGTAAGGTGTGTGTGAGTGTGTGTGTGAGTTAGTGTGATTGTAAGGGTGTGTGTGAGTGTAATTGTAAGGGTGAGTGTGTGAGTGTGTGTGTGTGATTGTAAGGGTGTGTGTGAGTGTAATTGTAAGGGTGAGTGTGTGAGTGTGTGTGTGTGATTGTAAGGGTGTGTGTGAGTGTGTGTGATTGTAAGGGTGTGTGTGAGTGTGTGTGTCAGTGTGGTTGTAAGGGTGAGTGTGTGATTGTAAGGTTGTGTGTGTGTGTGTGAGTGTAAGGGTGTGTGTGTGAGTGTGTGTGTGTGATTGTAAGGGTGTGTGTGAGTGTAATTGTAAGGGTGTGTGTGAGTGTGTGTGTGAGTGTGTGTGATTGTAAGGGTGTGTGTGAGTGTGTGTGAGTGTAAGGGTGTGTGTGAGTGTGTGTGTCAGTGTGGTTGTAAGGGTGAGTGTGTGATTGTAAGGGTGTGTGTGAGTGTGTGTGAGAGTGTGTGTGTGAGTGTGTGTGAGAGTGTGTGTGTGTGATTATAAGAGTGAGTGTGTGATGGTAAGGGTGTGTGTGAGTGTGTGTGCGTGTGTGAGTGTGTGAGTGTGTGTGCGTGTGTGAGGGTGTGAGCATATGTGAGAACGATCCCAGCTCGGTCCAGTCCTCTCCACCAGCAGCCTCGCTGCTTCCCGGCTGAACTGCTCCAGGCTCGTGCCTGCAGCCCTCAGAGGTGCCCACCACACGCCTGCCTTCCTGACTTCCTGTGGCGTGGGCACGGGCAGGGTCCCACTTCCGGTTCCCAGCTGGACAGCTGCTCTCCTCCATCTGGGCTCTTCTCTCTGCCTGGAGCACCCACTCCCCGCCCCGCCCATCAACACCTCCTCCTCCAGGAAGCCTTCCCTGACCGGCTGAGGATTGCTTCTTCCCCGAGGCCCCTCAGCATGGAGAGCAGTCCCCGGGGTGGGGCCCAGCTGGGTGTCTGCTTTGTACTGGGAAGAGGCAGTAGCAGGAGGAGGCCTTTGGAGTTGACCCCGGCCCCACCCCACAGGCTGCAGGGAGGGTCCAGGGGGAGAAGCCTGTCCCGAGGCGAGGCCAACACAGGCTGCTTCTCTGCTCCCCCGACCTGGAGGGTGGAGCAGGTGCTCTGGCAGAAGCCTTGTGCGGGGCTGGGGGGAGTGTGTGCCGGGCCGGGGCTCCGGGGAATGGCCATGCCGGGCTGCCCGGGGCTTGAATGCGGCTGCATCTCAGGTGAGACGGGGACCTCGACACCCCTCTCCGGAGACAGCAGGGCGACCGGTGGGGACTGAGATAACGCCCGCTGCGCTGTGCTGCCCGGCGCAGGTGGTCGCCAGCCATGGTTCCCGCCCGTCCTTTGTTTTCCACCTTCACCGCCTCTCTTCGACCACCTGCCAGGCCCCCTGGAGGCTGTGTGAGGGACTGGACGCGTGGAAGTGGCCACTGGCCGTGGGCTGCGCTGGGAGGGGGCAGATCCTGGACTGCGCGTCCCAGCTTCTACTGCCGTGGGCCGCTGAGCCCTGCTCAGGCCCCTGCACAGACCGGAAGGCCAGGCGCTGCCCAAGGCCAGGGAGGAGGGTTCCCTGGGGCCCGCCCCGGGCTGCCTGAAGCTCCGCCCACTCAGCCTCCTGTGTCCACCAGCTGGGGACACAGCCCTGCTCCCGCCTCCCCGAGCCTCCGTGCCAGTGTGAGGTGGGGTGGGTGACACCTGACGACAGGGTGCTGGCCAGCTCTCTTGTCCAGCCCCCAGAGGAGAAATGTGCACCCAGCTCCAGCAGGCCCGGCTGCCTGGAGCGCAGAGCTGCGCGCTGGCACGGGGCAGCATGGGGTCAGCGTGTCAGCACTGCCCACAGTCTCAGCTGAGCCCTCTCCCAGCAGGGAAGCCCCCCACCCCCAGCTCTCGCTCTGGCTCCGCCCAGCCTGCCCTGGCCCCTCCTCCTGAGCTGCAGGCACAAAGGGTCCCTTTGTGTGCCCTCGAGAGGAGGGGGCACGCGGAAGCAGCTCTAGCCTTTTGGGTTTGTCTCCGCTGCCGCGTCCCTAGGGCTCCTCACCGCGCACGGCACTTTCGGCGTTGGACCCAGCGTGGTGCACGTGGCCACCGGCGCTGCTGTGGCCCTGGCACCCCACCCAGAGGCTGCACGGACGCCCCGGCTTTCTGGGGCTGATGCCCTCACGGGTGCACCCAGAGATTCATTCCAAGCTGGATCTCCTGAGGCCCAAGCAGCCCAGCAGGAAGGCGGAGCCCATGGTGCTTGGCTGGCCGGTCTGCGTCTGGGCTCAGTGCAGACGGCACGCCGGTGCCATGCAGGGCCAGGAGCTGGTCAAGTCTCTGCCTGGAGCTTCGTGGGCTCCCCAGCCCTGCCAGGATGGAGGTCTGGGCCCTCTCATCTCTCAGCTCTTGCACACCTGTCACCCCAGGCCCTTTGCATATGCTGCTCCGGCTGTCTGCAGCCATCTTCCCATTTGTCCCTCTCTCCCCGTGGGCTGGCACGGAGTCACCCCTTGCCTTCTGCTTCTTCATCCTCAGCCCCTCCCAGGCTCGTAGCCCCCTCCCACTCCACCCCGGCCCATCAGAACATGGCTTGGCCTGGCTCAGAGTTGTCCGCTTTCCTCTCCCCACCCCCAAGCTCTGCGTGAGGGCAGGGCTCGGCCGGTCCTGCCACCTCCACCCGCAGGGAGGCGGGGACTCCCAGGAGTGAGTCAGTGTTCGGTTCTGGTTCCATGTGATTGAAGACAGTCTGAGGAATGTTCCAGAAAGATTCACCCTGTATTCCTCTCTAAACGCAGCTCCTCTGGCTTTGAATAAAAATTTTAAACCATTAGATGCAGCTTTGAGTTCTGGTTTTGACATAAAACAGGGTTCCTTGTGCTCAGGAATCCTGCTTGGGCCCCGTCTCTGCACAAAGATCAACTCACGGCTTGCGGGAGAAACAAGCCCTGGCCCGCAGCTGGGCTCATCACCGCCCTCCCCACCCCCCGGGCACCCTCCCCTGGCCCCGGACGTGGGGTTCCTGCCGACGCCCCAGCACCGCAGCCGGGAGCAGGTGGGAGAGAGGCCTGCGCACCAGCATTTTCTGTTTCCATTTTCAGATGCTTCATGCTTGGGGGAGAAATGCTTTGAGGAGGAGCACCCTCCTGCTAGCCCTTCCTTGGGCAGGTTCGTTTAGCTTAGTAATTAGCAATCACAATATGAGCCGGATAATTATCCCCGAAAGTCCAAAGAGAAACACAGATGTTTTCCGAGCTGCACAGTGGAGAGCTGGCGGCTGCATTCCCAGGCTGATTTTCCTGAAACTCCATTTCCAAGGTGGGTGAAGGAAAACCCTGCTGTTTTCAAAGGAGCAGTCTCGGCGGCAGTGGGGGTGGGGATTTCCAAACACGCAGGATGATTTTCAAAACCCTGCGAAGAGCACGGGCGGCCGGATTGGATGCGTTAATGAGTTTCTGCTCCCGGGATTTGAGTTAAAGCCTTCTCATAATTGAAAACTTGAGGATGCGCCTCTGGACGGATTGTAAGACCACAGGTGTGTGCTCACGGCTCCGCACTCGGAGTGCAATGACTCTGAAAGACTCCACCCGCCAGCCCTGCGGAGGCTCAGGGGCGGCTCGCTCTGCCTCCCAGAACTTTCCTGTGGGCGTCTCTCCCGGTTGCCCTCAACCCAACACAGAACCAAAGGGTGGGATCCTGGGGGAAAGGGGCAAGGCTGGGTCTTTTGTCGGGGCTCTGGTTGGGCTGGGTCAGCTCCCAGCCTGGGCTCCGCCCTCCTGCAGGTGCCGTCCTGTGCTATCCCAGTGGAACCTCAGTGAGGGGCTCCGTCACCCTGGGCAGAGCTTGTCCCCTGGTCGGTTTTCATCCAGACCGTGTCCTGAGGAGCTCTAGGGCTGGGAGACGTCAGCGGATGTCACAGAAAGAACCCAAAAGCCCCTCGTGTTCAGCAGCCTTGGCCGGGGGCGGAGGGGCTCGCTTGCACTGCTCTTGGCCAGGTGACGCTGTCTGGGGATAGTTTTGGTGGCCACAGGCGGTGGGTACTGCTGGCATGTGTAGGGGAGAACAGGGACGCTCGGCACGGGCCCCACCCTGTGGGATGAGCCAGTCCCACGTGGCAGCCCCACATGCAGAGCAGAGCAACCCCGCCAGAGGGTCCCAGGCCTGACCTGGATAGCAAAGGCCGCGGCAGCCCGACAGTCACGAGATCCGTGGCATTTGTAATGTATCCGTGGGCTGTCTCTGGTTAGCCCATCCAGGCTGGGATTCGCGATCCTCAAAGCACACTCCAGGAAATCCTGGACTAGTGATATCCCGCTGGCTCTGACCACGGCGGCCCCGAGGCCTGGGAACAACTGTGGGCTTCTTGCCACCCGGACCTGGTGCGGAGCAAGGTCCAGCGTGTGCGTGGGCACTGCCGGGGGATTTAACCCAAAGCTGCTCCCTGTGAGCCCTGGCTCCTGGCCACAGGGGCGGAAACGGAGCTCCTGGTTCTGAAGCGGGGGTGGGGGAAGCCTGCTGGGGCGGGCGAGGAGTTCAGCAAGGGACTGGCCGCCGTCTGAGCCCGGGGAGCTCTGGGCTTGAGCTGCAGCAGTGCCGAGTGCCCTGGAGGCTGGAGGCCGCTCACCATGCCCTCCCGAGTCTGTCCAACGTCAGCCATGGCCCAGGCAAAGCTGGGACTCCCCGGAGGTGGAGCTGGCAGGCTGGCTGCGTGGGCAGGTGGAGGGGGCCTGGCTGAGACCCTGACAGCCCCTACTACTGCGTAGCCTGGTGAGCAGGGGCCCACAGGCAGAGGAGGGAGGGGCCTGTGCTTCTGTGGCCTGCTTGGGCGGCCGGGGGTTCCCTTTGTTAGAACCGAGTAGGGGTCCGGAGCTGGCTGAGACAGCCTGGGCAGTATGCAACTGGCAGGGGTCTTTTTCTCTTCTTTCAGCCGATCTTTAGACTTTTACTTTACTTTTCCAAAGATTATATTTATTTATTTGATAGGTAGAGACAGAGAGAGGGCGAGACAGAAAGAGAGAAGTCTTCCATCCGCTGGTTCACCCCTTAAATGGCCACAATGGCTGGAGCTGGGCAGGTCCAAAGCCAGGAGCCAGGACTGTCCTCTGGGTCACCCACATGGGTGCAGGGGCCATCTTCTACTGCTGTCCCAGGCCATCACAGAGAGCTGGATTGGAAGAGGAGCAGCCGGAACTTGAACCTGCGCCCATATGGGATGTTGGTGCTGCAGGCAGAGTTCTCCCACTATGCTGTGGCACTGGCCCTGATCTTTAGACTCTAAAACTTCCCACCCCAGCTTGCTGCCATGCTGTGGCTGCTGACAATCTTGGGAGCCCATAGGAGGCAGATGGCTGGTGGGAAAGATCACCCGGGGCAAGCTGCCCGCTGAGCCCCTGGCCGGGCTGCCCGGGATGGGGAGCCCGGGAGGCGGAGCCTGGGGTGCCGAGTGGCCCTCAGTCCCACAGCTGGGAAGTGTCAGAGAATCAGACGTCTGTCCCCCGTGTGGGCCACACGCCCACTTCCAGGTGGAGGGCGGGGCTGACGAGGGGGTAAACAAGCATGAAGCATGTGAGGACATGATGGAATTATTTAATTGGCCTCTTATTTGAAAACATGTGGCTTCGATCCTGGTGCCAGGGGAACATTCTGGCCCTGCAGCGCCCTGGTCTCCGTCCAGCCCGAGCCCTGAGCCGCCTTGCTCCATCTCATGGGTGTCAGCCACAGCCACCTCCCCCGCCAGGTCACAGCTGTGGGACAGGGGTGGCGCTCCCCGGGCAGACCGGGAGGACATTGACCGGGAGTCCAAACTTCAGCCTCCAAGAACTTTCTGGAAGCAGCCTGCCGGCCCTCAGTGGAGTCCCTCTGCTTCCCAAGAGCAGCAATGGCTGTCGGATTCCTCGGGTGCCCTCCCACCCCCGGGTTTTCCTGTCCTAGAAGTAACAAAACAAGGAGCATCTTTGAATTTTCAGCTCAGCCCACGTTCTGACTAAATGGGATAAAGTCTTAAAATGATGTCTGGGTCACATTTTTAAAAGATTTATTTATTTGAGGGGCTGGCACTGTGGCACGGTAGGTTAATCCTTCGCCAGCGGTGCCAGCACCCCTTATGGGCATTGGTTCATGTCCTGGCTGCTCCACGTCTGATCCAGCTCTCCGCTATGGCCTGGGACAGCAGTGGAAGATGGCCCAAGTCCTTGGGCCCCTGCACCCACATGGGAGACCCAGAAGAAGCTCCTGGCTCCTGGCTTCAGATTGGTGCAGCTTCGCGGTTGTGGCCATCTGGGAAGTGAACCAGTGGATGGAAGACCTCTCACTCTGTCTCTCCCTCTCACTGTCTGTAACTCTGTCTCTCAAATAAATAAATAAAATCTTTATAAAAAATTTATTTGAGAGGCAGAGTTACAGAGAGAGAGGGAGGGACGCAGAAAGAGGCCTTCCATCCTCTGGTTCACCCCCCAAGACAGCCGCAATGGCCAGGGCCAGTAGCCAGGAGCTTCGTGCCAGGTTGCCTTTCAGGAAGACGGTGCTGGTGGAGGGAGGGGGGGCCCAGACTGGCAGGAGAAAAGCGATGTGCCGTTATTTACTTACTGGTTGTATAAACAACGCCAACACGCACCTCACAGACTGACATGGCTGCGGGTAGCAGCTCCTGAGCTGGGCAGCATCTCATTCCCATCATGGGGAAGGTGCTCCCAGGGGTGGGGCCGCGGGGCGGGGCTGGTGCGGGGCCGGGGGCGGGGCCGAGGGGCTGGGCTGGGGGACGGGGCCGAGGGGTGGGGCGGGGGGTAGGGGGGCTGGGGTTCACAGGCGGGAGAGGTCTGAGCAGGGCAGGGGCAGGGAGTGAAACAGACCAGACGCGGAGAGGTCCTTTCGCTACAGCTCGCGCAGGGCTGTTTGGCCTGGATCTGGCTGCTCTCTCGCTCCTGATTCCCGGAGGGTCCAAGGAGTACCCTAGCTTCCATATACACGCGCGACTTGGGCACGAGTGCCTCCATCTTGGTGTGACCCGCTGAGCCTCGTGCAGGTGCTCAGCGGGGTCAGCGTTTCCTATAGCAGCCGGGAGACTCTACCCCCGACCACCATCACCATCTGCCCCTTCTCTTGGGGGGCCCGCCTGGAGCCCCGCCCTGGCCCGCGGGCTGTGCCTGGCCATCGGCTCTTCCCGGACCGCTCCGCCTGCCCTCCCAGCTTGCTTTCCTCGGTCCCATCCTTTGGCACTGATTCACGCCGACTTCCCTGATAGGACGGGCAGGAAGGAGCCCCTGGCCGGCCGGACAGCTCTGGTCTAAGGCGCCGTCTCCCACCCTACTCCGCCCCTGCTTCTAAAAATTTCGAGCTCAGCTAAAACTGGAGAGTTCAGTGGGGAAGAAGTTCAAGGGGTCAGCGCGTATCCTGTTCCTCATTTTACAAATCGCACTGCTAATTGCCCAATTTAGAGCGATTTGGTGGCGGCGCTTGGCAGCAGGATGTGAATTGCCTCACACACAGGGACAGCTCGGGGGGAGGGTGGGGGGTGCAGGAAGTCCCCCTCCACCTCTGGGGCTCAGGACGCTGGTCTTGGGGCGCACGGCTGATAAGCCGTGTCCACTCCTCCCGTATGCCTGAGAACGGGGCGTGCGTCTCGTCCCCCGTGGCTGAGATGAGTGCGGGTGGGGATGTGACGCGGTCCTGCCTGTGGCCCAACACGGGACGGGGCCCCCGCATCAGGAAGTGCAGACGATAAGTCTTTCATTTTGTTCTCGCTCCGAGCTGGGTTCCGTTTCCTGTCCCCGTAGGAATTGTTTTTCCCAGAGCTGGACGGAACGTGGCCTCCCCGTCCCCTGGCTGTTCGGGTTTTCTCTGGACACGACTCAGGGTCGAGAACTTTCCAGGAAGCGCTGCTGGCTGCAAGTGGCAGCAGAGCCCGTCCACGTCCCCCCTTCCCACAGGAAGCGGAGAGGTGACCAGAGGCCTTTGTCGCTAACGCAGGCCAGATCGCCCCAGCTGACAGCCGCCACACTTCCTGGGCGCCTGGCTGGTCTCGGCGCTGCTGGACCGGCTCCACACACATGCGCCTGTGCGTGTGGTGGCCACACGGCTGTCCCCCTGAAGGCTCCACAGGGAGACTAGAGACCCACAGGCAGCCACGTGTGCACACACAACATCACTCACACATCCACACACACTCACACACACATAGACACAATCACATCCACACAGACAGGCACACACACACAGACACACACAGCCATGTGTGCATACACAGCATCACTCACACATCCACACACACACACAGACACGCTCATACACACAGAGACACACAGACACGCTCACACACATGCTCACAGACAGGCACACACACACACAGACACAGCCATGTGTGCACACACAGCATCACTCACACATCCACACACACACACAGACACGCTCACACACACAGAGACACACAGACACGCTCACACACACATGCTCACACACACACGGGCTCACACACACAGAGACACACAGACACGCTCACACACACAGATGCGCTCACACACACAGAGACACACAGACACAGACACACACAGACACGCTCACACACATGCTCACAGACAGGCTCACACACACAGAGACACACAGACACAGACACACACAGACACGCTCACACACAGACGCGCTCACACACACAGAGACACACAGACACGCTCACACACACAGATGCGCTCACACACACAGAGACACACAGACACAGACACACTCACACACATACTCACAGACAGGCTCACACACACAGAGACACACAGACACACACACATGCTCACACACACACGGGCTCACACACAGAGACACACAGACACACAGACACACATGCTCACACACACATGGGCTCACACACACAAGCTCACTCCCGCAAAGACACACATGTGCTCACAGACACAGAGGCGCTCGCTGGTTCTCCCTACTCCCCGTCTGCCTCGGGCTGCCTCATCTGAACAAGGCCCTAGGACCAGCAGCAGGGACAAGGGTGGACAGGGTGGGCCAGCAGTGCAGGTGACTGTGGCCCTGGCAAAAACCCAACCCAAACCGCAGGTGCCACTTGCTTCATAGACAGATGGCCCTTTCAAGCGGGGAAGGTCAGGGTGTGGGGGAGAGGGAGAGGGAGAGGGAGACGGAGCTGGAGTGGGCCTTGCTGTGCTGGGTGCCTTCAGGGCTGCCCCAGGCCCGTTCTGGGCCCCTGCTGAGCTGGGTGCCTTCAGGGCTGGCCTAGGCCCGCTCTGGGCCCCTGCTGGGCTGAGGGAGCTGTACCGCTGGGTTCCAGGGCCACCTAGGCACTGACCCCACCCACAGAGGGCTGCGGGCTGCGTACGGCCGGCAGCTGCCAGCCCGAGATCAAACGCCAGGGCAGGAATGTTTGTGGAGTGATGCCACTTATTCCTTTCTGGGCTTCGGAACAAAACCCCAGAAGCAGAAAGCACGCACTCCCCAGCCCCCGGGGGCTGCTTTCCAAGGGAGAGATGTACTAACCAGAGACAGCTGCTCCGGAGCCGAGAGTCTCCTTTAAACTCCGCCGGGCCAACCCCACGCCGGACACACGGCTTGTCTGCAGCTCTAAACAGACGCCCCTGGGGCCTCAGGTTTCAGCTAAGGCAAAATCCACAAGCAGTCGGAAGCAAATGGGAAAATTAAAAGCTTTCAGAAACTTAGACTTCAAAAATTGCAAAGGACACGCAGCAGCGACTTTCATGAAAAGAGTCAGGGTGGCCCGCGGGTCCCCAGCCCTCCTGGCCTTGGCCGACACCGCCGCCAGTCAGACTGGACTTCACTTCCCCCAAGATCACAACGCGGGCCGACCCAAGCAGGGCCACAGTGGACCCACGTCCTTCCAAGGCCCCTGCTTGGTCTAGGGTTCTGCAGTACCACCTTGAAAACTTAATGACTTTTGAGCAAGAGAACTCACTATCATCCGATGCACGTGGGGCTTCAAAGCTAAGACCCCACAATACCGGACAGGAGACACAAAGAGGACTTGAGAAACCCACGTTCCTGCAGCCGCACGCCTGTGGGCGCAGCAGACAACAGAAGCAGTGCCGATCTGGAATTAAATAACCTTGTGGCCAATATATCTGTATAAAAATTTTTTAAAGAATTATTTATTTATTTGAGAGGCAGAGTTACAGACACAGAGAGTGAGAGACAGAGAGAGATTTTCCAACTGCTGGTTTACTCCCCAGATGGCTGCAATGGCCGGAGCTGGGCAGATCTGAAGCCAGGAGCCAGGAGCTTCTTCTGGGTCTCCCATGCGGGTGCAGGGACTCAAATATTTGGGCCATCTTCCACTACTTTCCCAGGCCATCAGCAGGGAGCTGGATCAGAAGTGGAGCAGCCAGGCCTCGAACCAGCACCCATATGAGATGCTGGCGCAGCAGGTAGGTGCTTCATCTTCTACACCACAGAGCCGGCCCCACCTTTATAATTTTTTTTTTTGACAGGCAGAGTGGACAGTGAGAGAGAGAGACAGAGAGAAAGGTCTTCCTTTTGCTGTTGGTTCACCCTCCAATGGCCGCTGCGGCCGGCGCACCGCGCTGATCCGATGGCAGGAGCCAGGAGCCAGGTGCTTCTCCTGGTCTCCCATGGGGTGCAGGGCCCAAGCACCTGGGCCATCCTCCACTGCACTCCCTGGCCACAGCAGAGAGCTGGCCTGGAAGAGGGGCAACTGGGACAGAATCCGGTGCTCCAACTGGGACTAGAACCCGGTGTGCCGGCGCCGCTAGGCGGAGGATTAGCCTAGTGAGCCGCGGCACCGGCCCCCACCTTTATAATTTTTAACAATGCATGGATGTTTATAAAAATGTATCACATGGCAAATCTTGAATACAGTCCTAACAAATACTGATGAGTTAATATCAATCCAAGTCTGTCTGCACACAAGCAATTAAATTAAGAATCAACAGTGGTATGCTGCGAGTGTGTCTGGAAGTGGGTAGGGTCTGAACGTCTGCGTCCACCCCCAGATTCCTATGTTGAAATTGGAAGCCCCGGAGGTGATGGTGCAGGGAGGTGATCAGCACGGGGGTGGGCCCCTCGAGGATGGGGTGAGTGTCCTTGGGAGTCCCCAGAGAAAGCCCCCACTTCTGCCACCCGGTGAGCACACAGCAAGCAGGCGCTGGCCGCGTCAGAGAGAGCGTCCTCCCCAGACCCCGGGTCTGCCTGGGCCTAGCTCTTGCACTTCCCAGCCTCCAGGACTGAGCAGCAGCGCCCTGTCGCTCACGGGACTTTGTGAGAGCGTCCTGAGTGGACTAAGGCAGGTGCTTTAAACGTTGCCAAATGACTCATGTTCAACAGGAAATCACACAGGGACTATGATTTAGAGCTAAACCAGGATACAAGAACGCTGTGCAAGACCTCGGGATGTGGCAAAAGCAGCACTCAGAGGCAAATGTGTAGCCTTGGCTACAAGTGAGTTACAGTGTCTAGGAAAAGCCGAGGAAATCTGAAGAAGTAGAGAAGACTGGAAATGACAACAGAGCAGAAATTAATAAAGTAGAAAACAAGGTTATCAATGTGACACTTCAGAAATATATGAATAGGTTTCTAGGCTATTAAATTTGTTTATTATTGGCATAAGTCATTTCTTCAAGGGAGAGCATTTGGCCAAAGATATCTGTTGAGATGTCTGTGTTACCTTGTTGTCAGGAAACCTTGGTTTGATTGTTGGCTTCCTGCCGGTGCACACCCTGGGAGACTCTGAGTGGTGATGGCTCAAAGATGTGTCCTGGGGCTGGTGCTGTGGCGTAGTGGGTAAAGCCAATGGTTTGAGTCCTGGCTGCTCCACTTCTGATCCAGCTCTCTGCTAAGGCCTGGGAAAGCAGTAGAAGATGGCTCACGTCCTTGGGCCCCTGCACCCACGTGGGAGACCCAGAAGAAGCTCCTGGCTCCTGGCTTCAGATCAGCCCAGCTCCAGCTGTTGCAGCCATCTGGGGAGTAAAGCAGCAGATAACGACTTCTCTCTCTCTCTCTCTCTCTCTCTCTCTCTCTCTCTCTGCCTCTGACTCTCTGTAACTCTGCCTTTCAAATAAATAAATAAATAAATCTTTTTTCAAAAGATGAGTTCTTGTCACCAATGTGGGAGACCTGGATTACATTCCTAGGGTTCTCTCTCTTTCTCTCTCTCTCTTTTTCTCTCTCTCCCTCCCTCTCTTTCTCTCCCTCTCTCTGCCTCCCTCTCCCACAAAAAATTGAAAATTAAAAGGTTCAGTAAATGCATCACAAGCGTTATGTACTTCGTGGGTGTCTTACCTATAAGACTGGAGTCCGCGTTTGTTTGCTCACCGTTTATCCCTACAGTCTGAGCCTTGAGCATGGATCGTCAGTGCTTGCAGACTGAATGCGTGAGAAAAGTCCTAGCTCTACCACTCAAACGTGACTCTGAGTAAGTTACTGGCCCTGGGCCTCTCTCTTCTCCATCTGTCCAATGGGTGGAGAGCAGAGCCTCTCTCCAGGGCTGCTGGAAGAGGCAAGTGAGGCCATGCACATTGAGCTCCGGTGAACGGGCGGTGGAGCAGGTGCTGGAGCCTGACCTGCTGGGCCGTCAGCCCCGGCCCCTCCCCCGTTCCCAGCTCTCTGAAGGCTCTGCTGTTGTGATTCCCACGGGAGGCAGGCTTGGGAGGGAAGGGGCAGTCGGCCTGTCCAGGTGGCCAGGTGGCGGCCAGCCCAGACGGGGCGCCGAGGCCAGTGTGCCCACCGTGCCGCAGTCCTTGGCTGGATTCTTTCCACCAGCTCTTTGCACACGTGCCCTGACTCAGGCACTTTCCCGAGTTCTGCCTGTTTGCCTGGTTGCCCTAAGAGCTGGCCTCCGGTTTGCCCGGCCCTCTGGACATCACAGGGTGGCAAACATCTTGTATTTCCCTGGGGGAAAACGCACTTTGCAGGCTCGCTAGCCGGTAGGTGTCTGGTTAGGTTCAGCCGCTGAGAGACGCCGAGGGCAGCCAGGCTATTTCTACTCCCTCTGATTTGGGGGCTGCCCCCTGCTGTGTTCCATGTCCTCTGTGGTTCCGGATTCTTCTGGGCTGCCCTGCCCTCCTTGCTGCTCCAGCCCGGGTCCCAGAGTCCACTGCTTCCCTTTGGAAGCCCACTGCTAGCAGTGGCAGCCTCACGGTGCTCTGGCCCTCAGCCCCCAAGCGCTTCTATAACCAGGTCGCTGTAACGGACGCCTTCCCCTGAACCATCTGCTGTAGGCTCTGCTTGCTTGTCTTTTTTTTTTTTTTTTTTTTTTTTTAAGATTTACTTATGCCAGTGCCACGGCTCACTAGGCGCCGGCACACCGGGTTCTAGTCCTGGTTGGAGCGCCAGATTCTGTCCCGGTTGCTCCTCTTCCTGTCCAGCTCTCTGCTGTGGCCCGAAAGGCGGTGGAGGATGGCCCAAGTGCTTGGGCCCTGCACCCCATGGGAGACCAGGAGAAGCACCTGGCTCCTGGCTTTGGATCAGCGCGGTGCACCAGCCACAGCACGCCAACTGCAGCGGCCATTGGGGGGTGAACCAACGGAAAAGGAAGACCTTTCTCTCTGTCTCTCTCTCTCTCTCTCTCACTGTCCACTCTACCTGTCCAAAAAAAAAAAAAAAAAAGATTTACTTGTTAATTTGAAAGGCAGAGTTACAAAGAGGGAGAGGGAGAAGCAGAGAGGAACCCTTCTTCCACGGGCTGCAGCAGCAGAGGCTGAGCCGGGCCGCAGTCAGCAGCCTGGGCTCCCCCAGGGCCTCCCACGTGGGTGCAGGGGCCCCAGCTCTTGGACCAGCTTCCGCTGCTTTCCCAGGTACATTAGGGGGGAGCTGGATTGGAAGTGGAGCAGATGAGACCCGAGCAAGTGCTCAGATGGGATGCTGGTGATGCAGGCAGTAGCTTTACCTGCTGCACCACAGCGCTGGCCCTGAGGTTTGCGTTCTGGATCAGAGACCACCTGCTGCTCCCTCTCAGAGAAGCCACCCCTCTGTGTCCCAGGAAATGCAGCCCAGGCACTCTGACCTGTCCCCAGCGAGCTCTATGCCACGTGATAGCCCACTGATTCCTTGTCTTCCTTGCCCAGGGAAATGGACAAACTCCCCGAGGGCAGGATGCGCTGCACCTCCTGGGAGCTCAGCGGATGTTCACGGCCCTTCGTGGGACGGACTAATTTCCGCTACGCCATCTGTTTCAGTCTCAAGGTCACACATTCTCCTCTGACAGAAAGAGCTGGCCTGGTTCAATATCTGGTGTTCAGTGTCTGGAATTCTGGGACTTTGCCTTGCAATTACCACTATAATTCAGCCAATTTGGAAATAAGTCAAAATTTCTAATTACCTTGCCCAAAGTTGTCAGTTTGGCTAAGAGAAGTCAGAAATCAGCAACCCCTTCGAGGGCTGTGTTCTCCAAGAGGGCCGTTTGTCCTGGAAAGCGGGCGCTCTGTGTTAAGGAGCGCGTGTGCTCATTAGGAGGGACTGCGACAGAGAGGCCATCACTCAGCGGCGGCAGCGGCCTGACAGCGCGGGCGAGCCGTGCCAAATACCAGTAACTACGGAATTAAGGCGACGGAGGCCACAGAGCTCAGCCGAGGTCCCTGGGACCTGTCGCTCTGAGCCGTCTCTAGCAACACACGGGAGAGGCTGCAGCTGCTGGGTGTTGAACTTGAAGGCGGCCGCATCCCGAGCGGTCACTTCCTCTGCACTCGGACGCTTCTGAATCGTGCACGGAGCACTTGGGGCTAGGCAGCTCCTCCCATCCCATGGCCTCTGGCGTGGCTAGGTGTCCCCCACTTCTGGTCTAGACCCTTCCCCGGCTTCCTGTAGCCCCTCTGCTCTGCCCTGGGACGGCCTCTCCGGGATGCTCACCACGGATGCCCCCCACCCCGGCTGTGAGAACTACGTGGCCCCTTGGCGTGGCACCCACGGCTGCTTTGGACTATGCCCCAACAACCCTGCAGCCTTAACTCCACCCACTGCCTCGCAACATGTGTTTTAAGCCCCACGTTCCCCTTGGCTTCCTCATTCCACCCTGGGTCACCCCCGGGGGTCTTTGTCCATGCTCCTGCTCCCCCTGCAGTACTCCTCCCTTCCTCCCTCGTCAGGCATGGACTCAGAGCGTTTTGCTGTTCTCAAGCTTCCAATAAAATATCTGGCACCCAAGAGATACAAAGAATAATCCGGCCGGCGCCGTGGCTCACTGGGCTAATCCTCTGCCTGCGGCGCCGGCACCCCGGGTTCTAGTCCTGGTTGGGGCGCCGGATTCTGTCCCGGTTGCCCCTCTTCCAGGCCAGCTCTCTGCTGTGGCCTGGGAGGGCAGTGGAGGATGGCTGAAGTCCTTGGGCCCTGCACTCGCATGGGAGACCAGGAGAAGCACCTGGCTCCTGGCTTCGGATCGGCGTAGTGCCAGCGGTAGCGGCCATTTGGGAGGTGAACCAACAGAAGGAAGACCTTTCTCTGTCTCTCTCACTGTCTAACTCTGCTTGTCAAAAAAAATAAAAAATAAAAAATAAATAAAAAAAGGATAATCCACCAAGCTTAAGAAGCAGATTATATGAACAGAGCTGGGCCTGTCTGTGTGCCCAGCTTCTTAGTTCTCTCTCTTCCTCCTTTCACACAGGTAGTCATTGTTCTGAATTGCCTATTTGTCTTTTCTAGAATGTTCTTTATATATGAATGAGTGTGTGCATCTCTCAGCAACAGACATTGTTGCTTAAAATGTTCCAAAACATGATGGAAATTATACCAGACTCTGTGTTCTGCTGTGACTCATCAACTTCGCCCAGTGCCATTTTTTTTAAAAGATTTATTTGTTTATTTGAAAGTCAGAGTTACAGAGAGAGAGAAGGAGAGGCAGAGAGAGAGAGAGAGAGAGAGAGAAAGTCTTCCATCTGCTGGATCATTCCTCAACTGGCCGCAATGGCCGGAGCTGTGCCAATACGAAGCCAGGAGCCAGGAGCCTCTTCCGGGTCTCTCACGTGGTGCAGGAGCCCAAGGACTTGGGCCATCTTCTACTGCTTTCCCAGGCCACAGCAGAGAGCTGGATCAGAAGTGGGGCAGCCGGGCATGAACCAGTGCCCATATGGGAAGCTGGCACTGCAGGCGGCTGCTTTACCTGCTACGCCACCGCGCCAGCCCCAGTGTCATGCTTTTGAGACGTGCCATATTGGTGCAGACAGCTCTGGTTCAATGGTGCAGCATTTCGGCACGTGTGTTTGTGCCCACACACGCATGCATGCATGTCTGTCCCCTCGAGGGACATTTATGTCCCTCCCTTCTTTGGCTACAGACTTGCTGCTCGGCACACGGCTGCACTGCAGGCCTCTCCCTGTGCCCAAGGGCGCGAGCTTCTCCAGGGGGTACGGGAGTGGTTTTGAAAGTCACAGGGCAAGGTCATCTCCAGGTTCCCTGGATTGCCCAGCAGTGTGCCGAAATCGATAGAGCCGTCTACAGGCTCCGCAGCGGCAGGTAAACAGCGTTCTCTGCATTCTGTGGTCACAGGCGGCAGGGGGCGTGGACTGGCACCCGTCCCAGCTGTGACTCGGCAGCCCCCTGCCGTGTGGGGACCGGCGGGGGCCCCTCCCACGCAGTGCCCCTGCAGAACTTTGCCTCCTGCTTCCGCTTGTCGGCCAAGGACGTTCAGTGCTCTGGAGAGGTTTGCAAACGTGTCCTGGATAATGACTTTCTTGAGGTGCTAAATGTGGCGTCTTTTTCCTGGTTGTGGTTTGCCCTTTGCTGTTGACGGTGTCTTTGATGGACACAAGTTTTTCTTGTTCAGTTACGTTGCTCTGTTCTGGTCCTTTGTGCTTTATGCACCCCCAGTAAAATCCGAGATGGGAATCCACGTACTTGCCTGTAGACAGCCGATTTTTCCAGCATCATTTGTTGGATGGCCAGCCCGTTGCTCTGATGATTGGTCAGCTCTTTCTTGAGTAGAAGCAGGGATGGAAGAAATCCTTGCTTTGTTTGAGACTGTGAGAGGAATCTGTTTTAGTGCTGTACCATCACGTTTGTGTAGACTTAGAAACTTTCAGGGGCCGGTGCTGTGCGTAGCGGGTAAGGCTGCTGTCTGCAGTGCCGGCATCCCACAGGGGCGCCATTCAAGTCCCGGCTGCTCCACTTCCGATCCAGCTCTCTGCTGTGGCCTGGGAAAGCAGTAGAAGATGGCCCAGGTGCTTGGGCCCCTGCACCCACATGGGAGACCTGGAAGAAGCTCCTGGCTCCTGGCTTCAGATCAGCGCAGCTCCAGCTGTTGCGGCCAATTGGGGAATGAACCAGCAGTTGGAAGACCTCTCTCTCTGCCTCTCCTCTCTGTGTAACTTTGACTTTCAAATAAATAAATGAATCTTTTTTTAAAAAAAAGAAACTTTACTCTGTATCAGATTAAGTAAATCATTACCTTTTCCAAACATCTGGGAATTTTTGTCATGAATGGGTGCTAAATTTATCTAACACTTTATTCTGCTATTAATGAGATGCTATTATTCTAATATCTTCATATAGTGAAATTACCAATGACTTGCTAATAATAAACTACCTTTGTATTCCCAGCACAGCCCAGTGTGATGACGATGCATTATTATGGATAAGCACTGACAAATCCGAATTGCTGGTAGCCTGCTGGGACTTGTGCAGACGTGCTGGTGGGAGACATGAGCCGGCGAGTCTGCCTCCCTTCACTGTCCCTGCCTGGTTTTATTATCTGGGCAAGTAGCCTCACAAAGCAGTCTCGTCCTTTCTATACCCTGGAAGAGTTTTTAGAAGTTTAGTACAGCAGCTCTGTACTTGTCTGGGCCTTGCAGGTTTTTGTCCAGTGTTAATTCCAATTATTCAATGATCGCAGATCTGCCCAGGGTTCCTACTCCCTCTCTGTGTCAGTTTCGTGGGTGGATTCATTAGGACTCACACTTGCACTACGCCCAGGTGTTATAGCCCATAGAAAGCCTTCTGTGACCGTCCCCTGCCCATAATGGACTAAATCACTCTCCTATTAACTCCTGCAGAGAGCAGGTAAATTATTCATTTGCCCACTCAAACAACGGCTGTGGAGTGATCTGGGCGCCGGGAAAACACAGTGACCAAAGTTGGCAAAATTCCCTGTCCTCGCAGAACGTCCATCCTCGCTGGGAGAGGGTCCCCGAGCAAGGCGACTGCCCCGTGCTGGGGCACGCACCCAGCGGCGACAGGGCCTCGAGGGCCAGGCCGGAGGGGTAGCAGGCGTGAACGCGGCGGTCAGAGACGTCACTGAACATGCCCCTTCGTTTCAGAAACACGCACGGAGTACCCGCTGGGCGCCAGGAGAGCTAAACGAACAGCGATCCTGCTCGTGGGGCTAATTGTCTAGTGGGAGACAAGCGATGCACAGGTAAATAATCAAATACATTCAGTGAGAGCTACAGGCCAAGGAATCAACAGGTGCGTTGACAGAGCTCCCCGGGGAAGACCCCTTGAAGGGACAGCCCTGGAGCACAGGCGGAGCCCATGCCACCATGAGGAGCTCCCCTCCTGTCTTCCTGGTAGACCCTGGGCTCCCGGAAGGAGCAGTTTTGTGCCTCAGCACAGCCCCCGGCCTGGCACGTTGTAGACATGGAAGACACAAAAAATCTGCAAATGCCCAGTAACTGCCTGGAGGAATTCGAGTGGAGCAGGTGGTCAGCTGATGTCCAGTCGACAGTGCTGGTGGCGCCTGGCCTGGGCTGGCAGTTTGGGAAGGGGGGCTCCCCTCGAGGTGCGGCCGTCTGCAGGGGGAGACGGATGGATGGGAGTCGCTCTCAATCAAGACAGAGCCCAGGCCCCAGACAGCCCGGCGCACCGAGGCCAGGTGTGTGGGGCAGCAGCAGGCCGGGGACTGTCCCCAGATCACTGATCCTCAGTCCAGAGTGCCAGGTGCCATGGGACGGAAAGGCAGGTGTGGTGAGAGGCCGGCTGGGCTCCGCCCTGGCCCAGGCCTTGGGGACAGATGTGAGTGGTGAACAGACTCCACCGGAGGGCCCCTGCTGGCTTCCTTGCCCGCCAACCCCGGGAGAAGGCGGCCGATGCCGCTAGCCCTGCTCCCAGCTCGCCAGTCACCAGGAATGCGCCGAGGGCCTCACGCTCACAGCCAATGACAGAAGCGCACGCCCCCATCCAGGGGTCTGAGAGGATCTGTGGGCAGATTCGTGCTCTGCAAAGGAGGGGGACGTCCCCTCTGAGCTGTGAGCGATGGTCCCCTCTTCGCCTCCCAGTAGGGCCCACGTGACATTCTCTTCCCACAATCCTCAGTGGGGCAGACATGGGGCCAGGGGTTTGCACCGTTAGGCTAGTGCTTCACTAGAGGAGCAGACACACGGAGTCAGAAAAGCAAACTTTGTGGGGCTGGTGCTGTGGCGCAGTGGGTTAAAGCTGTGGCCTGAAGCACCGGCATCCCATATGGGCACCAGTTCTAGTCCCAGCTGCTCCTCTTCCTATCCAGCTCTGCAATGGCCTAGGAAAGCAGTGGAAGATGGCCCAAGTCCTTGGGCCCCTGCACCTGCGTGGGAGACCCAGAAGAAGGTCCTGGCTCCTGGCTTCGGATTTGGCGCAGCTCTGGCTGTTGCAGCCATCTGGGGAGTGAACCAGTGGATGGAAGATCTCTCTCTGTCTCTACCTCTCTCTGTAACTCTGTCTTTCAAATAAATAAAATAAATCTTTTTTAAAAAAAAAAGAAAGAAAAGCAAACTTTCACAAGACATGAACGGGAGCGAAGCCTTGCCTCTGTGTTCCGCCACTCTTCGTAGGTGGGGGCTTCTGAGACCTTGGCACCTGCTAATGTCAATCAGAATCACATGAGCCGAGAATCCCAGAGCTCTGTTCTGCTAAAACAAGCAAAAATGTTTCAGATTTATTTATTTATTTATTTATTTATTTGAAAGGCAGAATGACAGAGAATGAGAGACAGAGAAAGAGATCTTCCATCCGCTGGCTCACTCCCTAAATGGCTGCAAAGGCCAGCGCTGGGCCAGGCTGAAGCCAGGAACCTGGAGCTCCACCCGGGTCTCCATGTGGGTGGCAGGGCCGTCTTCTGCTGCTTTCCCAGGCGCACTAGCTGAGAGCCGGATAGGAAGTGGGGCAGCTGGGACTCTAGCCAGCGCTCTGACTTGGGATGCGGGAGTCGTAAGTGGCAGCTTTAACAAGCTGTGCCACAGCGCTGGCCCCTAGAACCACAACACTGGCCCCTAGAACAAAAGGAGGCGTCTTCGACTTTGCTGCTCGATGTATGGGGTCGCTAGGCCCCCTCCTGCCACACCAGCCCCTGCCCCAGAGCGAAAAGAGAACCAGTGTTGGTGCTGGCAAGGGGACCCTCCCCCACCCCCGCCTCCTTCCTGCCCAGGCTGGCTCTGTAATGTTTTGCTCCTGAGATGACAAATTGTGGGATTAACCTAACCGGTGGTTTGGGAAGTGTACAACCGTGAGAAAAGCTGAAGCCGCTTTCAACAGTGCCGCTGCTTTCAGAGCGAAGCCGGGGACCTCACAGGGGCTCAAGAGGCGTTTACGGTGAGGCTGAATGAGAGATGTGAACCCCCTTACTCACGGTCACGTGGCGGCCGACTGTTTGCAGGGTCTGTCGCTGGAAGAGCAGTGCACGTGCCTGTGTTAATTTTCAATGTCAGGAACTTCCAGGTTTCCGCCTGAGTCTAAGGGGGGCTGTGGGGGCTGCGACAGAGGGAGGGATGGGACCGGCTGCCAGGCATGCAGGGAGAGCCCCGGCCCCCAGTGACTTGCTGCACAAGACTTTTGCTGTCTTTCCTGCTTTGAGCTAATTTGTTTCCCTCTCCATCTTCTCACTCCACGGCATATGATTTCGGGGCGCCCGTCATCCCGTAGCACCTCCTTGTTTCCTGGGTTTGTTCCCATCCCCGTGGCACCAAACTTCACAGGACATTCCTGGCTGTAATCAAAAGAGGAGGAGCTGCCGCCTGCCTGCCCGGCTCTGGGCCTCCCCACAGCCTCAGCACCCCCGGACGGCGGGGCAGTGGCTGGCTGGGAGCATCTTGCTGGCCTGGCGGCTCCCGTGCCCACCCTGAGCCCTGGGGACTGTCCACAGAGGCACACACATGGCCTCTCCTCCCTCTCTCAGGGCTGCAATGCTCTGCACTCTCGGGGGCCTGCCTCAGTTTCCTCGCAAGGTCAACCAGGTCCGAACCCGGTCCTGGAACCTGCCCTGGGCTGCAGCCTTCTTGGCTGGAGCCCTGACCACTGAGCCCCCCTCTGGCCGCTCCATGGCTCCCATAGCACAGTTATTTCCCATAATCCCTTTAAACTTTCCCCTGGGCTCCAGCAGGCCAGCCCAGGGCTCTGCGGTCCTCATACACCTTAAACCAACGTGTGTGTGTGTGTGTGTTGGGGGAGGGGTGTGGGCATGGTGTGCACAGGAGACTGCTACCTAGACTCCTTGGGGCTCACGGGGTGCCCCGACACCTGCTTGTGCAGGCTGCTGTGAGGGTAGGAGGCAGGGCAGGGTCAGGGGGGCCGGCGGAAGGGGGCTGTGCTCATCTTGGTAACAAGAGTGGAGACAGCGACGGTGGCCCAGGACTGAGGGAAGCAAGCTCTTCACACGGGGTCTGTGGCTGGGAACGGGGTGGGGGTGTCCCCGTCACTTCCTGTCGCTGGCACAGGCCTCTTTGTTTGTGAAACAGGAGCAGGCGGGTGAGGCTCCCTGGAGAAAGCGGGTTCCAAAGGCCTGGGCGCTTCTGGAAGCATCTCCGGAGGATTTGTAGGGGCTCAGCGTTGCCGCGAGAATCATAATTGGAAATCCCTTTATTACATTAATTACCCCTCTTAGAGATGAGAGCAGCCGCTTTCCAGGAAGCTTTTAACATCCTGCATTATGGGCACGGACGCCCCAGGGCCCCGCAGGAGAGAAACGAGGCTCGTCAATTATACATGGCCTGTGCGCTGGGTGGCCGGGTCCGCCCCCACGAGTGGCTCCCTTCCGGCAGGTGGAGCCTCTCGCGGGGGAGCGGATGGGTGTCCTTTCCCGCTTCCCCCAGCTTTGCCCCCCTTAGGAGTCTCTCGGGCGTGAAAAGAACTCATTCGAGGGGTGGAAGTTAAAAGGGAAAATCACACGTAGGGTTGTGCCGAGCTCCGGGGACACCGCGGCAGGTGGAGCTGCGTGCGCTCTCGCGGAGGGAAGGGCTCGTGTCCTGGGGTTCCCAGGCCTGTGCTGGGCCCCGGGGCTGGGTGTTGACAGGGTGCTTGCTGGGGAAACCTTGCAGAACCTCTAGCCCTCATCCTCACGTTACAGAGGATGGGCAGTAGGGGAGTGGGAGCCATCCAGGGCCACCCCGCAGACCGTGTGGATGCTGAGCCTCTGCGGGGGTCGGCAGAGGCAGAGAGGGGCAGGGGAGGGCGCCCCTGTGCAGGCTCTGGGCCGGGTCAGCTCACAGCCATACAGGAAGTCACGTCGTCATCACCTTTCTCCCAAGAGGAAACCAAGGCCCAGAAACAGCAGCACCTGGGCCGCTGTCAGATGGCAGTGGGTCCAGAGCTGGCACCGGGGGCAGGCCCTGGATCCCAAGCCTTTCCCTACGCCTGAGCCCAGGCTGTGCCGCGACACTCTGGCCGAAGCCTGTGTCACCTGACCTGTCCTCGCTTGTTTGTCCCTCCGTTGTCCCGCTGTCTCTGCTGCCGTGGGGCCAGGGCTCTGCAGCTCCAGCGAGTGCAGGGGTGGGGGTGAGGAGCTGGCTGTCCTACTGTGACCAGGCCCATCAAGGCGGATGTGAGGGGCTTTGGGAAGTCGGGGCGGGGCTTGGCACTGGCCTGGGGGAGGCAGTGGTGCCAGGGCTGTTTCTGAACAAAGGAATTGGCCCTCTGCTCACCGGCCATCTGAACAAGCTGCCATCCTGCCTGGAACTTCCAGGAGCTTCTCATTATATTGTCCTGGGGCCAGGGGCTGAGTCCCCCGTGTGGCCTGGGGGCAGGCTGTCTTCGGGGCTGGCTGAGATTGGAGCCTGGCCTTTGTTGTCCCTGTGTCTCCTGCTGGCCCTGGTGTCAGCTGGCCACTGCCTGCCCCGGCATCCCCGGTGCTGGCGGGCCCCTGCACTGCCTGTCTGCTGACCCCTCTTTTCCAGCCTGATCTCCACATCTTTCCGGGCTTAGGGGCTCAGGGAAGGAGCACTGAGCTCAGGCTGGGCAGCTGGGCGTCAGGGGCCAGGCTGAGTGTCCTGGGCACAGCAGTCCTCCTAGGCTGAATTGCTGGGGCAAGCGGTGGGGCCTGCCGGGCATCTACTGCAGGATGGATAAACAATCCAGAAGCTTCCATGTCTTCCTGGGGTTAACTATACCCTCTCCCTCTGGCTCCATCCCTGCTGCTCCGTGGGTCTCCTCGGGCAGGCGGTCCCAGCCCTGACCCCTGCCTCATTACCAGGGCTGCCCCTTGGTTCAGTGAGAGAGGACACGGGGGTTCCAAGCTCACTTGGGCTCCTCAGCCAGGGCCCAGGGTGGTGGTGGGAGGTCCGGCTCACCCCATACCAGCAGGAGGGGGTGACCGGAGGACACTGGGAGAGGGGCGTTATGGACAGCAGGGGTGGCCCATCCCTGTGGCCCACACTGGTCCTCACGATGCCACGCCCAGCTTAACTCTTTCTTCCTCCCAACACCTGGATTTGCACAGGAAAGCTGAGCCTCCCAGAGGTGGTTTTAGGTGCCTGAGGCCTCCAGCAGCAGCTGGGTGGGGCCAGGACATGGACGTGGTCCGGGTGCCTTCGGCCTCTGGCTCTTAGCCATGGCCATGGCCCCTTTTGTGGTCCTCTCCTGTGACGGCCGCAGCATAGCAGGCTCCTTGGGGCTCATCTGGTGCAGCTTGCTCAGCTGTGGATGTGAGCGTTGAAGCCAAGGCCATAGGCTGCGAGAGTCAGAGCCAGAAAGGGCGGGGGGGGGGGGCTTCCTGAGACTCAATTACACCCCAAGTTTGGAAGCCCCAGGCTGTAAATTTCCTTCAGAAACATCTAGAACATTGTAGAGGCCAATGGTGTTTGCAGAAAGCCCAAGCTTGGCTTAGAAGAGGGACTCTGTGGCCTACAGGGATCTGGTAGGTGACTCCCAGAAGCCCAGAGGAGTGGCAGGGTCTTGGACGAGAGACCTGAGCCCTGGGCAGGGCAGGTGCCTGTCCCCAGCTGCTTGGGTTCTCTGTGAACTTGGAGCCTTCTCTCTCTCCTCAGCCTGTCCCAGTGGGTGCTCCCCAGCAGAAGGGGGGCACACTCTCAGCTCCAGGGCGCGAGGTCACTGGAGATCCTGCGTTCCCAGCCGTGCAGTTCCAGGGCCCAGGGCTCCAGGCCAAGTGAGGACATCTAGCATAGCAAGGCTCAAACCCTTTAGAATGGAGCAACATGGAAATTTCTAGAATCAAGACCCCCCCTCCCCAGCAGGAAGCTCCAGAATCATTCTGTATTTGCTTGGATATGGGGCAAGGGGACAGGCGGGACCCTCTGGTGAGCTGTGGGCCCTTGCACCACCCTCCCAATATCTGAGCTAGAGTGGTGGGGTGATGGTCCCAGTTCTACTGCTTGCTGTGGGCTAAATGCTCATGTCCCCCTCCACAAAATTTGTGCGTGGAAGCCCTCACTCCCGTTGGGATTTGGAGATGGGGCCGTTGCGGGTAATCAGGGTAGATGAGGTGCCGGGGGTGCAGCCTTCTGGGTGGGACTGAGACAGCAGAGAGCTTGCATTCTCTCCTCCCCGGGAGGACACAGTGAGGATGCAGCTGTCTCAAGCCAGGAAGAGAGTGCTCACCAGAAGCAAGCCCTCGGCCACCGGGACCTTGGACTTTAGCCTGCACCACCCTGCAGGCACCCACTCTGCAGTACCTGGCTACGGCAGCCCAGGCTGAGTAAAACACCAGCCGTCTGGCCTTCATGGGTCTCCAGGGCTCCCTGCGTCTTGGACAACGTATTTTAGAGAGGAAAATATGCTGGACTTTAACGTTTTGGTTTGCTCAGCATGGGGTCCCGTGACTCTTTTTCGGGGGGAATGCTTTCTCCCGTTAACATGCCTTGGGGAGCACAGCTGACCAGGAATCTTGTTCTTGGGAGAGTCGTGGCATCTGGAAACACTCGCCAGTGTCAGCCACAGGGATGGCGCCAGGGAACACAGCAAATCCTAGCACAGTTCTCGCTCCACTGCTCCCTCCACTGTCCATCACCACTAGGGGCCTGTGGCCAGGACACCAGGATTCACACCAGGGCTACTCACGAGGGGGTGCTGGGTGAATTTTGGACAAAGGAGGCAGTGGGGAGGTAGGGGGAGGGTGCATCTGATAGACCTCAAGGCCTCTCCCTGGGCCTCCAGCCCCTCCTCCTTCCCCAGGGGCTGGGAAAGGCCAGGCTGCCTGCACAGGCTCTAAGTGCATCTGGTCACAGGTGTCTCCTGCTGTTCCGGAGTGCGTTAGCTGCGTGTCCATGTGGATGCAGGAACGGGTGTCCTAGGGGGCCTCGCCAGGAAGGCCTGAATCACAGGAGCGGTGGGATTCCAACCAGAAAGTGCAGGTAGATCCTTCTAGGGAAAAGCCACCGCCAGGCCACGGACAATGCACCGCTATGCGATAGGTCCACCACGGCTCAGAGCAGCGGCGGAAAGAAGACAAGGGCTCTGGGGCCACCTGCGGTGCCGGCACCCCACATGGGTGCCAGTTCAAGTCCTGGCTGCTCCACTTCCAATCCAGCGTCCTGCTGATGCACCTGGGAAAGCAGTGGAAAATGGCCCAAGTGCTTGGACTTCTGCACGGACCTGGGAAAAGCTCTTGGCTCCTGGCTTTGGCCTGGCCCAGCCATAGCCATGACGGCCATCTGGGGAGTGAACCCACGGATGCAAGATCTCTCTTTCTCTGCCTTTCCCCCTCTCTCTGTAGCTCTGACTTTCAAATAAATGAAAGAGACAGAAGCGGGCTCTGAGCTCAGAGGTTAGAAAGCTCACTCAAATGAGAATAGATCTGGTGTCTGACAAGAATACAGTATCAAGCAGTGATTTTTCTCCTGTTATAAACCCATTAGGAAATTAAAAACCTCAGCTGTTTCTTTAAAATATGGAATGGAATTTTCTTCGGAGCCCTCTAGGTAAATTTTTTTCCGTGGTAAATGCAGAAATCTAATGAATCTAAATCTGCTCGTTGAGGATAACGTTCCCAGAGGCGACTGCTGCTCCCTGCTAGTCCCTCTCTTGCAGCTAGGATCATATTTGCAGAAAAAGTTAACATAAAATCTGACAGCGTTTGCCCCAGGCGGGAGCTGAATGCTGAGGCTCACGGATATTAAGAAACACCTACTGTGCACCGAGGCGCTCGGGGTGCTGAGCCACGGCGTGGGGCGGGGAGAGCGAGGGAGGGAGGGAGACCTCAGCGGCCTGCAGTTTGAGAGACCCAGATATGAGAGGAAGGGGATGAGGACAGCTTGTTGCGGGAGCGCATCGCCCAGAGCACGTTAATGTGACGCCAGGGCTAGGCTACAGACAGGCGAGTTAGTGCCGCCAACGTGTGAGCGTTCTAGTACTCCACCAAGCCAGATAAGAGACTTTTAGCAAACCCGGATCCAGAACAAACCCCGGGTCTGGATCCTGAGTGGAGCAAGGGAAGGGGCTCTTCCCACCCGGGAAACCGCTTCCCTCAGCACCTGCGCTTCTGCTAGGGCCCAAATGGGAAGAGGAGGCTCGTGCTGAGCTGAGCCCACAGACAGCGTCGGAGGAGGGACCCTCGGCCGGCCCTGTAGCCGCGGGCTTGGAGCCAGCACGCGGGCAGGTGCGGCAGCACCTCGCAGTCATGCCCCCAGTGAGACTCTTAGATGGTCCAGGAAACGCGGCAGTCCTGCACCGCTGCTGGCCAGGTGTTGACCAGATCACGTGTCCTGAGGGTGAAGACCACGGGCGGGGGTGTCCACGTGTGTGCCGTGCATCTCCAGCCGAGCTGGGTGGAGGGTGAGGGGGTGTGTGTGCTCCCCGCTTGCCCGGCGCTCAGGAAGTGCAGGAGGGACTCCAGCCGAGTGAGCAAATGGTCACATAGGATTTTGAAGATGATGGGAATGTGGGCTGACCTCAAAGCTGAGGAAGGGGTGTTGTCAGTGGGAGAAGTAGAAGCAAATTTGGGGGCTGATGCTGTGGTGTGGGTAAAGCCGCTGCCTGCAGTGCCGACATCCCATATGGGCGCTGGTTCCAGTACCAGCTGCTGCACTTCTGATCCAGCTCTCTGCTGTGGCCTGGGAAAGCAGTAGAAGATGGCCCAAGTCCTTGGGCCCCTGCACCTGCATAGAAGACCCAGAAGAAACTCCTGGCTCCCAGCTCCAGCCATTGCAGCCATTTGGGGACTGAACCAGCAGATGGAAGACCTCTCTCTTCTCTCTCTCTGCCTCTACCTCCCTGAAACTCTGCCTTTCAAAAAAAATTAATCTTTTTTTTAAAAAAGAAAGGAAAGCACATGATGTGCTTCCATTTATAGAAAAAATTTTAAAAAAGAAGCAAATTTGACCCCCAGAGTCACAATGGTATTGTCTCAAATACTTGAGCACAATCCACTGTGTTTAAGCCCTATCAGCAAAAGGACAACTCCCTGGCAAATGCCCCAACAGGGCCACTGGAGGCTGAAAGTGTTACAGGGACCGTGTAGATGTGGTCTACACAGGACTCTGGGGATCGGCTGGGTGCAAGGTGACTCAAGTTCTGCGTCCCTCTCTGCCCCGACCAGCTGGTGACTTGGTGAGATGACCTGTGAGGGTGTCATTTTCTGTAAAACCTACAGAGAATTTCAGCCAGGCTGTATCTCAAAGTCACCTAGGAGTCTTTCTTAGGATGCGCGTGCCCCACACTGCCGAATCCACACGGCTGCGGTGGGGCTCAGGGATCCGGATCAGGCGGGGTCAAGTGCGATCTCAGTTGTCAGCCGGATCTGGGAGCTGGTTGTGCTCGATACATTTAGTTCTTTTTTTTCTTTAAGATTTATTTGTTTATTTAAAAGGCAGAGAGCCAGATAGAGAAAGATCAGTCTTCTGATTGCTGGTTCACTCCCCAAATGGCTGCAAAGGCTCGGGCTGTGCCAGGCTGGAAGTGGGAGCCGGGAGCTCCACCTGGGTCTCCACGTGGGGGCAGGGGCCCAAGGACCTGGGCCACCAGCAGAGAGCTGGAGCAACGGGGACGGGAACCAGAGCTCGTGTGGGATGGCAGCATTGCGAGCGGTGCCACGCCTTAGTGCTGGCCCCAGTGGCTCCAGCTCTTACAGCACACAATGCTCCAAATCTTGCTCCCAGTCACCTAACAGTGCGTGCAAATGTCCCAGCGGCCACCTCCAAGTGACGTTCGGTCTCGCTGGCTCCTTGTGCCTTGTGTCTGTCACCGTCGACCACCTCCAGGATCCCCTGGGGGCCTCCTCCACACCTGTGAGCTGGCAGGGGAAAGGGCCTGGAAGACCCCCCCACCCGCCCCCAGGAGGTCTCGGGGGCCGGCCTGGAAGTGGCTCTCGTCACCTTCACTGTTATGAGAGCTCGGCCACACGGCCACGGCCCTGCAAGGCCTGCTGGGACAAGTGGTCCCCAGGCGGCCAGGGAAATGGCTCCGCCTGACAGCTGGCGGTCTCCCCTGCAGCACGGGTGTGAATTATCTCCACAGTGCTCAGCAGGGGCAAAGTGCCTGCACGCTTATCTCCTGCTGCACCCAGCACCCAGCGTGCACTCTGCGGCGTGTGTTTATCTGTGTTGGAACCCACCGCAGGGGGCGCTGTCCCTGGAGCAGGGACGGCATCTCGCCCATCATCCTGTCTGCTCCCCCGAGCACCCAGCTCACTGGGAGAGGTGACACTGCCAGGCCAGCCACACCGTGGAGACCCAGAGGACTGGAGAGAAAAACGTGTGGGCCATGGAGCGGAGGGAGAGACGCTGAGTCCTGGAGGCGTCCCAGCTCGCCCCCGGACCCCCCGACGGGTAACCCCCTTTCCGATCAAGGCGGTGATGGGAGATGCAGGATCCGCGCCCTTGTCATGGGCGTTTGCTGCTCCTTGGTCGCCCCCGGCTTCGTGTTTATGACCATCCGTGGCCGTATCTGAAACCCTGGCCAGAAACTGGCTCTCCCGAGAGCACTCTGCTACCCACATGTCCTGTGCCCCTCCCGCACCAGGGAGCCCCTGCTGCCGGACAACCCCGCAGCGGCCACGGCCTTGAGCCCACCCCGTCCATGGATGGAGCTCATTCCTCAGCCGGTCCACCAGCTCCACACCCCACACACAAAAGAACACACACACAGAGCTCACACACACTACACAACACAGAGATGCTCACACCACTCACCACACACCGCACACACATCACACCCCCACACAAGATAACACACATGCACAGCCTGCCACACACGTATCACACCACACGGGCACAGGCCACACACACTCTGAGCCGTTTCCTGTTTTTCTGCCCTGTCAAGTCCCTCCACCGCCTCTTCTTCACGCCACAGGCATCCGCAGCCAAGGCTTGGGAACCATGGCGGATGTCCAGGCTGCGGCCCCAGCCCCCCCCACTTCCTCCAATTGTTGGGGGCTGCATCTGAGGCTGCGCCGGGGGAGGAAATGGGCAGGATGGTGGCCTTGCGTCCCCACTCCTGGGAAGGAAGCCTCAGTGTCCTAGGTCCTGAGGCCCTGAGTTCATTTGCAGGACACCCACTGCGCTGAGCTCCCGGGGTGCTGGGAGAAAGAGGAGAACTGGAAGGCCCTGGCCGAGGCCAGTAGGCGCTGATGGTGGGGGAGGGGGCGCAGGCGGGGGCACCTGCTGTGTGCCTGGGGCTCTGAAACCAAGACTTTCCTCCCTGCAGCCCCCCAGGTAGGTTCTGCCTCACACCCATTGCAGAGATGAGGGAGTTGAGGCTCTGACAGGAGGCAGCACAGCCAGAACTTGAACTCAGACCCGCAGTGACTGGGCCACCAGGCCAGGCTGACTTTGGAAATAAACAAAACCAGCAGAAGACACGTTGGCTGCCTGCCAGACCAGGGCTGGGTGCACAGCAGAGTTCAGGGGCTCCTGGCCGGGGCAGTCCCGGGGGAAGTGGCGGAGGGGCTGGTCCTGTGTTGGAGAATGCCTGGCCCCACCCCAGGCTCTCAGGGTCAGGGGGCTCAGTGGCCAGCTCTGCACTGGGGACCCCCCTTCTAGCCTGAAGGAGACCATGGCCCAGCACCCACTCTTGTTCCCTTGCCCCCCAACCTTCTCCTCTGTGTCTCCACAGCTCCTGGGCCTCCTCTTCCTCCCTCTTGCAGGCAAAACAAAACAGGCAGGAGAGGTGTGTATGCACGCGCATTGCGTGTGTGTATGTGTGTGTGCGTGTGCACGTGAGCGTGTGCACGTGTGTATGTATGTGTGTGTGTGTGTGTGATGCAGGATCTCTCAGGGTCTGGAATGGCTCAGACCTGAATCTGTCTGTTTCAGTAGAAAATTGCTTATTTCACAATAAGGGGGCAGTCATCTTTCTCAGGTGGGTGGAGCCCGGTCTCAGCTGCCATCCTTGGGGTGCCAGTTGGCTCCCCTGCTCCCCTGCTCCCCTGCTGAGGGCAGGTCGGAGGGAGCCAGGTGGGCGGAATCCCCACTTGTGCCCCAGCTCCGGGCCTGGGGGCTCAGGGGCAGCCTCTCTGCAGCGCCCTCTGTGCAGCTCCCCTGTGCCAGCTCTGCAGGACAGCTGGGGTGCAGCTCAGACTCAGAGAATCCGCCGTGTGACCTCGAGGCAACACTGCTGTCTCCTCTTGGCCACCAGCGAGGTCAGGGAGGCGTTTGGAGGAGACAGGCGCTGAACGCAGCATCGCGGGGGAGCTTTACACCCGAGACCGCGGCCCAGCTCAGCCCCAGGGACTCCACTGCATTTGCCAGGGGTAGGGCCTGGCTGTGGGTGTTTCTACAAGTGTCCCCGGCGGATCCTAATGTGGAGCCACGAGGAGACGGCTGCACCGGTTCCCTCCCGGCTGGCGTGGGGCGGAACACACCCGCCTAGAAATCTAGTCCGCCTCCCTGGCCTCTGTTTCTGTTTTGAGTATCAACGCCGAGAGTGCAGGTGGCCCCACTGAGATCCTGGGTGCTTCTGGGGCACGGGGTGCGGAGGGCTCCGGCAGCCGGGGCGGTGCTGTCCAGCGGGGTGCTCACCGGTCATGTGTGTCCGTTCAAATTAAAATCAGTAAGAAGTAAGTAGAAGTAAAAAATCCAGATCCTCAAGAATAAGACCTGGCCTAGCGTCTGCCTTCTGGAGCTTCCTGGGCCGGAGTGTAGCGGGGCGCCCATGCCTGGTCCCTGGCTGGCTGAGGGGAGCCGGGTGGCACCGGTTCCTAGAAGAGCTGGCTCTGCCGGGTTCCAGCTCCTACTGAGCAGGGGTCCACACAGGTGAGGGAGGAGCTGCGCTCTGCCGGGTGGGAAGGAGATGGCCCCTCCCCCGGGGCCCCTCCTGGTTCAGTCCTGGAACCTAGAACTTGGAAGTGTCTTTACCAAAGGGGTTCAATGTATCAAGTGTGGCTCAGAGCTGAGCCTGTTAAAGGAGAGGCCTGCCTGGGCGGCTCCCAAGCCACAGGCCACCTGCTAGGCAGCCCCCTCTGCGGCCCCCTCCCCCTGCGGGTCTTGTCTTCAGGCTGCAGGGAGATCTCAGGTGGAAGGTGTTTTTAGGGTAACATTGAATTTTTTTTAAAAGCGTGATTTCAATTTCTTTTTTCTTTCAAAATCTCAGGGAACCCAGGACCATTAGAATTTTTCTTTTTCAGTATTCAGGGGGCTGAGCTGGGGAATTAGAGCAGTCACTTAGAAGACTCCACCCAGCGCTGTGAAAGTGGTGTGCTGATGACGACGGAATCATAAGCCCTGGCAGGTTCCTGCTGGAGCGGGAGAAAGAGGGGAGCGGGGCTCCGATCCGCGCGGCAGGGGCGTGGCGCTCGCAGGCAGAGGCACAGCTGCGCCTTCACAATTTTGGGTCCCTGTTTTGGCCTCGGCATCCAGTGGAGACCCAGCTCCTGGGGCCAGATCGCGTCTCTCAGCTGGTCTAAGACGCTGTTCTAGTAATTTCCACTCCTCCTGCAGCCAGGTTTTCCTTCTCTTCTGTTCCACCCCCGTCCATACCTAAACGGCTGTGCTTCCTCCTTCCTCTGCTCGTGACGTCTCGTCCCTCCATGTTCACGCTGCGTGGCTCCTGTCTGTCACGGTGAACTCCTGGGGACCCTCGTCCACGCTATCTGCGCTTTCTCTCCTCCCAGCCTTTTGATTGATTTTTTCTCCTTACGCTCGGTGAGAGCACACTACAGGGTTACAGTGTCCATGGGGGATTCGCGCTCGTGTCTCCCACTGACCACGAAGTCCACAGGGGATCAAGTCCCTTACATAAACAGCACGGCGTTTGCGCATCTTTCTGGATACTACATGACCGATGATGCCCAGTATAATGTCCATGCTGTGTAAATTGTCGTTATTTGATACTGCTTAGGGAATAATAGGAAAAATCTGTGTAGGTTCAGTACAGAATCAATTTTTTTTCAAATATTTTCTTTTAAAAATGATTCATTTGGGAGGTAGAGAGACAGAGAGAGTGAGCTCCCCATCACTGAATAAGGCCTCAGATGCCCATGCCGGGAACTGGGAGTGGGGTTCGGGATTCTGCCACTGGGTGGTGGGAACTGACCCCTGGGGCCATCACCACGGTCTCCCGGGGTCTGCGTTTGCAGGAAGCGGGGGTCAGGAGCCGGCTGTCAGATGCAGGCTCTCTGACGTGGATGTGTGCGTCTTCACCTCTATCTTACCCATTGGGCCAAACTCCTGGCGCTTTTCTGAGTATTGCAGGTTGGAGGCTGCTTGAACCTGCAGATGCGGACTGGTGGCTGAGGAGGGCTGGCCACACCTTCCTCTTAGTTGGCTTATGTCCTCCCTCCTTACTGGCAAGTAGGTCCTGAGGGCAGGGGGGCCGTCTGGGTCGTGCAGTGCTGGTAGAGACAGGGGCTGGGTGGACAGGTTTTAAACGAGTGGGCGGTTGCCTCTGTGGATTCCAGGACACTTTCACAGTCATGGCTGGCTGACTTCCCGCGTGTCCACGGTCGGGGCAGCGCTCGGCCAGTCTCTTCCTGCCGAGGTCTGGCAGGTTGACGCACTTCTGCCCAGCCCCAGGGCCCAGATGCTGGTGGATCCAGCCTCTGATGACTCGGCTCTGACTCCCAGCTCAGTGCTCCGACCTTCCCCGACGGCTGCCTCTGGCAAATGGCCCTCCAGCTTCTGATTTTTGAGGCCCCCTGGTGGGAGGAGCTTCCTGTACCCCATCTTCGTGAGGGGCCAAGAAGGAGAGAGAACAGAACGAAGACTCCAGGAGGAGGCAACCTGCCTCCAGCCCCACAGCCCAGCTCCTGGGAGCCGCCACCCCCACCCAGGGCTGACCTCCCGTCCCCTTTGGAACCTCCCTCACACAGCACAACATCGATTGCACGATGCGTGGGTTTAGATTTTACGTTTGGGGGTGTAATTAATTCAAAGGCAATTAAGTATTCAATATTTCTTATCCAGCCTGCCAGGAGGAATTAATAGAAACCCTTTCAATCAGCGACAGCTCCACAACACTCTCAAGCCCCCAAGATAATCAATATTACCCAGCAGAGCGTTCTTCTGTCTTCGGCAGCCTGTTCACTCCCGGAGCTTTCAAAACCCGAGGAGCCTGCCGCTCCTGCTCTCGTCGGAAGCCCCTGCACGCGTCCTCCTTCAACTTCAGCGGCATGGCTCTGCTGGAGAGCCGCCCGCAGGCCCTGGGCCAGGTGTCCTGCCTGACAGGTGAGTGCTGCCCCCATGATTAGGAGCCTCAGTTGCTGCCCGCACTGGGCCTCCAGACCACACCTGCCGGGGTGGCCACGGGCACCTAAGCGTGATGGGCCCTTCCCCGTGTCCCTCGGCGGGGTATGTCCTCCCAGCCGATGCACCTGGCACCCTCCCAGGAGCACTTTCCGGGGCAGTTGGTGGCACCTTGCTTCCCCTCTGCCATGCAAGGCACGGGGCTGACCTGCGCCTCAGTTTCCCTGCAGTCGCTTGCTTGGCGAGGCTCCTGATGTCCTGTCCAGCTCTTGCCAGGCGCCTCTCCCAGGTGGCAGCCATGAGGGGCGGCACGTGGAACACGGTCTACTCTTGGATTCCACTCTCCCTGTGTTCCCAGCCCATTCTGTTCTTAAGCCTGCAGGAATTGAATAATGGCTGTGAGTGGAAAAGAAGATGTTTCGTCTGTTCATAGGGACAGCCAGCCTCAGACCTCCCCTTACCTACCATAGGGCAGGGGAGACTGACTACAGGTCGATGGAGTCAGGGCCAGGTGCAGAGAATATTCTAGAACAAAGGCATCTTTTGCACGGGTTTCTTGGATATGAGGATCCCCCGGAACCAGTGTTATTTCTCTACTTTCAGGCTTTACCCTTGGCTCACAGTGACCCCAGAGTGAGAACACCCAACACGGGCTCATTGTAATGCTGCCTGCAGACTGCTGTCTCGGAGATGTCGTAGGAGTTTCGAAAGCTGATGGGAAAATCGCCACCCAAACACCCCCGGCGAAGGGAGAACTCCCCACCTGCCCTGCCCATCGCAGGAAGGAAGACGCACACAGGGCCTCGAAGGGTTTGAAGCTGGAGATGAAAGGTGAGGGTGTGCCTGTGGCCAGCGGGATAGGAGGTGCTGCAGGTGGGAGGGGGCCTGGGGACCCCTGGGGCACCCCGACTCCCCTGCTATGTGGAGGCAGATTCAGGAGGGTCGGCCAGCAGGGCAGGGTTTTTTCACCTGTTCCTGGTGGAGCCGGGCTGTTGGTCTCACTTTGCAGGCAGCTGGCCAACGACCCATGTGAACCAAACCTAGGGATCTGCTATTTCATCCGTGAGAGAGAATGGGATTTCCGGAGGCTTAAAGTCCTGGGGGGAGGCCTTCCCTGCTTTTTATCATTTTTAAAATATTTGTGTGTTTATTTGAAAGGCAGAGTTACAGAGCGAGAGAGAGAGAGAGAGAGAGTCTTGCATCTGCTGGGTCATTCCCCAAATGGCTGCAATGGCAGAGGCTGTTCCAGACTGAAGCCAGGGGCCAGGAGCTTCTTCCAGGTCTGTGCAGGGGCCCAAGCACTTGGGCCATTTTCTGTTGCTTTCCCAGGTGCATTAGCAGGGAGCTAGATTGGAAGTGGAGCAGTCGGGACTTGAACAGGCGCCCATATGGGCTGCAGGCTCTGCGGGCAGCTACTTAAAGCTACTTGAAGCTCTCATCCACCTTTGTGGCTTTTCACCAAACCTTCGTGACAGCTGCTCTGCACCCCCTCCACCCCACAGGACCCTCTGCTTGCAGCTCCCCCCCCCCTCCCTGATAGAGCTCCAACCCTGGCAAGAAGAGCCCCCCACCCCCCAGTTACTGACAGGGAAGCTGACGTGTGGGGAGGTGAAGGGACCCCTGAAAGGCTTTTAGGCGGAAAGTGACCAAGGCTGTGGGATTCGGGGGCCTCCCGAGAGACTTCGGATCCACTCCACGTCCCTAAGTGCCCGGTGCATCCGTCTGCTCGTCCATTTACCAAGAACTAGGGAGCATCCGGCTGCTGCCTCGGACAGCGCCGAGCAGCGCGCAGACTCCAAGCTGCCCCGCCCACACCCGCATTGCTCGGCCTGGGGGCTGAAATTCCTTCTCCTGTTTATTGGTGAAGGGAATCGGGAGGTGATGGCTGTGTTTACGTGGCTGTGTTTTCAATTAAACGCTTTCTAATGACTGTGTTGACACAGCCAGACACTGGGCTGTCTCCGTGGGCAGGGAGACAACACGCGTGTGCCTCTGGGGAGTTATTAGTCCCATCAGCTATGCCAGCGGGAGCCCGGGAGCCTGTCGGAAGCCCTCCTAGCTCTCGGAGTCTCAGCGGCTGGCTGGTCAGGTGCTCATGAGTGGCTTCCCACACCTGGAGGAGGTCTTTGCAAGGCTGTGGGGAGTGGCACGGACCATGGCCCCAGCTCCTATTGGCTTCCAAGTCTTCCCGCTCCTGCCCTAAAACCTCCTTCTGACAAGACTGTTTTCTTTCTAGCAACCTTGTGCTTTCCGCCTGGAGAGTAGCCACCCATCCATCCATTTGTGTACCTGTCCACTCATCCATCCCTCCATCCATCCAGGGATGCATCTGTCCATCTGTCTATCCATCCATCTACCCATTCTCTGTCCCTCTGTCATTCCATCCATCCATCCATCCATCCATCCATCCATCCATCTACTTATCCATATCCCTACATCCATCAGTCCATCTGTCCATCCATCCATTAGTCTAGCTGTCCACCCACCACTCCACCTGTATGCCTGTCCGTCCCTCCACCAGCTCTTATTCTCTCCTGTCCATTACCCCCAGGGTAAGTCCCAGGTACCCAGGGCACCAATTCGGGGTGGTTTTGCTCTAAGTAAGAGAAGGTCTCCATTCAACCTGGGTTAAGCCCTGAGGGCTTGCCACCTTGGGTTCCTTCTTCCTTTGGCCCAGGAAGGAAGGCAGTCGGCATAACGGCTCCCTTGTGCGGACTGTGACATCAGGGGCTGGCCGGTGTGGGGCTCGGGGCCAGGACGAGGTGGTGGGCGGAGCTCTGGGTGCAGGAAGACGAGGGATCTGGATGGGAGGGGGAGAGGCTGGCTGTGGCCAGGAGTCCTTCTGAGAGACTGTCCCAGGGCTCTGTGTAGGCAGGCAGGGCCTGACTGGGGCCATGGCCATGAGGGCAGGGGAGGCAGGGACAGCTCCTGGATCTGTTAAGAGGCAGAACCAGGTCCCAGCCAGCCTCTTCCCTTCCTGGGAGGGGTGAGGGAGGCAGGGGCAGCTTTGCAGGAAGATGAGGGCCAGGCTGAGGATCTGCCCGTGGGCAGCAGGATGCTGCCTTCCAGGGTGCAGGCACAGACGGGGTACAGCATCGCCAAGCACGGTGCACCAGCCTCCCACCCATGTCCCTGGGGTCCACAGAGTCTGTGAGTAGGGCTCAGCTGCCGTCCTCTCACTCGCCTGCTGGGGGCTGCTCAGAGGAGCTGGGAAGTCAGCCGGTGCCCCCAGAGCACAGACGAGGCCCCAGATCAGGGAGCCCGTGTATTCGCCCACAGCAGAGGTTCTGGGGCCGGCGACCAGCTCCCAGCCCCAACGGTCCAGGCCCAGAGGTGGGTGGGTGCTGCAGGGCAGGTTGCATGAGGTCATGGCTGAGGTCACGGCCATGTGATGGACCCCTCTGGTCTTTGGATTTCAGAATTCAGAACATTGTTACCTGCTCTGTTCTTTTCTTCTTATAAAAAAGATTTATTTATTTATTTGTTCAGAAAAGCAGAGGGAGAGAGAAAGTGGGACTTCCGGGAGCAAGAGTGAATAAGAGAGAGGTCTTCCATCCCTTGGTTCCCTCCCCAGGGGCTACAACAGCCACGGCTGGGCCAGGCTGAAGCCCGGAGCTGTTTCTGGGTCTCCCATGTGGGTGCAGAGACCCAAGTACACGGGCCGTCTCCCGCTGCTGTCCCAGGCATGAGAGCAGGCAGCTGGATGGGAAGTGGAGCAGCCGGGACTCCAGCTGGTGCTCTGATATGGATGTCAGCACCCGAGTGGCGGCGTGACCCACTGCACCACAGCGCAGGGCCTAAGCAGCTCTGTCGGAGCCCCTGCCCCGCAGACCCGAGCTATTCTCATAAACTCTCTAAAAAGCCTCCTGCCCGACTGTCGGGGTGTGTGCACACGCATGTGTGTGTGTGTAGGGGTGTGTGTATGTGTGTTCATGGGTATGTATGGTTGTGGATAGGGGTGTGTGTAGGTATGTGTAGGTGTGTGTGTAGGGGTGTGTGTGTAGGTGTGTGTAGGGGTGTGTGTGTTGGGGTGTGTGTGTAGGTGTGTGTAGGGGTGTGTGTGTTGGGGTGTGTGTAGGTGTGTATAGGTGTGTGTAGGTGTGTATAGGTGCGTGTAGGGTATGTGTAGTGTGTGTAGGGGTGTGTGTAGGGGTGTGTGTGTAGGGGTGTGTGTAGAGTGTGTGTAGTGTGTGTAGGGGTGTGTGTGTGTAGTGTGTGTAGGGGTGTGTGTGTAGGTGTGTATAGGTGTGTATAGGTGTGTGTAGGTGTGTATAGGTGTGTGTAGGGTGTGTGTAGTGTGTGTTGGGGTGTGTGTGTGTCGGGGTGTGTGTAGGGGTGTGTAGGGGTGTGTGTGTAGGGGTGTGTGTGTAGGTATGTGTAGGTGTGTGTGTAGGGGTGTGTGTGTAGGTGTGTGTATGTGTGTATATGTGTGTGTAGAGGTGTGTGTATGTAATGGTGTGTGTGTAGGTGTGTGTAGGTGTGTATAGGTGTGTGTAGGTGTGTGTAGGGGTGTATGTGTAGGTGTGTGTGTAGGGGTGTGTGTGTAGGGGTGTGGGTGTGTGTGTAGGTGTGTGTGTGTCAGGGTGTGTGTGTGTAGGGGTGTGGGTGTGTGTGTAGGTGTGTGTGTGTCAGGGTGTGTGTGTAGGGGTGTGTGTGTGTGTAGGGGTGTGTGTATGTAGCGGTGTGTGTGTAGGTGTGTGTGTGTGTAGGTGTGTGTGTGTAGGTGTATGTGTGTCGGGGTGTGTGTGTAGGGGTGTGTGTGTATGTGTGTGTAGAGGTGTGTGTATGTAACAGTGTGTGTAGGTGTGTGTAGGTGTGTAGGTGTGTGTAGGGTTGTGTGTAGGTGTGTGTAGGTGTGTGTGTAGGTGTGTGTGTAGGGGTTGTCGGGGTGTGTGTGTCGGGGTGTGTGTGTGGGTGTGTGTGTGTAGGTGTGTGTGTGTGTGTCGGGGTATATGTGTAGGGGTGTGGGTGTGTGTGTAGGTGTGTGTATGTGTGTGTAGAGGTGTGTGTATGTAACAGTGTGTGTAGGTGTGTAGGTGTGTGTAGGGGTGTGTGTAGGTGTGTGTAGGTGTGTGTGTAGGGGTGTGTGTAGGGGTGTGTCGGGGTGTGTGTGTCGGGGTGTGTGTGTGGGTGTGTGTGTGTAGGTGTGTGTGTGTCGGGGTGTGTGTGTAGGGGTGTGGGTGTGTGTGTAGGTGTGTGTGTGGGTGTGTGTGGAGCCTGTGTGTCCTGAAGTCCCTTGCCTGTCTCTGTTGCACTTGCGCATTTCAGAGTCTGCTTCCCAAGCCACCTCAGCCTGCAGTTTTGGCCCGGGAGGGATCCCAGCAGCCCCTGGGCGTCTGGAAGGAACCGGGCGGCTGGAGATGAACCACAAGGACACTCTTCACAGATCAATGCCTGCCTTCCAACCTAGCCATTTTGCAGGTGTGCAAACCGAGGCGCAGAGGTGTCGAGTCATCAGTAAAACCTCAGGAGGGTGAGGGTGGGAACCGGAAGTCCTGTCCTGGCTGGGCCTGTCTCTGCAGGGGAGCTCGGGTCCTGCCGGGCCAGCAGAGGGGGGAGCGACCCTTGGGCCATCCTGTCCAAAAGAGCCCCGGGGCCAGCTGCGAGGCCCAGCGCGTTTTGTTAAACAGAGGACTGTGCGACGGTCAGCATTTCTCACGCAAGGCCCGAGAAGGCACCGTGGCTGGCTCTTCCCCAGCCTGGCTGAGTCAGCAGGAAGTTAGCCAACGTGCAGAAAACCTTGTGTTCTGTGGTTTTGGTGGGTTGCTGTTTATTTAAACACGGGGCTGGAAAATCCGAGGGCTGAAAAACACACGTGGAGGAGCCGCCTTTGGGCGTCCTGGACCCTAGGGTGCTGACAAGCTGCAGCGGGGTGGCGGCGGTGGGGTGGGCTGGGGGAGCTGTTGAAAGCAAAGCGCTCGGGCCTGCAGTTTTCTTATAAAATGGGCCAAATAATGGGGCATCCCTCAGTGATGCTAGGAGACTGAGGTTTTTATTTAAGGATAATTTATCTGTCAGTTATTTGAAACAGAGAAAGAGACAGATTGACAGACAGAGCTCTCCCATCTGCTGGTTTGCTCCCCAAATGCCCACAGCAGCCGGGGCGGGGCCAAGCCAAATCTGGGAGCCAGGGACTCAACGCAGGTCTCCCATGTGGGTACCGGAGCCATCACCTGCCACCTCCTAGGTACACAGGAACAGGAAGCTGGGTTGGGAGCAGAGTCGAGGCACTCTGATAGGCCGTGCGGGCATCCCACGCAGAGCTGAACCACTAGGCCAAGCGCCCGCCCCTGAACTTGGATCTCAGTCCTCCTGTTTCAGCTGTGCCTGGCCAGAGGCTTCCCCTTTGTCAGCCTGCTGCGGCTCTCGTATTTCCTCCAGGACTCTCTCTCTCTCTCTCTCTCTCTCTTTTTTTTTTTTTGACAGGCAGAGTGGACAGTGAGAGAGAGACAGAGAGAAAGGTCTTCCTTTGCCGTTGGTTCACCCCGCAAGTGGCCGCTGCGGCTGGCACACCATGCTGATCCGAAGCCAAGAGCCAGGTGCTTCTCCTGGTCTCCTATGCGGGTGCAGGGCCCAAGCACTTGGGCCATCCTCCACTGCCCTCCTGGGCCACAGCAGAGAGCTGGCCTGGAAGAGGAGCAGCCGGGACAGAATCTGGCACCCTGACTGGGACTAGAACCCGGGATGCCAGCGCCGCAGGTGGAGGATTAGCCTAGTGAGCCGTGGCGCTGGCCTCCTCCAGGACTCTTGAGGACACAGGTGCTGGGCCCGCAGGTGTGAGCGATCTTGGCGCTGCCAACATTACCGCAGTGCTTGGCCCGGGCCGGCTCCAGGTGGCCGCGGGACCTGGTGTATTCGTGTGGTGCTCTCCCATGGGTCTGGGGACGGCGCCCGAGTGGAGTCTGCCGGGGAGGACGGCTCTGTGGGTCCCCGCACGTAATTAGCATTCCCAGGAAGGATCACACAAGCGGTTCCATGAATATTTGATTCCTCGACTCTTCAGCTATCAGCTCGGTTCTCCGACTGAATTGAAAGGAGAAATAATTGTCTTTACCATGAGGCACGCTGGGGAGGCAGTCGGCGGCTGGATCCCAGCCTAAGCAGCGGTGCCTCGGTTTGGCGGAGCGAGGACAGGAAGCTGAGGGCCCTGTTGTCACTGGTGTCTCCTGGAGGGAGACCCGGGCTCCTTTAGGGACGGATGTCGAGGGAGCCAGGGTCATAGCTGGAGCCCTGTGCTGTAGCAGGAAGGAGCTCGTGCCCGGGCTGGCCTCCCGCCTGGCAGCGGTGAGTGCTGGCTACCTGGGACTCAGGGCCCGGCGTGGGGGTGGGAGCGGCGGTCAGCCACTCTGGGCAACATCCCAGCCCGCTCTGCCCCCAGTGTTTCCTGGGAGAGGGACCCAGGTGGGACACCCAGGATTTGCACTATCTGCTGTGGACATCTAGCCACCAGTCGTCTGGAGTGCCTGCGGGGAGGGCATGGCTGAAGTTTGTGGCCGCTCTCAGGGGAGGGACCCCAAGACCAAATTAGAGGAAGGTCTAAGACCCACCCGAGCTGGCCAAGCCACCAAGCAAGTTGTCATCGTGACGACAGGCTTCCGGGAAAGCGCCCGAGAGGCTGGTGGCCCCGAGCAGCGGGGATGGCGCTCAGAGGCGGCGTCCGTTGCCCCTCTCCAGCTCTGTTTTCGGGCTCCATTGCTCCTCCCCGTCACTGCGATAGGGCCTGGCCTAGCAAGGGAGTAAAAGGAGAACAGGAGACACAGCAAATGGCCCCAGGGCTGCAAACCTACAGTTGCCATGCGACGGAGTTTGCAGTGCTTTGTGGCATTGCTGCTGGAGCAAACGGTGCAGATCTGGGGGGGTGGCTGGTGGTCCCCAGGATCCTGGAGGAGACCCTCGAGTGCCGGCCAGTGTGGTTCTAACCTGCTGTGCTGGGGTCTTACCACACCTGGCCCGTCTCTGGGTTGGGTGGTCCGCCAAGCCCTGATTCAGGGGGCAGCGGGTCCCTGCCCATTGCCTGCAAAGCTGTGGGCCTTAGCCTCAGTGATCTCATCTGTAGAATGGGGCCATGTCCTCTTGGCTGTGGTCAGGTCCTCACAGGAGCAGCTTGGCAGAGCGTCTGGAAGCCACGGGAACAGCATGAACAGCTGCTGGCGTTGGCCACCCCTGAAGTTGCTCCCTTGGTCGGGCGTGTGTGCTCCTCACTGCTCCCCAGCACTCCCCACTGACCACCTCTGATCCTCCGTTCATTTCACACCCCCTGGCCCGAGTGGTCTGCGGACTTTGCAAGCAGGCTCTGCACCTTCTGAGAGTGGCCAGAGGGGAGCAGACAGCCACTGCAGCTTCTTGGCCCGAGGCCTCCAGCACAGTGCCTGGCACAAGGCCGGTGCGGGTTCAGCATCCCCTTCCCCTGTCTGTGCAGCGAGGCCAGAGGGCACCCCGTGGCCCTGGCCCCCATGCTCCTGGGCACAGCCAGGCGGTGCACCTGCCTCCTGGCTTGGCCCGTGGCCGCAGAGGCTGACGGTTGGAGACCAGGCACAGAGGGTCCAGGAGGTCTGCCTGTGATGCTGGCCTCTGGCCGGGATCCACAGACGTGGCCTGTGGGATTAGGCCCCTGACACGTGCTGGGTGCAGTGTGCCCACCTCGACGTCCTCGGAGGCCAGGGCACCTGGGACTCAGCAGGACAGCAAAGCCACCTGCGGCCCTGCTTACTCCTGTCAAAGGCTAGGAGGGGAAAGACCTTCACCAGGTGTTCGAACCCGTGGGTGGAGGCGCCTTGGGCTCTTGCCCAGGGCAAACATGGCGGCGTGAGGGGGCAGTACCGATGTGCTCCGGGGACTTGGGCCCTGGGGACGGGGAATAGAAGTGGCACCAGAGAGGACGCCTTGCTCGGCTGTTCCGTGCCTAAGCCCAGTCTCCCTGGCTGCTCTGGGCTGCTCTTCCGTGCTCCACCTGTACACATCAGGACTCCGGGCGGGAAGGGGCCTCGGAGCCTCTGGGCCCACCACTAGACGAGGGGGCTGCGGATTGAGAAGGAGCTTCCTTTATCTGTGTTCTTAGAATCCCAAGGACAGAAGCCAGGAACTCCTAAGTCTTCTTTGAATCACAGGGCCCCAGCCCGTGGTCCGATGGTGGCAGGCTGGCGATGAGGTCCGTTTATCTTGTGATAATGCTGTGTGCTAAGCTTGCCACGTGCCCAGCACCCCCGCCCAGCTTCACCCGCCTCAGCCCCGCCTCCCCATGTCCCACCCCCCCACCCCCATTCCTGAGGCAGCTCCCGGCTCAGTGTGGACTTTGGGGTGTGGCTTGCTCCTTGGTGACGGCACAGCAGAGGCACTGGAAGTAAATCATTGTCCAGGGAGGCCTCAGATAAAGCAGAGGATTCCCAGTACCTGGGATTGGGGACCCTCACCCCAGCCAGCTCCTCCCTGACGCGGGGTCGGCATGCACCTGCTGGGCCGGCTCCCCGTCCTGGCCAGGCCTGGCTCCTGCTTCTTCCCCCTCTGGATCCGTTCAGTCTGAGCTCCTGGGTGGCAGCCTGGAGCCTGCACAGGGAGCATGTGCTGAAGAAGTAGGGCGAGCCAGTCAGGGGGACAGGGACAGGGACAGACAGGGACAGGGACAGGGACAGACAGGGACAGACAGGGACAGACAGGGACAGACAGGGACAGGGACAGGGACAGACAGGATTTTAGCGACCCCTGGGATGGTTATTACTATAGGGCAGCCTGGGTGGGCCAGGAGTCGGCTGGGACTCCTTGCTGGCACATGTCAATCTGGGTGTCTTCCAGAAGGTGTCTCTGGATGAGATTAGCGTTTGGATTGGGAGACTCAGTCATATAGATTGTGCTCCCCAGGGTGGGTGGGGCCTCTGACGCTTTGAGTGGGAGTAGAACAAAAGGCCCAGTAGGGGAATCCTCCCTCTCTCTCATCTCTATCTCTACCTCTATTTCTTTATCTCTGCGTTTCTCTATCTCTTTGTCTCCCACCCTCTGCCTGGCTGTCTTCCAGCAGGGACTCCAGTCTCCTACTTCAATCTCCTTCCCATCACCTTTGACCCCGGTGTCAAGCCTCTGAATATGCTGGATTACATGAGAAACTTTGCAAATGTAATTAAGGTTGCTAATCAGGTGAGCTCAAGGGAGATGACCCTGAATTTTCCTGGCTGGGGATACAGAAAGGACCGGTCAGTGGGGGGCAAGGGCAGAGCCTCAAGGCAGAGAGAACCCAGGGCCAAACTTCAGTGGGCATGGGGGTGGGGGGTGGGTAGGGGGAATGCTTGCTAAACATCAGCTTCCCAGGGACCAACCCAGACATTCCCAACTGAGGTTCCCGACTCCAGCCCAGACACTTAAAACAGGATCTCTGGCAGGGGCCTGGGAACCTGCATTCTAAGAATTCCCCAAATGCTTCCGAGGCTTTCGCGCTGGGGCACAGGAGAACCTCGAGCTAAGGGTGCCGCTCCCCAGGTGCCTGGGCAGGTGCACGTGGGGTCACTCACAGGGCTGGGGCTGCTGGGGTGGGGCAGCTCAGGGTGAGACCCAGCAGCCAAGCCGGGCGCGGAGGAGGCCAATTATGGCGGGTGCCCGGCGCGTGCGCCTGTGTTCATGGTTCATTGCTGTCATCTCGTCGACTGTTCTAGCATTTGATGGCATTAAAGCCTGAACCAGGAAATGAAAGTCCCAGAGAAGGCTCAGGTGTTTCCCACCTAGGACGGGCGATGCTGGGCCAATAGCTCGTTTTCGCTGCTGGGTGGGTTGGAGATCTGATGACAGAAGCAGGCAGGTGGAAATATCTCCGCCTGGAAGCTCTGCCTCACTGGCGAGACGTCCAGCGTGCAGGAAAAGCATCGCGTTCACAGGCACTGCCCTGCAACTGGAGGCAAAGCCTGGGGCGGCGATAACAGTGACGTCACATCTCTTATCACCCACCGGTTCTTTATTGCCAGTTACTGGCCGTTCATTTTCCCCTGGCCTCAGACACTGCAGCGGGCCCAGGCGCCCCATTGTGACTCCGCCGTCATCGTCCGGTTCGCCTTCGGGGCTGTCTGTTCGTTGAGGATCCCCGTCTTCATCGGTGGGGAGAACGTTGATGCAGGAAACAGTGACAACCACGTGAAGCTGAACCTCACGGCCAAGTCACCGATCAAGTCAGGAGACCCCAGGTGGGCACTCGCCAAACAGCTCCAGAGTGCGTGGACGGCGCCGGTCGGAGCTGCCGACCGCGAACGCACTGCGCTAGGGGCTCCGAAACAGGGAAACTCCAGGGCTGTGGCCGTGTGTCGGGAGCAAGGGAACCGCCCTCGGGGGAACCCCGTTAGGGCACACGGCTCTCGCATGCGTGCAGGAGCCTGACGTTCACGGACAGCTGGCTCCGCTCCTGGGTTCGCCGAAGATGTCGACCCAGAGCTAACGTCTCCGGCTTGGAGGACCTGCTGCTAGCTGCTCTTATCCCAAATCCGGCAGAGGGTTTGCACTGGGTATAGGAGATTTTCACACGAACCCAAATTTCATGTCGATTTGTGATGGATTAGCATTCCAAAATTGCTTCAAGTGCACTTAATGGACGCATTACTGTGGAAGGGATCTGCCTAACCAGGGTATTTCTGAATTTATGAAATTGAAATGCACTTTAAGCTACTAAGCAGTCTAAATTTGTCAGAGTCCCAGGGTGGGGAGCAGGGTGGCGCTGGCGGCAGAGATGGTGGTAACGCCGCCCACGGCCTCGCTGCGCCCAGAGGCAGCGCCTTCCAGCGGCAGAAGCAGAACCTGGATTTGGTGCACGGAGCACTCCACGCACAAATGAAGTGCAGAGAGGACTTGGCCCGGCTCACCCTGTCCCCTGCTCCTCTGCACCTTCTGGTGGGCTTGCCCACCACCCACAGGGGTTCGTCTGCACACTGGTGGCCTAGGAGCGGCCTGTGGTCATCGCTAAGCATTTAGTTTCTGAGCCTCAGTCTGCTGGCCTGGAAAATGGGGCCGTGTGGTTCTGGCCAGAGGACACGGTGGCAGTGAGATGATGTACACGGGGGTGTGCTCTGCAGGGTGCCTGTCACACAGTGGGACTTTGTAGGTCCCCTTCCTTGTCACTTAGTGGCTCCAACGTTCAGACCTGTGTGCGGGTCATAGCAGGTGCTCAGAGAATGTCTGAGGAATGAATGGGTAAATGAGTGTGGGCCGAAGGGTCAAGGCAGCCCCCTCTTCTAGTCTTCCGATACCCTTGACTTGTCTTCTGTAGAATCTTAATTCCAAGCATATTTGTTCACTGATTCAATTAATCAGTTGGCAAACATTATGTGATTATTATGTGCAAAATGCCTTTTTTTTTTAAAAAAAGATTTATTTGAAAGGCATAGTTACAGAGAGGTGGGGAGAGAGACAGAGAGAGGTCTATATGCTGGCTGCTACGGCCAGGGCTGGGCCAGGCCGAAGCCAGGAGCTTCTTCTGGATCTCCCACGCAAGAGCAGTGGCCCGAGCACTTGCGCCATCCTGTAGCAGAGAGCTGGATCGTTAGTGGAGCAGCCGGGAATCAAACTGGCGCCCATGTGGGATACCGGCACTGCAGGCGGCTTCACCCGCTACACCACGGTGCTGGGCCTTGAGTAAGATTACTACTAGTAGTATTTTTGTGTTCTTATTATGACCCAAGGACTGTGCTCCGTGTTGTTCAAAACTGTTGTCATCAACCTTCCGAGCAGCCCACTGAGGCCCCGTATCTATCATCGGCTGCCACAGGTGTGCTGTGGCCACGACCCCAGCGTGCAGTGGCTCACAACCACAAGCCTCTCCTTGTCACCGCTGCTGATGCGCCTGCAGGTCGGCAGCAGCGGCTCCAAGTCCAGGAGCGCAGGTCCACGCCATGCGTGTGCCGTTGGAGCCAAGCTAAGGTGGCAGCGGCTCCTCGGGGCACGTTTTTGTCACCGGAGCAGAGGCAGACAAGCCCAGTGCTGCGGGTGCGTGTCACGCCTCTGCCCCGGCTACCGTTCCTAATGCCTGTGTGCAGGGTGGAGCGGTGGGAGAAGCCCGCCAGGAGGCTGTGCAGGAGTGTGGTTGTGTGATGCGCCCAGGGGAGAAGGAAGAAGTCTGTCCACCAGGGCGGCGCCATGAGGAGCCTCCAACTGAGGCACAGAAGTGTTTTGCCTGAGGTCACTCTGCTCCCAGGTGGTTGAACTCAGGGGATTCAACTCCACACACACGAGGAGGAACCATTGGTTTTCCTGAATTACTACATTGCCCACCACGAGTTGAAAACACCGTGTCGGCACCTGTCTCTTGGCTTCTCTTGTGGCTTCACCTCCGTCTGTCTGTCCGTCTGCCCGTTCACACACGTCCAGTGTCCGGGTGCTCGCTCAGCTCTCCTGAATATCAGGCCCACGTGTGACGCCTGGGTAATTGTTTAGAAATTCACATTCAGGGGGCAAATTACACATGTGGGAAGGCCGTTAGAAAGTCCCTTGGGGAGGCAGCATCGTGGGCATCGGGTAAAGCCGCCACCTGCAGTGCCAGCATCCCGTATGGGTGCCGATTTGGTGCCTGGCTGCTCCACTTCTGATCTAGCTCTCTGCCATGGCCTGGGAAAGCATTGGAGGATGGCCCAAGTCCTTGGGCCCCTGCACCCGTGTGGGAGACCTGGAAGAAGCTCCTGGCTCCTGGTTTGGGACTGGACCAACTCCAGCTCCAGCCATTGCAGCCATTTGGGGAGTGAACCAGAGGATGGAAGACCTCTGTTGCTCCCCAGCTCTCTATAACTCTGTCTTTCAAATAAAAATAAATAAATCTTTTTTTTTTTAAAAGGACAGTCCCTCGTGGAATTTGCATCAAAGCGGCACCGTGATTTTAATGAAAGCACTTTGCTCTGGTCAGCTGCGGTCCCGGGTGTCCGCACCGGGAGGTGATCTGAGAGGGCGGGGTGCCACTTTGGTGCCGGTCTGGGGGAAGGAGAGGAAGTGGGGAGCGCCTGTGGCCGTAGGACGGGGTTCCTCCTCGCTGTGGCCGCAGACCCTTCCCCGTGTTTGTTTAAACCCCTGCACACCCGGCCGGACAGCTGCCTCGCCCAGGGCCTTCCTCCCAGACGCGTGTACAGGCGAGCCTCTTTGCCAGCTGTGTCTGCTCTGTGTCTCTGTGCAATTACTCCAGTATATAAACCGCACTGAAAGGCAGGCTTTTCTTGGGAGCTCATAAATAAGCCCCAAGCCACAACGTGGGTAAGACCTTGAAAAATGGCATCAGCATCTATTGGGAATTGTGAACCCTGCAAAAAGCAGCTCATTGTATTTCCAGAAGCAGGTTTTTGTTTAAAAAAATATAATAAAGAACAAAACCCACCAAGTGGAGTCTACATGGAAAAAGCAATCTGGGCTGCGATTCCAAGGCTGGTCTCGCTGCTGCCTTCGCCTCTCGCCGCAGGTTTTCTGTGAGCGGCATTCTTCCCAGGGAGACAAGGGTGGGTTTCAGAGAACACCCCTCGCGTGCCAATTCCCATCTGCAGTTATAATCCTCCGATTGTGACCTCTGCGATAGTTGCCATGGATGCTGAGCTGAAGTTGAGGGCCTCGGGGTGGCTTCTCGGGGCAGGGGAAGCCTCAAGCCCCGCCAAAGGAAAAGCAAAGAGGCAGCGCGTTCACACAGGCGTGCGCGCGTTCACACAGGCGTGCGCGCGTTCACAGGGGCGTGCGCCCACTCCATACTTTAGGAAGTGCTTCCAGCTCCACTCCCGGGAGCTTTGAGGAAGAGGCTGTGGGACTCTGGCTATGGGATCCTGGGCAAAGGATGGCAGATTCTTGGCTTGTGCCTCGGACCCCACTTTCCTGGAAGCCAGGGCCTGGCGCTCCAAGCCCCCCCCCCCCCCCCCCGTGAGTCCCCCTGGAACAGGAGGTATTTTTTTTTTAAACTGATGGCGACTTCAGTCCAGAATCCGGAGTGTCGGGCCTTGGTCGTCAGGGGCGGGGGTGTGGGCTGGCGGGGGGTATTGGCTTGAGCAGCCGCCTCCTGGCCACTGCAGCGGGCAGTGGAGCTTGGGGTCCCGCAGGAGCAAACGCGCTGGGCCCAGGAGCCAGGCCAGCCTTCACAGGACGCAAAAGCACAACAGGGGGCGCCCAACCCACCGCGCCGGGGCCTTGAATATCGATGCATGGGGCTGCAGACCGCCAAGTTCCTTATAGATGCCCCCGGCTGGCGGCCCCCGCCAGACCCCGGGGGTTCCGCTTGGCCTCTTCGCGGTCACCGCATCCCACCGCCGGGACTCCTCGGAAGGGGAGGGGCGGGGGCCTCGCCTCGCGCTCCAGGCGCGGGCCGATGCGTGGCCGCGCTACACCGGCGGGGGCGGGTTCTGCTCGGACGCTGCATTCGCCGCCAGCACGTCACTCCCAAACTTTTCCAGGCTGCGCTCGGGGAGCAGGTTGACGCGCCTTGGATGCGGGGCTCCAGGCGCGGGGCTGGGCGCGCTCCCGCGGAGCCGGAGCCGCAGAGGCTGGCGGGCTGGACTCGGGCTTGCCAGGTATGCGTCGGGGGCCAGGTGCGGGGGTGCGGGCGGCGACCAGCCGCCGTGTGGGTCTGGCTTCGGGCTCGCGGCCCCGGGGCCCCTCTAGTTCCCGCGGAGCAGTGCGGGTGGCGGCCGGCGCCAGGCGTTAGGAGTCCGGGCCGGCGGAGGCTGCGCGCAGCCTCGCTCCCCGCTGCGCTCCCGGCGCGGTCGCGGCGGCGGCGGCGGCGGCGGCGGCCCAGGCAGACAATGAACTTGCGAGCGCGCCGAGCCCAGGCAGGTTTGGGCCCCGCGCCCCGCCGCCCGGCCTCCCGAGGCTCCCGCCGCCCCCAGCGGCAGGCGTCCCCTCGCGGCGGGTCCTGGCCGCGTTCCGGGCGCCTAGCGCGCTCGGGGACCTGGCTGGAAAGGCTGCCCGGCGGCGTCGCCGGGGCTCACACGCCCCCTCCCAAGCCGGAGAGAATGCGGCCGGAGCTGGGGAAAGCGGGCCGGGCGGTGGCGCGGTGGCGCGGTGGCGTTGTGGACGGCTTGGAGGCTGGCGAGACGCACGCCGCGGGCACGCACTGGCCCGCTGTCCTGCACAACGGCCCGGGGGCTCGCAGTCAGGCGCCCGCGCGCCGCCCAGTCCCGGGAGCTGCGAGCGGGGACCTGCAAACGGCGCTGCTTTCACGGTGGGGGCGTGCGTTGGGCCGTGGGGCGAGACACTGGGATTCGCCCTAGTCGCGCGCCCCGCACCCCCACGCACTTCGGGGAAGTTTCCAGGCCTGGCCCGGGGCAGGTAGGGGGGCATCTGCCACTCTGTCCCTGGGAGCGGGCTCGGGCCCTGTGGCCTCCCTGGGAGGAAGGGAGGGAGGAGGTCTCAGGCGCGCTCGCCCGTGGGACACGGTTCCGGGAGGGGAGCCCGCGGGGACGCGGTGCGGCCGAGCCCGGGGCCGCCTGAACTTTTGCTCCCCGCCCCCTCGTCTCCCTCCTCCCCGCCCCCACCCTCTCCCCTCCCCGCGCCCCGCCGTGTCTCGGGAGGCGGCGTGACTCGGGAGTTGCAGGCGCTTCCCCGCGGCGTTCCCGGGCTGCTTGGGCGCGGCGAGCCGAGCGAGGCAGGTCTGAGCCGCGCGGGGGACGGCGGCGGGGAGCCGGGCTGGCAGGGGCCCCGAGCTGGCGCGTCTGCTGGGCTGCGTGTGCCGGTGGAGAGGACGCGGGGGCTGGGGCGACGGGTGCGGGCGTGGCGCAGTTGGCCCCCGTGGAGCCCGCTGGGATCGCTGGAAGGCGGCGCCGCCGCGAAGGGAACCTGGCGCTGGGGGCAATGAATGGAGCGCTACGGCCGCGTCTCCGACTCCTCCCTGAGAACCGATTGGCCGGAGCGCGCGCCGTGTGCGTGTGGAGCCTTAGCTGCCGCCGGGCTCCAGGCAGCGCGGCGTGGCCGCCCCGTCGCGGTCCCAGTGCCCACGCTGCCCGCTCGCCCTGCGCTCCGGGTCGGCCGGCGCTGCTGGAGCGGCGCGAGCAGACGCAGAAGGCTGGGCTCGGTTGCTTGCTGCGGGCAGTTGGAGGTTGGTGGAGGCGGCGGCGGCTGCGGCCAGGCCCGGGGCTGGGAGCAGCCCCTGGAGGGGCCGGCTGACCTCGTGCCCCTGCGGGCGGGCGCGGGCCGGCATGTCAGTTGGGCACCTTGGCGTGTTCGTATTGGGTAAGTCAAGGGCATGGAGTTTTCAGGAATGAAGTTGGGGTTCTGGCAGCGCCTCGGTGAGGCTGCCCGTGGAGGCTGAGCCCGCTCCCTACTGCGACCCCTGGGTGGTGCGGGCTGCCCTCGGATGGGGGTAGCCACCCAGGAGGGTCCCAGAGGCAAGCTGAGGCCTAGAGGTTTGCTCAGAATTTCTCTTGGCCCCTCCCACGTCGTCCACGCCCTGGAGCTCTCCTACCCGGCCCCAACCCTCATTCCCAGTTGCAAAATCAGAAATCTTCCCTTATAGAACATGGCGCTGATGAATTCTGCAAACCGTGTGTGGAACCAGGATCCCGATTGATGCACGAAGTTGTACAGATGACCTGTGATTTTGTTTAAAATAGTATAGGAGTGGAAGTTCCTCTTAGTTGGGTAGCTCTTATGAAATAAGTTTCTCTGCCTGCAGAGACTCATGGGAGACTGGCAGGAAGATGTTTTTCCCAGCCACCTCTTGGCTGAGAGGCTAAGCAGGGGAGGCGAGGCAGCCTGCGGTGGGCTGTCTGCCAGCGAGACCCTGGCAGGTGCGCTGGGAGTGGAGCCACAGGCCTGGCTTTCCCTCCAAGGGCTTGGGCTGCTAGGGTCCCTGAAGGAGAAATGCAGTTGGCAAAGCGCAGGGTTCATTGATCCGGACCCTGCGCAGGGCGTGGGGGGGCAGGTGTGCCTTGCTGTCCTTTGGTGGTTAGGGCTCGGGTGCTGGAGCCACTGTCCTGGCCGGGGGCAACCTGGGAGGAAAAAGTACGAAAGCAAAGCAGCTGCTCTCACGGCAGCCGGCACGAAGGTGCGGGTCCCTGGCTGACCCGGTGAGGAGTCGGGGGGCGTGTGGGTTCCGTGTGCTGAGAGCACGGGGAAGAGGCAACGTGTGGAGGCACGGTCGTGTTGGAAAGCCAGCTCTGCTTATTTTGTGTCTTGAGAAACAGCAGAGAAGAAACTGCACATGAAACAGCTGGGCCGGGCAGCCTCGGGCCTTTTGAACCTGCTGGGGCGGGGTGAGTGCTGGGCTGTGGCTGCCTCAGGTGGTGCAGACAGGACTGGAAGCTGCCCTGCTCGTGGAGCGGCCGGGAGAGGAGCACACCTGGGCTGTCTGGAACAGGTGAGCGCATGCCCACCCGCGGGAGCAGCCTCCACGCAGCTCCAGCACCGGGGAAAAATCAGACAAGCGTGTTCTTCTGCAAGAGAATTCCCTAGCTTGGGTATTGGGATGTGGGCTCAGATTCTAGGAGTGTGGTAGAGGAAGCGTGCCATCTGGCTTGGAAGAGTGCACTGGGGCGCAGGGGTCCCGCCCGGCAGGCCGAGGGACTGTGTGTCCAGGGTGCCGTCATGCCTGGCCGCGGGCCGACGCTGGAGATGAGGTTGGCGAAGCTCCGTCTCCCACTTGGCTTGGGTGTCCGGCGTTCATTCACCAGCTCCTCGGTGAGCTGCCACCCTGTGCAAAGTGAGATTGTGCATGAAACTTTGGTGTCATTTCCTTCACCAAATAAACACCCCCCCACCCCCAGTTGAGCCAGAGGGGATGAAGCTGCAGGATCCCAGCCCTCGTAGGATGATGGGGCTGGGGCACAGTGCTGCGAAGCAGGGTGCGGGGGGGGGGGGAGGAGGGGGAGGGTGGGTTATGGGGGAGGGGGAGGAGCCTGCCTTTGCAGATGTGGAAACAGAATTTCAGAGCCGGGAGGGCTGTGCCAGGGTCACCGCCGGTGAGTGGAGAGCGGGTGTGGACCTGAGTCTCCAGCTCTCGGGCCCCTCCTTCATCTCCACCACACTGGCCTGGGACTCCCTGGGACAGCCCCTGTGGTTGGCAGCTGTCACTTTTCCTGTCCCCATGTCCAGACCCTGTGCCCCTCCCAGGGCACCTGCAGGCCCAGGGTTGCACAGGTGCCCTCTGGAGCCCGTTTGAGGGAAAGAAGAGTGGTCAAGTGCTAGAAGCAGCAGCTAGCTTTGAAAGTAGTGGCTGGCCTGGGAGTGCCATTTTTCTGAAGCTGTTAGTCAGTGGGCGGGACTAGCAGCGTGGGATTCCAAGGGATCTCTGGCATTGGAGGATAAGGCAGCCTGTCTCCTCTTGGGGTCTGTCAGCTGGAGTGGGGTTGGGGGTGGATGTTGTTACTTCAAAGCGTAGCTGTGTTACTGTGCAGAGAACTAAAAAAAGGCCTTTGAGAATGTTTGCACTGGCACAAGGCATTTCTGCGCTGTCCCTGTGTTAAGGTCTGATTCGTCAGGGAGTGGGGTCTCTGACATCGAGTGCTTCGGGTCACTCACTGTAGCTCGAGGGGAGGGTTGGAGGCAGCAGTCACCTGGCCGGCTGGTGTCTAAATGACATCTCTAAATGTCCCGCAGGGGCTCAAGGTTTTGTGTTGGTTCTGGCCCATGCAGGCTTTTTCCTACAAAGTGTGTGAGCTGGGGAGGCAGGCAGCAGGTGACAGTGGCCTTGTGCTGGACAGCTGGCCCAAGTGTGTCCCCTGGACTGCTTTAGAGATGTGGGGGTGGGGGTGGGGGCTGTCCCAGGTCCAGGTAGCGGGAAGACTCAAGGACTGTGACATGGGAGGAGGGAGGGGAGAGGCGGTGGGGGTGGAGAGCGTTTTCGGCTGCTTCAGGAGGAGGTAGGCATGAATCAGCAAGTGGTTGGGTTAGCGGGGGAGGCAGGTGGGAGGCAGGTCCTCCTCTTCGCGGCTTTCAGAAGGGGTGCAGCGGGAAGCGGGAAGCGTTTCCGCCTGGCCCCAGGTGCCACCCTGGGGCAGGTACGTGGGGGCAGAGCGCAGAGCTCAGATCCGTGGGCGAGGTGAGGCGAGGCTGGTGCAAGTCAGAATTACATAACGCTGCTGGCAGGCACCTTCCAGGAGCCTCTGGGGAGGGCAGCGGACACCTGGGCTAGCAAGTTCACCCCTGGCCCGAGACAGCTGGGCACACTGCCTGGCATCCAGGAAGCGCCCAATCAACGTGGGCGCTAGTGGTGTCCTTTAGCCCTGGAGCTCACAGCTAGGGTCGGAGGGCGGCCTCCAGCCTCTGAGGTTGCACGCAGATTTTTAACAATGTATATACACGAGGGTACTTCCAAAAAAGTTCTTGGAAATGGAGTTAAAAGATAACTGTATTTTGGTGCAAAAAATGTTGAAGTCCATGCTTGGTGCTTTTTTCATGAGCTTTTCGGGGCTTCTCACGTGCAGCGAGGTCTAAGGGAGGGAGGCACCACCCACGGCACCCCTTAGAGGGCAGAAGCCAGGCAGCTCCTGGGTGCTGACATGCTGGCTGGGTTTGCTGAGGCTGGCGGCTTCCTCTCTCCTCCGTGGGTGGAGGGAACGGGGTCCACGGCCGCCCGTGCGCCCCTCTGGTGGATGGGGCAGGGGGCTGTGCCCCGTGTGGGGACGTGCGGGCTGCTTGCGTTTGCTGCCTCTTGAGCTCCTCTCTGACCTTAGAAGGAGTCCTGAGTGGGGACTTGGGGGACCTCCTGGCTGGGACGGCTGCCCCCTAACACCCCGTTTCCATTTCTGGAACTCATCCTGGTCCTAGCCTTTTAGGTTTCTGGAGAGAGCCAGGCTGGCAGATCCTCAAAAGCAGAAGGTGTCATTATGATGGAGCTTGGACCGCTGCCAGGCTGTGTTTGTGGTGGAAATATCGAACCAGGCAGCCCAGCCACCCAGGTGCCTGCAAAGTGCTGCACCACGGGCAGATCGTTAGGTGCAGGCCAGGCGCAGCTACGTTTCCCTGCCGTATGCCGGGGCCTGGTGGTTTCACATTTTCTCTTGAAATGGGATATGCGTCTGCCAGGCCAGTTTGCTGCATGTGGCCGAAAGGGTGGCGGTGTGGCTGTGCCCAGGCGGGGGGCACCCCAAGAGGGGCGGTGGTTCTCTGTGTCTCTGGCCGGCCCTGGAGCTCGGGCTGTGAGGGAGCTGCCCGGAGGGACCGGGCCTGTGGCCCCTTTGCTATGGTCAGAAGCTGTGTTTCCTGGCGAGAGGCTGGAGAAGGCCGTGGATAGGGCGGCATCCCTGGTGTTGTTGACCATGGCCTGCCCTTCCCGCAGCTCCCGTGCCTGCACTCACGCTGCTTCAGGGACGTTCAGCCGGCACCGCGTGGTTCTGCCCAGCCAGATGTGTGGTACCCAAGCAAAAGGCTTTCTTTTAGCCCAAATGTTGGATCCCGTGGGTGCTTAGAGGGGCCACACAGGCTTCACGCTGGCTCAGGTTCAAATCCCTGCTAGACCTCTTCGTTCCATTCTTAAGACCCTGATCAAGTGACTTAGTCTCCTGCCGCGGTTTCCCCATCTGTAAAGTGAGGTCACTAATCTACCTCGTTGTGCCGTTTGAGGACACAGGGGAGCTCCCCAGATTGAACCCTGTGTTCTGGCTGAGTGGAGAAACAGAAGGGGGAGGGGAGCACCGTGAGGTCCAGCATCTGTGTTCTGGCTGCAGCTGATGGCGGAGAGCCTGGCTGAGCCAGTGCAGCAGGTAGGTGACCTGTGACCTGAGGGGTTGGCCATCAGAGCCTCCAGGGGCAGCCAGGAGGGAGACGGGCCTTCCCATGGGAAAAGGCAGGGCAGAGCTCTGCGTGTCCAGGTCTTCCCTCGACACGCGTGGGCCAGTGTAGACACCCCAGGTGTAGACCGGGAGAGTGCTGCAGGCAGAGCATCCTCAGGAAGGGACAGGAAGATGTCTCCTGGTGGAGATGAGCTCAGCCCAGGGCCCGCCGTGGTAGCGGGTGATAAATGACGTCTATTAGGTGTGCGGTGGTAGGGCCCTGTTAGCTGCTGTAGCAAACGATTTGCTATTAAACCCAAGAGGAGCGTCTTTCCCGCTTCCGGGCGAAGTGCAGGACTGATTAACCAAATCGAGGTCATTGTCAGCCAGGACTCAACGCTGCCTTTGAACCAGAACCCCGCTTCCCCGGGGAGGGGGGAGGGCCTGATGCCCAGCCTGGCCCCCCGCAACCTGTCCTGCCTTTTCTTCCTTGGTGCCCTGTCTGGCCTGCACTCCGCCCGCCTGGGCCAGCTGGCCTGGGACGTGGGTGCACTTGGGCCTGCAGCCACCGGAGCGGAGAACCTCCCGCATCTGCCTGTCCTGCTCCCTCCTGTGTGTCCCCCGCCGTCTGTGTGGGTCGTTCCTGCCGTCTCCCCACCCCCATCCCGGTGGAGCCTTCCTCCTCGGAGCTCCTGCAGTTCCGCTCTCTTGTGTCTCCACCTTGAACCTGGCCCGTGTCTCTCTGTGTTCCGGTTTCCTGGGCTCAGTCTGCGGGTCTGGCTTCCCCTTGTCTGGGGTTCATAGCCGGACCCACTGGTAGTTGCGAGTGACTGAGTTTTGTTGAATTCATGCCTCGGTTAAAAATGATTCCTCTGAAGGCTGAAGGTTCCGTGCAGGCCTCGGCGTGTGCGCCCCGCAGACAGGAAGGGGCCCCAGACTTGGGAGCACGCCGTGGCACGGGAGCGTTAACGCTTGTCACTGAATCTCTAAAGGAGCCATGACCTTGGATGTTTTGAGCATTAGGTTTTTGGGCTATTAAAAGGTGGTAGCCACAGTTTTTTGTGTCTGAAAAGTCTGCTGGAAAACCGCTCTGGAAATCTGGTTGGTGTTTCAGGAATATATACTCAGGCGAGAAATGTGGAGACCGTTAGGGTTTCTTACGGCGGCTGCAAATAGCGTATCTTTATGTTCCATGTTCCTTTGTTTGGAATGTAAATATTTGCATTAAAAATATAAAGTGGATCCTGGTGTGTATTTTTAGAGACCGTAATTTCCAAACCCACAAGCAGACTATTGGTCTACAGAGGATCACTCTCTGATTTCTGAACCTGTTTGTGTCTCACGCTCACGTGGCAAACGGGGCTGGCTTTGTGCCCCCCAGGGGTCTCCAGGATGAGCAGGAAGTGGGCGGTTTCCCAGCATGCACTCTGACTGCCAAGTTGCAGCCATGTGTCGGTGGCGCGGGGGCTTTGGGCTGAGGTCCTGTGGGGTTGTCTGGGTCCTTGGTTTCCTGGACGTTCAGGTGGAAGCTGGGCCGCCTTGGGGACCTCCGCGCCCGGTAACCAGATGTGGATTTCTGCATGGCAGAAATGTCCTTTCTGTGGCCTGGTGGACGGGGCTGGAGGCTCTCGTGAGCCAGCCAGGGGCCCCTTCCCTGGGTCACAGCTCCTCCATCCACGGAGCGCCGAGGTCTCGGGAGCAGGGCTTCTCGAGGGAGCAGGGATCATTTAGTCTTTCCTTTGCCCTCTCCATCTTGCCAAGGGCAATGCCCTGAGTGTGTGTGTGCCCGGCCTCTTCCTGCTTAGGAACCTTTGCTTCCCTGGGGTCCTAGGACGCTGAGCCCCACAGAGAAGAGGAAGCGGAGGGAGGTGGCCCAAGGGGAGAGGGGTAGAGTCCTGGGCTGGAGCCCTGGTGCTGTGGCGTCCAGCGTGGAGTTGGAATTTCCCATGGCACCCTTTGGCCAGTGACCAAGCCTGGTCTGAAAGGAAGTCTCTGGGTGAGGCGAGAGCAGGGGTGAGCCGCGGGCTGGGTGTTCGGGACGTGGCCCTTTCTGTGGTCATCTCTAGCCTGACCCGCGATGGTGACCCTCCTCGTTGTATGCAACAGGTTTTAATAAAGATAGTATGTTCCAGAGAGATCCCAGCTAGGGTCACCTCGGGCCAGTCACCCCAGGGCACGATGTTGAAAGTCAAAGGAATTGGCAGCTTTTTAGGTTCGAGGAAGTTCTCGGTGAGGAGGAGGGAGGGCGAGTTGATAAGCGGGGCGTCAGCAGGCTGTGTGTGCTGTCCCCGCTCCGGGAGGCTGTTTGTCCCTGCTTGACAGCAGTGACAGTGGGAAATCAGACAGGGGAAGACGGACCCAAGAGTAGAGCAAGAGCTTAGCAAATGTGGTCTCATCAGCAATACCAAAACAAGAAACCCGTTTACTTGCAGGCGGCCAGCGGCAAGTCCACGGGCCCCGTGCCGTGTGCACGGCGTGGCTCCGAGAGCAGAAATGACGTATGAAACAGCAGCTGCAGGTGGAGCGGGAGAAAATACATTTGTTTTTGGCTGTTAAAACGGAAGCAGATCAATAGGAAAACGCCCGTCTGCCACTCTGAGTCAGCGTTTTTTGTTTATGGAAGAGGAAGCAGATTTTCCCACTGAGAATCCTGTCGGGGTCACCGATGAAGCTGCACAACTGTCCACATCCTCATCTATTGAAAAAAAATTCACCCAACAGGCTTTTTTTTTTTTTTTTTTTAACCCATTCAACCTGGTTTTTAGAGGGCCTTCCTGAGAAGTGATCACAGGCCACAGAATGCACCCTGGGGAAGCGTACGGACCTGTGATTTTGGGTGCATTCCTAGAGATTTGTTTGAGAAATTTTATCAGCTCAGAAAACCAAAATCCAGGCCGTGCCGTGGCCACCCCGACCCCCCCACCCCGGGTAATCCCAGAGCCGCTTTCGCAGTGGACGGTGCTCAGACCCATTTTGTAGATAGGGAAACTGAGGCCTGGAGCGGCCACACACAGTCAGGGGAAGAGCCAGGCTTTTGGAGTCACGGTTCAGTTCCTGCAAATGTTCCCTGTAAACTCCTGGGAAAAGCCCAGGCTGCCTCCTTGACTGGCCTGGCGTGGTGAACGCGGGCTGGCTGGGTGGACAGAGGCCGCCACCTTGCCCCTGCCCGTGGTCCTAACCTTCTTCTGACCTTGCAGAGCCCCCAGAGCTCAGCCTCCACCAGCTGCCAAACAAGAACTACGACTTGTGGCACCAGCATCTTTCTAGCTCCTTTCTCCTGCAGCCCTGGGAGGCCCCCACTTCTCCTGGGATAATTAAATTAGGAACCAATTCAGAGAATGAGATTTTATCTGATCTGGCCCAACTCATAAACAAGGGCCTGTGATTGTGACTCCAGGATACATTATGGAGTTGTTTTTAAAAGAATTATGCTGGGCTGAAGCATGGAAAGAACTATGCAGGGGCCGGGGGTTCCACGGGCCCGGGGGGTGCAGTCCTGGGGTTTGGCTCAGTCTCCAGGCCGGCTTTGTTGGCAGGTCCCATGTGGGCTCCGACCAGGGAGCTGTGCGGGTTTGTGGCCAGCATGCTCTTTCTGCTTAGGAATGTTCTTCTGTTCAGATTCTCATGGTCTTAGGGGCTTTTTTTGTGACCACAGAAGTGTGGTTCCAGGACCCCCGGGACCCGAGAGCCCGAGTGAGGGTGCTGAAGTTCCCTCTGAGAAGTGGTGTAGGGTTTGTAATAACCTCCCCTATACTCTATTTTTTTTAAAGATTTTATTTTATTTATTTGAAAGGCAGAATGAAAGTGGGAGAGACAGGGAGAGATCTTACATCCTCTGGTTCACTCCCCAAATGGCCACAACGGCCAGGCAGAAGCCAGGAGCCTGGAACTTTATCCAGGTCTCCATGTGGGTAGCAGGGGCCCCAGCACTTGGGCCATCTTCTGCTGCTTTCCCGGGCCGTTAACAGGGAGCAGGATTGAGTGGAGCAGCCGGGACTTGAACCTGCGCTCCCGTAGGGGTGCCGGCCTCACGGTTTAACCCTCTGCGCCACAGCGCGACCCCTCCCCTGTGCTTTTGGTCCCCCTGGGTGACTTATCATGCCTGCTTCCGTGGAAATTCTATAGAAATAGCCATGAGGCTGCATTGTTTTGAGAATCGTGACTGCATGGGGAAAAGCTCTGCACGTGTTCAGTGTGGACGTGTAAAAATGTGCACGCTTGGCTGGACCCGTGGGTCCGAGGCCGGCTGTGCCCGTGGTTCCCGTTGACGTCCTGACGGGCTCTCCCAGCTCCAGCAGGAAGGAAGGCGGGCAGGAAGCTCAGCGGCGCTGAATCGGGGCCGTGGCGTGGAACCCTCCTGGGACTATCGGAAGGAACACACGTCCTGTGGTCCCACAGACCTGGGCGGGGTGGGTACTGTGTGTGTGTGTGTACCTGCGTGTGTGTGGGCCCGGTGTGGCTGAGGGGCACCCGGGGACTCGGAGGTGGTTCAGAGCCTTCTCTGGAGGAGCAGGTCCAGCCCCGCCCAGAACCAGCGTGAGGATCGTGGGAAGCAGCCTCGCTGGTCTTCAGTCCATGGGGGGCTTCCGCACAGACTGGCTTTCCGTTTTGAGTCCGGATTCCTGGGGGGAGACTAACTTACATTCCCCTCCCTCCGCAGCCGCCCAGGGTCTGTGCACCTGCCTTCCTCCTCCCTACGGAAGACCTCGCCCCCCTTCCCCACCGCAGCCCCGGCCTGGGGTCCAGGTATCCCCTCTGACACCGGCCTGCTGCCCAGTTGCCTCCTTTCTAACTCCGTCGCTTTTGGAGAGGACGTGTGTGCGTCTCAGTTAAGGTTGCATCCATGGGCCCTGCCCATGGGACTCGGGGCTTGGATGGGTGGCTGGATGGACAGACAGATGGATGGAAAGCAGGAAGGCAGGTGGGGGCTGGAGAAGGGTGACCTGTGGTGTGGGGGTGGCCAGGGACTTACAGATCGTGCGACTGCCCACCCCCTGCTAGTGCTGGGGGTACTGAGACCTGCAGAGCGAACCACTTGCCCTAATCCCCCAGTTTCATCCCCGGGGAGCATCGGGGAGCCTGACCCTTCCACTTCTCCGGGCTTTTGTAGTGGGGACTGGCCCTATGCCCCGTGCTGCCCCTAGAGCTGGGAGTCACACAGTGAACTGGACAGATGGGGTCCCTGTGCTCAGTGTGCACCCTCATGGGGAGCGACAGACAGGGGGACAGGTCACAGAGATGGGCGCAGAGTCCTGAGTGCTGAGTGAGGTTCTGATGGCGGGGGTGGGGTGGGGATTGGCTTGGTCTTTCCAAGGAGGTGATCTTTGAATGACAGGAAGGTGCCACTGCCTGAGATTTGTACAGAGGGAGCAGCCAGAGCCAAGCCCTGGTGCGGGACCTGGTCGATGGGAGGGGGTTGAGGTGTGCTGGGGAGAGACGCCCAGTCGTGGCACCCTTGGGTCGATCCCGTCTGTTCTCACCCCTGCAGCTCCGCCGTCTCCCCGACCCCTGCGGGTGAGGAGCACCTGGCTGGCACTGCTGTGGTGTTTGAGGAAACGGGGGAGCCCAGTGCCCCTGGCCCCGGCTTGGGGCTTGGCTCCTGAGCAGGAACTATTTTTAATCTGAGCCTGTCCTTGAGGGAAGTGTTGGGGTGGGCAGCCGAAACCACACTCCTGAAAACAAGACTGAAACGGGCCTGTGAAATCCCAGGGGCAAGGCCGGGCTGTGCACCTGAACTCGGTGATGCTGCCGAGCAGCCTGGCTGTGGGAGAGGGGGCCCTTGGGAGAGGCCCTGGCACAGCAACTCCAGCTCCCGTGTGGTCTTGCTTTTGGGGGCATCGCTGTCCTGCCTGGGTCCTCTCTCGGGACTTGGCTTCCCCAGGTGGACGTTCTTCCTCTCAGCTCCCTGAAGCTCCTGCCACTGGCTGCCCCTTTCTTGCTTTACCTCGACTGTCTCCTAGGGGACAGACCCCCAGGCTGTCTCCCTGCCCAGGTAGCTGAGCCTCCCTGGGACGTGCCCTGGGCTCCCGAGCACACCCAGGACGTGGTCCCGCCATAGTCATTGCACCCCAGTGCCAACCTTCTTGCATGGAAGCCACACGCCTGGCACCAGCCGGCTACCCTGACACATCCGTTCCTTTCCTTGACTTCCACCTCCCGCTGGTCCCCCGTGGACACCCTGTCTGGGCTGTTTATCAGAGGTTGGAGCCATAGTACACAGCTCCATCTTGGGTTTGTTGATGATTAATTTTCGGGCTGTGGAAAGACAGAAAATTCCTGTGTTTTAGTAAACGGAGAGATAAAAGGAGCATTTTCTGAATACTTTAACTTCGACTCCTTCCAGCTGTTCATGCAACATCTCCATGTATAGGAGGCTGCTCTGCCTGGAAACCCTTGTGCTGGGAACTTGTGGGGAGCCCCCGCCCGTTCCGGCACTCCTGGAGGCCTCCTCCCGTATTGTTTTGAAATGACATCAGCCTCACAAGGAGTTGCAAACACGTAGAGTTCCTGTGTGCCCTTCACCCAGCTCCCCACAGCGTTAACATCTTAGGTCACCCCAATACGTCCTCGAAGCCGGTTAATTGACAGTGCAATTAACCAAGCCGCAGGCTTTATTCTGCTACCTCTTAATTTTACCAAAATCCAGGGATCCACAGCACCTTGGAAGTGTTTTAGAATTTCACTGGCTAAAGCCTTGTTGACCCTTTAGGTTATTTTCAAGTCCCTGCCCGTTGGCAGTCAATTAAAATTTGTCTGCATGGGGTCAGCAGGCACTGGAAGGCCCATGCTTGCCGCGCGGCGCCTGCGCTGAGGCCCGCCTGGACAGATGGGTGGGTGCCTGGTGCCGGGCGTGTGCACACAGACACCTTGCTCCCCAGAGCTGGAGCGTGGCGGGCAGTGGGGTGCACCAGAACATCGGGCAGGAAGCCGGCGGCTTCAGGTCTGAGAACAGCAACCAGCACGTTTCGGAGCGCTTCAGAAAGTCCATGGAACGTGGACTTAAAAGCTGAGATTAGGTTGGTGCAGAATGTTCTGAAATCATGCATAGTTTTTCACAATACACATTTTCCATGAACTTTTTGAAGACCCCTTTGTATTCACGGATTTCAAAAAGTTTTTGCACCAAAATAGACATCTTTTTATCCTACATTCCATGATTTTTTTAAAGTACGCTCTCTGTTGAGTACTTAGTGTGTGCTCAGTTTTATTGGCTACTTGGTTTAATGCTCTCAGCGACCTTTGGGGTGGACCCCATTAATATTACTGTTTTATAGATGCGAAAACTGACCCCAGCCAAGTTCACGCTGAGCTCGGTGGTGGAGTCAGGGCTTGAACCCGGGCAGCCAGAAGTGGGACCTTGCTTGCTTTTACCGGTCAGGCTGCCTCCTAGGTCCAGACGTGCACCGCTCTGGCCCCAGTTCTCACTGCTCTGCATCCTGGGGCCACTCATCTGACTTCTCTGGTCTCCATTTCCTTTCTTGCCACCCCAGGGGCTTGCCCAAGGGCGTCTGTCGTGTCCCTTCCATTTCGGAGTACAGCTGGTTTTCCTGGAGGAGACGGTGGTACCAGGAGAGCTACACACACTCAAGGTCCACGCGGAATCTCACTTGATTTCTGCAGCCTCGTCTGGCTCCGTGGGCGCCTCAGCTCCGTGGCAGTTATGTTCTGGTGGATTTTATTTATTTATCTTTTTAATTTGACAGGTAGAGTTAGACAGTGAGAGAGAGACAGAGAGAAGGGTCTTCCTTCCATTGGTTCACTCCCCAAATGGCTGCTACGGCTGGCGCTGGTTCCGATCCAAAGCCAGGAGCCAGGTGCTTCCTCCTGGTCTCCCATGCTGGTGCAGGGCCCAAGCACTTGGGCCATCCTCCACTACACTCCTGGGCCATAGCAGAGAGCTGGACTGGAAGAGGAGCAACCGGGACTAGAACCTGGTGCCCACATGGGATGCTGGCGCCGCAGGCGGAGGATTAACCAAGTGAGCCACGGTGCCGGCCCTCTGGTATATTTTAATTAAACCCCCTACAAACTGATTTTTTAAATTTTTGTTTAATGAATGCATTTTTACATAGATACAACTTTAGGAATATAGTGGTCCTTTCCCCCCTCCCCCCTCCCTCCTGGCTTCTATCCCGCCTCCCTCTCTCCCATCTCCTTCTTCATTATGGTTTCTTTTTAGTATGACTTTATATACAGAGGACCAACTCATGCTTTCATAGACTTCAACAATTTGCACCAATGCCCATACACAACATATAGATTACAGTTTGGGGAGAGACTTTGCAGTCGATTCTCATATTACAATTCAGTAGGGACAGAGGTCCTACCTGGGGAGCAAGTGCACAGTGACTCCTGTTGTTCCTTTAACAATTAACACTCTTTTTTTATGATGTCACTGGTCATCCGAGGCTCTTGCCATGGGCTGCCAAGGCTATGGAGGCCTTTTGTGACCATAGACTCCGTTGGTATTTGGACACGGCCATAAGCAAAGTGGACGCTCTCCTCTCCCTTCAGAGAAGAGTGTCTCCTTCTGTGATGACCCTTTCTTTCCTCTGAGGTCTCACAGGGATCCTCTGTGTAGGATATTTTTTTGTCATGGTCTTGGCTTTCCATGCCTGAAATGCTCTCGCAAGCCTTTCAGCCTGACCCAAACTGATTTCTTAAAGGTGTGATGGCCCCACTTAGTGAGCCACCGCGCACCTGCCCTGGGGTCAGGACCTGCTCTCACCACCCAAGGACTGGGCAGAGCTGCTCCTGCTGGGCCCCAGGGGCAGCAGCATTGATTGTGAGACCCCGCCCTCCATGTGATCACGCATATCTGATTGATTTTGCATCTCGCTGAGAGGAAGCTTAAAATGCAGCTCGTGTGTAAGTGGCGCTTAAGCCGCACAGGCTTGGAGTGAGTTGTAAAAACCAACGGAGCAGGGTGCCGTGGAAGGCGTGACTTTCTCCTCGGGGTGCAGACAGAGCGCGTGGCTGGGCGAAGGTGGAGATTTCCCGTCTACAGGGGCGGGAGGAGTGTGAGTTTCAGCTGCCAATCTCCCGCGGGCGCCTCCTGCCCAGCGCCTGGGAGCTGGCCCGGCTTCCGCATGAATGTGCAATTGCATTAGCGTGAGGAATGAAAGGGCCCCAGGTTTTTTCAATCATCAGATTCGGTTACAGATCAGAGTGAGGACAAGCAGGCCCGTGGAAACTACGTTTGCTAAACCTCACTCCTGGGACAGAGCGGAAGCTTCTGGTTCTCTTTCTGAAGCGGTCCTGGAAGGGCCCCTGCACAGACCAGTGAGGAGCCGGGACCTGCGGCACACATGGCGACTTCTGGCGTTTGTTCCTGGCCGCGACATCCACCGGGCACGAGATGAGACCCTGGCTGTGCACGCTGTCCAGTTTTTTTTTTTTTTTTAAGATTTATTTTATTTATTTGAAAGGCAGAGTTACAGAGAGGTAGAGAGAGAGAGACAGAGAGATCTTCCAGCAATGGCTGCAATGGCCGAAGCTATGCAGATCCAAAGTCAGGAACCAGGAGCTGCTTCTGGGTCTCCCACGTGGGTGTAGGGGCCCAAGTATTTTGGGCCATTCTCCACTGCTTTCCCAGGCAGTAGCAGAGAGCTGGATCGGAAGTGGAGCAGCCGGGTCTTGAACTGGTGCCCGTGTGGGATGCTGGTATGCAGACCGGGGCTTTAACCCTCTGTGCCACAGTGCCGGCCCCATGCGCTCTTCTTGCAATCCTTGTCCTACTTGCATGGCTCTCCATGTGTCTCCAGGGCCAGCAATGTAGTTTGCAAGGCCCAGTGCACCAGGTAAATGTGAGCTCCTTATTGCAAAAATGATTAAGAATCTCCAACGGGAGACAGCAGAGGATTAAACAAAGTATGGGATGCAAAGTTTGGGCAGGGCTCCCTGTGTGACTGCCTAGGTGGACGCCACGGAGCTGGCTTTGGGATCTGGTGCCCATCCGAGCCGCTTATGCAAGCTGCAGGTTGTACGTGGTCAAGGGCGGGGGCTGCTGTGACTGTCCCCTGGGTGAGCTCCCGGGAGTCTAGCAGGGTGCCTGACCCAAGGACACGCTTAGGAAACGCTGGCTGAGCCGGACCCACATGTGGGGCCCGTGTTCCTGTCTTGGGGTGGGTTTTCACGCAGCCAGCTTAGGTTCCGCACAGCAGGGACCTGGAACAATGTATCTCTGAGCGCTTCAGAGTGGGAGAGGCCCCAAACTGCAACACAGCTCAGCCATTTGACAGCTGCAAGGTGAGACCTGGATACAGAAGCCTGGGAGAGAGGGGGAGGGGAGGTGGTGGTGGGGGGAGACAGAGAGAGAGAGAGAGAGAGAGAGAGAGAGGAAGTGAATGAAAATGAACCTCAAGCCTGGTGCTGTTTCCCTGAAGGGTGTGGACGGCTGACACTCAGCGTGTGTCTCTGTTTGTGCCCCTGTGTCCCCGCTCTGAGAGGAAGAGCCCCATCTCCCGTGGCCTTTCACCTCTGACGTCTCCTGCTTGGCCTCTGCCCCTCCCACCCCAGTCCCCGGAGGGGCCCCAGGGTTTCTGGGCACGCTGTGGGTCACCCTGGTCATTTCAGGGTCGTGGAGAATGCCAGCTTGCAAAGCCTAAGGGTGAGGGCGCCACACATCTCGGGGTGGGGTGGGGGAAGCAAAATGCAGCTCAGGGCCGCCCCTGCCCCTTTGTGTTGAGTCTTGGTTCTGTCTCAGCATGGGGTGAGCCCAGACTTGTCTGTGTTCAGCGGGTGCCGGTTTTCTCTGGGAAGCCAGAGGAGAAGGCGGAGTAGAATCCAGGGCTGGCTGCCAAAGTGATGGGGGGGGGGGGGCGCTCCAGCTACGGACAGCCAGGGCTGTTCAAGTTTTAAATGGGAGTGGGCCGCTGAATGAGGATTAAGGTGACTTTCTGGGGTGGGGGTGGGGAGGGAGGGGGTTGAAGCTGTCCTCAGAATACATACAGGGAGCCGGGTCTCTGCAGGGCAGGGTTGCGGGGGAGCCAGCGGTTCCGTGCCTCTAGGTTTTCCTGCCTTTGTCCTCAGTTTGTACAGAGGCCGCTGGAGATGCGGGCTCAGAGGGAGCCAGGGCGCTCCGCTCTCCTCTCATTGTCCCGAGCTGCCGCTCTGAATGGGGCTGTGACACTTGAAGAAAGAGAGAAATTGGCTTTCATACGCCCGGCTGGGGAGAGAAAGCAGGACAGGAAGCGGCTGCCCTGGAGGCCACACTGCTCTTGCGGGCAGAGGGAGCTCTGTGTTGTACCTGGGCTGTGAGGAATCGGATGCCCTGATGGTGGCGGTGGTGGTGGGGAGGTCAGCCAGCACTTCACTCCTTCAGCAGAGAAGGAAGCTGGCACCTGCAGGCGGAAGCTGCTGTTATTTATTTTCCCAGTTAAGATAGCCACAATCATTGCATGACAATAATGCCGAAAGTACCCCAGGATGTTTGTGTTCCCGGATGTGGGGGTCTGAGCTTGCCGGAATAACAAGGCTCATTTAAAATCTGTCACAGGGAATCTACAAAAGAGACAATGGGAGGAACAGGGACCACCTGGCCCCTCTGCAAAACCGGTCCCCTCCCCAGCGGCAGGGGCCTTGTGTGTCTGGCCACCCCCCCACCCCAGACCCCTGTGCCTAGCACAGCTGCACTCTGGGGAATCTGGGTTTACACAGGGCTGGCCAGTTGGCGTCCTTAGTGTCCTGTTGTGCAAGGAAACTAGCAAGATCAAAGGGAGTCACTCTGACCTGCCTGCGGGCCTGTCCAGCCAGGACTGGTAGGGGGCAGGAGACTTGCAGCGGGGGCGAGTCGAGCCCAGTGAACTTGTCCAGGACCACGGGTGTGCTCAGTTCTCCCCACGCCATGGGAGACGTTGAGGTGGGGCAGCGAAGTACTTAGGGTCAGCCAGGTGTGTGGGGTGCCCTTGTGTCGGCTTTGGCAAGCCATGATCAGAGAGGGGCACAGACAAGGAACTCGGCGCTGGCTGCTGGGAGTCGGGTGGGCAGATGCACGCAGGCCCTGCCCGGTCAGAGCTTCGGGTCCAGGGGCTGGATGCGGTGGAATGCTCCTTGTCAGCTGAGTCTCATGGGGTGTGTGGGGGTGTGTGGGGGTGATGGAGCTCGTGGGTGCAGGGGTGTAGGAAGCCTGGGGACAACAGGGGCCTTAAGGAAACTCCAGAGGCAGAGCGGGATACAGGGGGTCCCAGGTGCCCCTGGAGAGGCAGAGTCTGCCGCCAGTGGTGTCTGCACTTGACCCAGTTCCCCAGGGAGGCGCCTGGGCCGGTGTGTCTCTTTTTGTAAGATTCAGAATGTGCTAGAATCCTTGTTTCTGGAGACGGGATTGGTTTACACAGCTGGCAGGCCCCTTCCACCCTGACCCGGCCCCTGCCTTCCCCCCAGATTGCGCCCCCTGCAGTCAGGTGAGGGGACTTCACGAAGTTCATGGACAAGAGGAATGAAAAGACCAGCATGGGGCTGGTGCTGTGGCACAGCAAGTTGGGCCACTGCCTGCGAGGCCAGCATCCCACGTGGTCACCTGTTTGAGTCTTGGGTGTTCCACTTCCAATCCAGCTCCCTGCTAATGCGCCTGGGAAAGCAGTGGAAGATGGCCCAAGTGCTTTGGGTCCCTCACGTCCACATGGGAGACTTGGATGGAGTTCCAGGTTCCTGGTGTGGGCCTGGCCCAGCCCTGGCCATTGTGGTCATCTGGGGAGTGAACCAGTGGGTGGAAGCTCTTCCTTTTCAGGCCTGCCTTTCCAATAAATAATTAAATAGATTTTTAAAGAAAATGATAAATTTATTTCGGTACAAACATTTTTTTAAATCCATGCATGGATTTTTCATAATATGCATTTTCTGTGAACTTTTCAAAAACCCCTTGTATGCAGGGCTTTCAAAGTGTTTTTGCACTGAAATAAATTTCTCTTAATTCCCTTTTCCCCACACTCTTTAGAGTTTCCTTATGCGTTTAGTACCTGCTGCCTACTGCCTCCAGGGGCGTGGGGCATCCCTGGCCAGCATTTAGGATCGCGAGGACTGACATGTTTCTTCCTCCATCGGGAGATTTGAGACATTCTCTGGAAGCAGCTTGCAAAGTGGAGACTTTATAATGGCCACAGCTGGGGCGATGGCCCTGCAGCTGTGACCCGGGAGGGGCCTGGGGTGGGGTGGGCGGCAGGGCTGTGCGTGGCACCGGCGGTTCCCTTAGGAAGTAAAGTAAAGAAGCTGAAAAACCGCGTGGGCCACGTCCCTTTGAGAGCCCCGCCTTGGTCCTCAGCCAGCCCTGCGTGTGCCCGGGCTGCAGGTGGCTGCACCAGCCCCGTGGCTGAGTCCATGCAGGAGGAGTTGTTGAGACGCCAGCGACTGGAGGTCATCGGCCGGCCGGCTGCGAGCTGGGTTGTAAAATAAGCCCTAAGTGGCTTGGAGCTCCGTGAACCATTTTTAAATGCACGAACAGAGGAGGCTTTGCTTTGGCGCCTCTGGGAGGCCTCTGGGAGGAAATGGGCGTTGTTCTGGTGGGAGAAATTTGCTGTGCAGTCAAGGCCCCAGGGCTGGACTGTCCCAGCTGGGTCAAGTTCACGTTCACGGCCCTGTATCTACCCTTGTACAACCCATCTCGCCTTTTTTATTTTTTTAACCCGTTTTGAAAAAAGATTTATTTATTTGCAAGGCACGATTATAGGGAGAGAGAGCTTCCGTCTGTTGATTCACTCCCCAAATGGCTGCAACAGCTAGGGCTGGGCCAGACTGAAGCCAGAAATCTAGAACTTCATCTGGGTCTCCCAGGTGGATGCAGGGACCCAAACACTTGGGCCATTCTGCAGCTTTTCTGGGTGCTTAGCAGGAAGCTGGATTGGAAACGGAGTAGCCAGGGGTGGAACCAGTGCTTATACGGGATGCGGGTACAGAGGCAGAGGTCAACAGTGCTGACCACTGTATGAACCATTTGTAAATTGGAGGATAACGCACGGACCTCAACGAACATTTGTCGAAACTACAGTGCGCTGCTTCTCCAGAGCAGAACTCGCCCGCCAGCCAGCCCCGAGGTCGGGTATGAGCCGCTCCCGGATCCCTAGCTCCCAGCCCCACCCCAGGGAAGGCACCGTCCTGCCTTCCAGAGGCTGGCGTGTGCTGCCTGGGTTTTGAGCTGGAGGTGCTTGGGACCCTGCTGCAGGCTCTCTCTTGCCTGCGCCCTTGTGCTCAGCACTTTGTGGGCTTCTGCCCTGGAGTTGTTTGTTTGCCAGCTTAGAGTGTTTTTACCTCTCCTGGGGTGGGTAGGCATTGCGTGATTTCTAGTTAGGCTTTACAGATAGCTGTGAGCATTCCAGTTTAGTCCTTAAAATTTTTTTTAAAATTTATTATTTGAGATTTAGGGAGAGAGTGAGCTCTCTCATCCACAGGCTCACCCCCAAATGACTGCAATAGCCGGGGGACCCCAGCATGCTATCCAGGTCTCCCATGTGGGTAGTAGGAGACTCGTCACTGGAGGCGTCCCCTCTCTCTCCCAGGACCGCGTTAGTGGGAAAGTGGCGTCGGGAGCCAGAGCAGGGCCTGGAACCCAGCTACTCTGCCGTGGGGTGCAGGCACCTTAACCGGCCTCTAGACTTACTCGGACAAACGCCCTTGTTTGTGTCTTTTGCTAAGCCTGGAGGGAGAACTGGGCGAGCCCCCAGGCCTCCGGGCTTTCCTGCATGCAAGCAGACCCCGAAGCGAGGCGGCTCCAGTGCTGGGCTGTGGGCTGTGGGCTTGGGAGTGGGCTGAGCTATCCTGCTTTCTTCTGAACATCAAAGTCCAGGTTTTCCTCTGAGTTCCAGGAGCTGTCTCCTGGAGGACGCTGACCATGCGGATGGCCGCGAGCCAGCGTGGCAGGTGCACAGATTTCTTCTCTGACACCGCACTCACAGGGCCGCCCTCCGTCATTTGCTGACAGCGTGCTGGTGACGTCACCATTCTCACATCTCCCAGGAAACAGGACCCTCGGGCAAAGTCCCCCCAGCTGGGGGGGGGGGCGCTGGGCCTTCCGTTCAGGGGGATGTCTGTGTTGGAGCGTCTTGTTGAATTTCACTGTGCACCCTCATGTGTACGTCCTGGTTGGTCAGGCCTGGGGGACAGGAAATGTGGACGGCAGGCAGAGAGAAAAGTCTGTGTTCCCCTCTGGAGGGCTGGGGTCTGCTCTGGCAGGGCTGAGCTGGCCGGCGGGGAGACCAGGCACAGGCTGACCTCTGTGTCCAGGTGTGCCCCAGCTTGGCTGCTCTGCGGCTCCTGTTTGCAGTGAGCGACTCCAATTTCTACAACCCGAAACCACAGACTCGTGACTTCCCAGCCGTCTCCGCCTGTCAGGGCACAGGCTCTGCTTGTTCATCTTTGTCCTACACTATCCTTCGAAGCTCAGTGACCTTGACGTTGACGCCACTGTTGGGGTGGGGGTACCCTGGAACTTACTAGGGACCCTGGACAACCGTGCCCTAGCCCAGGGCCAGGCCTCCTGATTCCCATGGTATTGATCCTTCCCCCTTTTTCATCCCTGCCGACCGGGTACGGAATCTGAATACAGCAGCGACTTGAACTTTGCAAGACACTCGCATTTGCTGGCTGCATCTACGGTCTGGGTGGCATTGATTTGTCCTAGCGCTGAACCTGCAGGATTCAGCTGGACGCATCTGAATTTGGGAGCATTGCAGCGTGTGGGAACTCAGTGGGCTGTTGGTTTGTGGGAGTCTATAACTTGGCCAGGTAGATCCTGTAGCACAAACTTGCCGCCTCTTTGGGGAGGGCCATGGGGAGTGGTGCTGAGCCCGCGGATTCCGTGCAGCCCCGGGGGCTGCTGTCTTCACCTCTGAGAAGCAGAGCTGCCCACTGCCAGCCCTGTCCTGCTCCTGCCTGCCCCGGGCCAAGCCCTGGGAGACCTGCCTCCCGGCCCCCAAGCCCTGGGAGACCTGCCTCCCGGCCCCCAAGCCCTGGGAGACCTGCCTCCCAGCCCTGGGTCAGCTGCCTGCACTCTCTGTGAGCTCGGGGCCCAAAGAATATAAGACTCAACATTGTGAAATAAAAATGATCCGGCTTTAGCATTGAATGTGAGTTTCTTACAATCCAATCCAACGCTTTGCAGCTATTCTGAGACAAGGTTTCGTTTTAAAAGTAACCATTTCCTCTGATTTTTTTTTTATTTGAGAGCAGGAATATTAAGGCAGGTGATGAAAGTGGAATTTTTTATGAGATCCTAACGATGCTTTTCTCAGCAGACCGAGGAGGTATTCAAATGCGGGCGTTTCAGTCTTTCTCTGGGCTAGAATGTGAAGGATCAGCCCTCGTAGCAGCGAAGTCCTGCGTTTCCAAGGCATCTCAGTGATGCAGGCTTCTAGAAGAGGCCAGAATAGAGACGGAGCTGCGTGGCACCGACCGGAGGCAGACCCCGTGCGGCTCTAGACAGACCCAAGAGCAGGTGGCAGTGGGAGTGACAGTGAGAAGGGGCAAAGCAGGATAGCTGCCGACTGTTCTGGAACTCGGCGCCCAGCGCAGCGCTTCCGCTGGACTTTCACAGTCCTCCCTGTGGTTGCAATAGACGCAGTGTTACCATGTGCACCCCTATTTTTCAGGGAGAAAGTGAGGTGGGCTTAGTGTCAGGTCGTGAAGCCAGGGCGGGAGTCCCTGGATGACCCCGTGCTTGTAGCCAGCACTCTGCCCCGCAGTGAGCAGCCTGGAGACCCCTCAGCTGTGGAGAGTGGACTGGCTGTGGCCCCGCCATCCCTGGAGGAGGTGAGAGCTTGGGACAGCTATTCCCAGAGCTGGCCATATGCTCATTTTTTGCTTCAGTTCTTTCCTAATTGAGGCGCAGGTTCTGGGAGCTCTGACATCCGTATCTGCATAATTGCTTCGTTGTATCACTTTCACTTTACATGCTTCCACACAACCTTTAATGAAATTTGAACACCCAGCTTCCCCAGGGCAGCAGGGATCTTAGCTTCTTTTCTCTAACTTTGTTTCCCCAAAGTACTTGATGCTGTAGGCTTGGAGTTTTGTAGGCTTAATCGCTGGACACTGAAATTCTTCAGCTGCCCTGTTGATCAGACTTCAAACTCAGCCTTGCGGTTTTTGGGCGGATTGCCTGGGGCTGTGAGTGAGATGGTCTCTTGGGGCCCCGTGGGGTCTGAGGTCGTGCGGGGCGGCTTCCTAGGAAGCACTTGGCACTGCTCTTGAAGAACCAACACTGATCGCTGAGCAAATTAGCCTGAGTCAGTCTGCAAGATGCCAGTCTTCTGGAATGTAAATTACTGGCCAGAAAATAGCCATAGAAGATAAACATCTACGAGCTGCTGGACAACGTTCCTGGTCTCCTCTGTGATCCTGGGGGGGCTTGCACCGCGCTGCTTGTCACGGTGCTGGCACATCACTGACCACATCCTGTAGTGCAAGTGCGGGAAGCCGAGGGTAGGGGGTGTTGTCCCTCTGACGGGGCGGCACGCCTGGCACTGCTCCCAGAAGTCCAGCCCAGTGGTAGTCTGGACCGTGCACACGGTGTTCCCGCGCCTGCTGCAGAGCCCCGAGGGGTGGGGCAGGGCAGATCCTAGCAGGCGTGGGGGTGAAGGAGTCACTAGGAGGAGGCCGGGGATGTGCGGACGCGGACCTGCGGCAGGGTCTCCGGAAGCCATGGCTGGGCTGGAGTTGGTCGGCAGAGGCAGGACGGTGAGCCCAGGGAGATGGCAGCCCTTGGAGTGAGTTGGCACTGGGCCTGCCCCCCCCCCCCGGGAAGGAGGAGCTTGGCAGCTGGGGTAGGGATACCCCTACCCAAGATGAATCTCCAGCTCTTTTTAAAACTGTAAAGTGAACGCTTGGGGCTGCTCCTAGGGGAGAGCTTTGGTTCCGAGTTTGGGCGTGAGAGTTTCGGAGTCAGCCGAGAGCCCTTGTGTCATCACGAGGTGACGGCGATCCCGCTTGCCAGTGTTGGGAGAAGAGGTCATCACGCGCCGCTCTGTCACCACGTAAGCGTGTTTCTTCGCCCCAGCTTCATACGGGGCGTGTGTGTCGGCTCAGAGTGAGATGCCGGTGCTGGTGGCGCATCATTTCAGTGTTGTCTTCAGTGTGGACGCTAATTTGGAAAAGGCAGGGAGCTGGGCTGGGCGTTGGCAGAGGGGGCCTCTGCAGCCAGCAGGACCAGGGTGGGGCGGGGGCGTCAGGACCCCTGAGCCAGCCCACCCCGGAGTCCCCCGGCAGAGGCCCGGGGCGGCAGCCGGCTGCAGAGAGCCTGAGAAGCGGGTGTTTAGTGCCACAGGGACACCCAGAGAGGCAGAGTGGAAAAACCTGCAGAATTTTCACTTCTGTTTGAAACGCCCAGAGACAGACGTTGATGGGGGGTTCTCCATGTGTGCCTGCGCTGTGCTTCACGCGTGTTGCCCACTTCCCTTGTCCACTGTTGTCCTTTAGGAAATTTTGGTCAAAGGGAGCAGCAGAGCTTCTGCAGCCTTCATGGAGCTCGAAGGGTGGTGGCTCACGTGGAGGCTGGCAGATGAAATGCATGAAGACCCCCGGGGCAGGGGGCTGGGGAGGGCCCTGGGCTGAGCTCGGGAGGGTGGGCAGCAGTGGGGGGTGGTGCTGGGCACGTGGTGGAGATACTGGCAGCAGGGAGCTGGGGAGGGGACAGTGGGACAAAGACAAGGGGGGCAGATACAGACAGCCTGGGGCAGACTTGGGTTTCTTGCTAATTCTCCCTGGAGCATTGCAAGGCTGCGGCAAATGTCCCCACTCACGGCCAGGGTTGGGGCTCTGAGGCTGCGGGTCTGTCCAGAGTCACAGGGTGGGTGCTGGTGTTTCGCTATTTTAAGTGTGTTCTCCGGGTAGTGAGTGCCACAAAACCAGGGGTGAACCTGCTGTGCTCGCCCCCAGAATCCCCTGACTCCAAGCCCAGTGCTTGTGTCTGTTCTGTGCCTGTGCTGTGGCTTTGCCCGGGCGACAGGGACATCCTGCAGGCACTGGGACTGCGTGCAGAGACATGGTTGCTCACTGAGCTGACCCAGGTCTCAGCATCCGTGCGCTTCAGCCAAATACTTGTTTTCTGAAACAGAGACCGAGTGGATCGCGACAGGAAGTCAGCTACAAGGACTTCTTTGAGTCAGTTTTGAGTCTGCTCTCTGCAAACAAGTCCTAGGGAGGCCTGAGCACTCTCCAGGTCTTGATGAAGGAGGTTCTCTCCCTCCGGGGGTCACCCAAAGGAGTGGCTAAGTTCTCATCTTGTCCAGCACGCCCCTGTGGGACACGGTTTCCTGAGTGAGATTTTTAAAATCAACTTGTTTACGTCAAGCCAAGGACACAGCAGAGCCCCGAGTTCTGGACGCCTGACCACTCCCTTCCTCTCCTTCCTGCCCTTGCCTGCTGTGGGAAGAGGCGGACGGTGGCAGTGAGCCGCGTCTGTGCTGTGCTTAGGAGAGGTGCAGAGACCGTCGGAGAGCAGGTGCCTGTTACAGCAGTTACCGAAAGCTCACCTCTCCGTTCCAGTGCTGAAACTTGGAGAGATTTTACTTTTTTTTTTTTTTTTTGACAGGCAGGGTGGACAGTGAGAGAGAGAGAGACAGAGAGAAAGGTCTTCCTTTCCTTTGGTTCACCCTCCAAAGGCCGCCACGGTCGGTGTGCTGCGCCGATTTGAAGCCAGGAGCCAGGTGCTTCTCCTGGTCTCCCATGGGGTGCAGGGCCCAGTCACTTGGGCCATCCTCCACTGCCTTCCCGGGCCACAGCAGAGAGCTGGACTGGAAGAGGAGCAACCGGGACAGAACCGGCGCCCCAGCCGGGACTAGAACCCCAGGGTGCCGGCGCCGCAGGCGGAGGATTAGCCTAGTGAGCTGCGGTGCCGGCCAAGAGAGATTTTAAAAATCGCATCTCTCACTCGAAACATCCAGCTAATGGAGGCTCGAAGAAAATCCCTTTCCGATAAACTGACCGTGGTCACATTGTGATCCATCTGGAAGTAAACACTTGTCACATCTGTTGTACAGAGGGTGAGAATGGAGATGTCAGAAACTGGGTCTGTTTTTTTTTTTTTTTTTTATTTTAAGATTTATTTTATTTGAAAGAACAGGAAGGGGAGGGAAAGAGCTCTGGATCTTCCAGCCTCTGGTCACTCCCCAAATGCCCACAGCAGCCAGGGCAGGGCCAGACTGAAGCCAGGAGCTTGGAACTCTATCTGCGTCTCCCTGTGGTGGAAGGGATTGAAGGACTGGAACCCGCACCTGCTGCCTCCCAGGGTCTGTGTTACCAGGAAGTTGGATCAGAAGCGGAGCTGGGACTCGAACCAGACGCTGTGGGGTATGGGATGCTGGCTGTGCCAAATGCCCGCCCTAGGTCTCTTTTCTAAACATCTAAAGGAGGAGGAGGGTCTGGAAGGAGCCTTTGGAGATGAGTTCGTTCCCTGGATCTCTCCTGCTTGCCCGAGTCCTGGGACTGCATGTTTGTGGCCAGGTCTCCCCCTCTGCCCGTGCAGGTCAGTCCTGTTCAGATATTGCTGACCTGCCTTGAACATCCTGCCATGGATTCAGGCTTGGCTGGGTCCCAAAGTCCCCACTGCTGGCCGCAAGCCTGGTGCTGAGACAGGAGGGAGAAAAGCAGTAGGCGTGGGGATGGTGGTTGTGGCCCCGTTGATGGCCATCGAGACGTGGACGAGAAGGCAGGGGCAGTGTGCTGGGCTCGCTCTCCTCCGGCTGATCGTCCTGCAAGGTGCCCATCCCTGGAGCACCCTGGAGCTGGAGGGAACAAGACCTGGCCCATCTCTGCCCAGGTCTCTCAGCATCAGCCCTCACAAACCATGCCTCCCAGGTCACATTGTTCTGCTCTTGGCCCTGGCTTTTCCCTTACGAACGACGCAGAGAGAGAAATCTTCCATTGACTGGTTCACTCTCCAAATGCCTGCAACAGCCAGAGCTGGGCCCAACCAAAGCCAGGAGCCTGGAACTCCCCAGGTCTCTCCTGCAGGTGGCAGGGGCCCACCTGCCTCTGCTTTCCCAGGTGCATTAGGGAGCTGGATCAGAAGTGGGGCTTTCCCATGTGGGATGCCGCAGTGCTGCCCAGTCCTGGTGACTTGTGCTGAGCCAGGTGTCTGCCACTCCGGGCAGTTCTGTGCTCTGCTCAGGGTTTTCTGTCGTAGGGCAGTGAAGGTGAGGGACAGTGTCCTGCCAAGCTTATTCCCAGGCACGCCAGACTGAGTTCAATGAAACTTTTTTTTAAATGGCCACTGATCATTATAGTATGTCTGGGGGATGGTGGTGTGTTTAATTCAAAAGCAACTTGAGAAATGATTGGCTAAAGCGAGCCTTAGACCCAATTCCCATTTGCGTGTTGCACACAGCCTGTTAGTCCTGTCGTCTCCTCCTTCTGTGTCTTGTGCACTCATTTCTGGCCCCATTCACCTGGTCTGATGGGGGAGGCAAGGAGGGCACACACTTTCAACAAATGGGGAAACTGAGGCTCAGATACGTGACTCACTGGGTCCTGGACTCCTTGTCCCGTCCATTTTTCGTTGCCACGCCTTTGCCCTTCAACATGTGTTATCTGCTGTTGTCATAAAGGGGGCGCTTGCTCTGTGTCCGTAAGCTGGGGAGAGAGGTGGAGAGATGTCCTGCCTGTAGCCCACCCCTGGACCGTTTGGTGTGGGGTGTTCCCGTCCTCAAGGGATGGAGGCACTTGGGGCTTTGGCCTGTGTTTAAACCTAGCTCAGGCACTTAACTTACTTGCAGTGTGGTTTAGGGCAAGCCACTCCCCGGCCCAGGGACTTGGTTTTCTGTCTGTGTAGTGGAGCCGTTACACCTACCTTTGCTGTTGTGCACAGGGAACACACGAGAGGCGGTGGTTCCCAGCAGCCCGCAGCCACACGGTGCCCCACTCCTGCTTGTCCCTTCCCACTCGCCCTGTATCAGTGCTTCCCACACTGCCCCCACGGCGCCCTGTAGGCAAAAGACAGTGAGGTCTCCCGGGTGCCCGAGCAGCCTCCGGCCAGGGAGGCAAGCACGCTGTCCTTCACGTTTACCTGTTCATTTACCTGTGTTTTTTTTTTTTTTTTTTTTTTAAGATTTATTTATTTGAAAGTCAGAGTTACACAGAGAGAGGGAGAGGCAGAAAGAGAGAGAGAGAGAGGGAGGGAGAGGTCTTCCATCTGATGGTTTACTCCCCAGTTGGTTGCATCGGCCAAAGCCAGGAGCCAGGAGCTTCCTCCGGGTCTCCCACATGGGTGCAGGGGCCCAAGGACCTGGGCCATCTTCTACTGCTTTCCCAGGCCACAGCAGAGAGCTGGATCGGAAGTGGAGCAGCCGGGTCTTAAACTGGCCCCGACATGGGATGCTGGTGCTTCAGGCCAGGGTGTCAACCCGCTGTGCCACAGCCCCGTCCCCCTACATTTGCCTGTTTTTTAACATAGATGTTTCAGCTGGCCTTGCAGCTTCATGCAGCCCCTGGCACACCTTTGCTTAGCCCTGGGTGCCCGGGCCCAGCTGGGGTTGGTGCTGCAGGGCATGCTGCCTGCCTCCTCCACGCCTCGCAGGGCTGTGTCTGTCTGGGGCAGGCAGTGGCTGCTGTCACATCACCCCTCACCTGGTCCTGCAGGCATCCAGAGCACATCGTCCTACAGCCCCGGGGCTCACTGTCCCCACCCAAAGGAAGTCAATGCCGATCAAGTGTCTTCAGGCGGCTCCTCTCGTTCAGGGGCTAGCAGACTCTTGCTGAGCTTATCTTTGGAAATGACACCGTGTGGAGAAGGAGTCCGCTCCGCGGGGCCATCTGGCGGGGAGTGCGCAGCTGCTGTCTCACATTGTGCGTCTCTAATGTATTCACTCCGGGGTGCCGCTCTGCATGTGTAAAACTGTGATTGGCACTTGCTTTCGCCCTGTGCGCGTTGTGTCTCTGGGGGACGTCGGGGCCGAGCATGCTCCGCAGTGTGGCCGCCTTTTTGCACCTCCTGAAGTCAGGTCAGGGCAGACGGGAGTGGTTGGGGGTGGGAGGGTGGGCGGAGCTGTCCTGCTCCCATGGAGCCTAACGCGCGGTCTGGTCTCTGCGTTCCACTCTGGGCTGCTGCTTCTTCATTCTCCTGCCGTGGGAAGGAAGCACTGTTGGAAGACGGGCGGTGGGTACCCCTTGTCCATGTGGTCCCGCTGTGCCACAGCCAAAACAACGCGTAGCCTGAGTGTGTCACTCTGTTCTGACAGCTAAAGCCGGATGCTGAACCCTTGTAGAGGCGCAACAAGAATAATGAGTTTCTCAGTTACCCTGGCTTCGTGGGCTCCTTGGATCCGTGTGGCAGGGCTGAGCCTCCCTGGCCACGTCGAGAAGAGGAGGAGGAGGAGGGTCTCAGCGGTGAAGGCAGTGTGCCTGCTGTCACGTGGCTGTCACATGGCTGGCTGAGTGGTGGGGCCAGGGTTCCTGCCAGGCCTCCGGGTCCCCCACCCGTCTCAGACTTCTCCTGTGCTCTGTAGGTCCTGTGCGGGGGAGGTGCATGCCTTCAAGTGTCCTGGGCCACAGCGCCCCCATCTGCACCGTGGAGATGATGTTGGGCTCTCCTCTTACGTGGTGTTTGGTAGGATGCCGCGTGCAGGAAGCCCTCGGTGCCTGTCGGCTGGCGTCCCCGAGCAGCAGGAGCTCCGTCCTGGGTGTCTGCTGGGAGCACACAATGCTTGCTGGAGTTCGACCTTTACTCGTTAATTTAAAAACCGCGGAGCCCCCTGCCCTGCGGGGGGCGTTGTTCAGGGCCAGCACTGCTGACTCTGTGCCTTTGCTGGGCTTGCGGTCCAGCTGTGCCTCCTTGCCCGGGAGACGGGTGGCCGGTGGGTGGGGCGACGGCGGATGGCAACACTACTCCGTGAGCCAGAGGTCTGAGCAGTCGTTACGTGATGTGGGACGGAGGTCACCGGCTTTGCCGCTGGACACACCTGTGGCTGGATTTTGGCCCCACCACTGGCTGGCCGTGTGCCGCTGGGTGTGTGCTGGGCCCTGCTGTGCCTTGGTTTCCCGCAGGGGATCGCGGTGCTGGCCTCAGGGAGGGACCTTGCGTGGTACCCTGCACGTGGTCAGCACTGAGCTACACTGCCCTGTCTTCTCGTTTCACTGTCTCTGGGCTCGGGTAGAACCCTCTGCACGCGCCTCTTTGGAGTGCCTTAGGGTGACCTGGCCGCGGTTGCTTTGTGCCGAGGGCTCTTCCGGCCGGCGGCTTTCACGGCACAACCCGTCGGCTCGTCTTGGTGGGTTCCACCCCGTTGGAAGCCACGGTCAGCAGACCGCCATGCCTTGCATGGAAAATTGAGTCCCTGCATCTGCTTGATGTGCTGCTGAAAATAATAAAACGAGTGCGCTGAATCCATTTTCCCCCAATTGGTTTCAGAAAAAGAAGATTATGGGTTGTGTCACAAAGACCTGTGGAGTCTTTTGTGCGGGTTGAATTCCCCTGGGGGAGGGGGCGGGGGGACGGCCATGGCGTGAGTGTTTCTGGAGTCTCCCACGCGCCGTTGGCTGAGAGCGCCTCATTATGTGGTGCTGTTCAGGGAGACTGGGACAGCTGGCGGGGCTTGGCCCTTGCAACGGGTGGCTGCACGCGGGAGCCAGAGCAGAAAGATGGAGCAGCCCCGTTAACCGCCCTGCTGTGCCTTCGGCTGCTGGAAGCATCCGCGGGTCACTGCTGCTGTTACGGTGCCTCCCTGGCTCTCCGGGGCCAGCTGGCTCTGCGGATCTGGCGGGCCGTGGGCTGTGGGCCGTCCCTGGAATAGGCTGAATGGCTCTGAGCGTGGGCATCTGCCTGCAGCCTTTGGTCTGGAGCCGGATCGGATGCTCCTAGCGGACTCCTGTTTGTAGCTCCAGCAGACCCGGGCCCTGCACACAGTAGGAGCTTGATAGAGTGTGTAGGAGAGGACGGGCTCCTCCAGGGGGAGAAAAGCATGCCGTGTCTTGGGCCTGACTGTCCAGCTCTGTCCAGCGAATCCAGCCAGGACTGCCCCAGCTTTCCAGTGCTTGCTACAGAACCATGGCCTCAGAGCAGCCCCGGGAGACAGAGCAGAGCCCGTCCTGGCCTTTCATTGAGGAGCCGTTAACCTCAGCTCGCACACCATGATCTCGGGGCAGAAGGGGGCAGTCTGCCATCCCTACTTTACATGTGGGGACACTGAGGCCCGGGGAGGTGGAGTGGCCTGCCAGGGGTTTCCAGCCAGGGGAGTGGTGGTGGAGACCAGGGCGGGGGCCCTCAGCTCAGGGGCCACACCCTGAGTCCCTGTCTTGTTGGGAAGGGGGCCCCCGGCTGCTCTCAGGTTTCAAAGGCAAACCCTCATGGAAGCCACCACTTGGTGTCTGTGTTCTGTCCTGTGGCTCCCAGACTTCCGCTTTGATGTGCAGCCATGAAAACGGGGTCAGGGCTGTGCTCTGGGGCTGCCGTCGGCGTACGGGGTGCCTCTGTTCCTCCCCATCGACACAGCTGCTGCGGTCACTGCCAGGGACCCGCCTGCCTCTGGCTCCTTCCCTGACCCCAGCCCTTCTTGCTTTCTGACCCTCTTTCTCCCTGTCCCCTCCTTGGCGCCAGGCCAGACTGTCCTCCCCATCTCGCCTCTCTCCTGGTGCGTACTTGTCACCCATCACTCTTCGCAGGCTGCAGGAGACAAGCCTGAGCGATGAACGGAGTCCATGTTGAGACAGTCTCAGACTCAGTGCCCCCGGCCAGCAGGGCACATGGAGATGGAGGTCGCGTCGTCTGCCTCTCAGTGTGTATCCTGTGTCTCCGTGTGACACTGCAAATCTGTTCTCTAGGCAGGGGTTTCTGATGGCGTTGGAAAGTAGGGAGCCGGGCCTGGATGAGGGACTGGACCACCAGGGGCCAGGCCAGGGTGACCGGGGTGGAGGCTAGGGGTGTGTGTGTGTATGCGGGGCTGTGTCTCTTGCCCCACTCCGCAGTGATGAGCTGTGTGACAGTGAGAAAGACAGAATGGCTCTGGGCTGGATGAGCAGGTGTCTGTGGCTTGGGCTCATGACTGGAGCCCACTCAGGTTTGACCTGGGCTCTGGCTGTGTCCGCGGTGAACTTGAAGATGTGCGAGAACTTCCGTGTTGTGAGTGACGGCAGCGAGAATTCCCCAGGAGACCCCGTCTGCAGGAAGCGGCCGGCTGACCCCAGATAGGTGGGGACGGGCGTATTTCTCGGAAAGTGGCCGTCCTGCGAGGGCTGAAACGAGTACTACATGGGCCAGGTGTTTGGCGGGGGCTGGGCTCTGCCAGAGTCCCTGCAGCTGTCCCGTCTCCACGGCTGTGGATCCTGGTGACAGAGTCCCCCGCACCCCCCAGGGTCCCAGTCTGCCTGCTCTTGCATCTTGCACCTACCTCGAGCCACCGCCACCTCTCCCTGTGTGTGACTTCAGTCGGCTGCACACTGGAGGCACTGGGATTCCACACACGAGGGAGGCCGCGCCCTGGAGCAGGGCCAGGGGCCTCTGTGTAAAATGCCAAGGATGCTTCCTGTTTACGGGCTCGCTGTGTGCAGGGTGCGGGGTGAGCACCTCCTGTACCAGGGGGCTTCAGACGGCTCCTGGGGAGTGGAATCGCAAGGTCGGTTTATTGGGATGCGTCCTAGTTTCTTCATAATATATGTTTTCCACGAACTTTTTGAACCCCTCATCGACATGGTTTTCAATATTTTCGGCATCAGAAGAAATTCACCTTTTCATTCCGTTTTCCCCTGGACATTTTGAAGTGCCCGCCTCTGTGATCTCGTCTCCTGTTCACACCTCTGGGGGCCTGCAACAGCCTTGCTCCCGTCCTGCAGATGAGCCGACCGTCACAGCCGGTTACGCGGGTGCCCTGGGGTCCAGCGGGTTGCAGTGCAGGGCAGGCCTGCCTGGCTCTGGGGCCTTGCATTCAGCCTTGGTGGTGGCTCCCTGGACGCCATGTTTGCTGCACCCTGCCTTTCTCCCAAGCTGAGAACCCGTGGGCTCCCCGGGCAGGATGCAGGGGAGGGGGCAGCTGCTTGTGGTGGGGGGTTCTGGTCTTCCCGAGAGTTTGTAGCTGCACGGCCTGTGCGGAGGCCACTTCAGCAGAGGTGATGTGATGATGTTGAGGATGAGCTTACGTCGAGAATGCCTGTGGTTTGTTGGCACACGAGCTGTGCCAGCCAGGAGGATCTGGCGGGTCGTGGCGCCAGAGTCCCTGACGGAGACGCATCCCTGGTGGATGCAGTATGTCAGGCAGCAGGAAAGCAGACCCGGCCAGGAAACCGTGGGGATCGGGTTACAGGAAGTGAGAAGGAAACTAGAGTGACTCTCAGATGAGGGCAGGAGGTGGGAGAGTGGGGTCGAGTGTGGGTATAGCTAGGACAGACCAGCTGTGGTTGTCATAAACACACGTTTCCAGAAAAATCCTGAGTGGCAGTTGGGGCACTCGTGGCTTCATTGGGGAACAGCTGCTATCTGGGTTTCCAGCACTGTTTGGGCGCGCCTGCTTTTGCCGTGACCGTGGGGGTCCCAGCGGGTGAGCGCTGGGTCAGTGGGTTCCCTGGGGGTTGGGGTAACCTGCTGTGGCCTGAGCTGCCCACGATTCACTTTACAAACACGCTTTCCAGAGTTGGTAAACCTACAGTTATTGTGGTTCACTTGGTAGCAGCTCTGTCCGTAACCTGCAGAAGAGCATGTCACTGGCTTTTCCCATGGGACAAGCCACCCCCAAACACAGCACTGTCACACAGCGGCCCTCTTCTGTGGCCGTGGGGACCGCCTGGGGCCGGCTGGGTGTTGGCCGCTCCGCCAGGCTCAGCCGAGTGGTCCTGCTCCACCTGTCTCATCCTCCTGCCCTGGCGTGCTCCTGCCGTGGCTGTGCACACGCACATGGGTACACACAGTGTGTCTTAGGGCTTGGGCTCAGGACGGGCACCTGGTCATCCCTGCCTCACGCTGTTGGCCGAAGCCAGACCCTCAGCTGAAACCAAAGGGTGAAGACATAGTTTACTTCTTTAGCTGAAGAAACTAAAAGTGATTCACGCGGCAGAGAGCATGGAGGAACAACAGATCGGAGCCAAAAATGAAATCGATCAAAATAGTAATAAACTGCGATTTATCCAGTTCTCACTGTGGGCCAGGACCGTGTCTGTGCAATCCCAGCTGGTATTCACCCTGCCCTTGTTGGGGGCCAGGCATTCTTTAAGAACTTTGCAGAAAGTCATTCACTGAAGGCTCACAGCAGTGCTGGGAACGGGGCCTCTGACGATTCCCAGTTTATGTCGGAGGAAGCAGGGAGAAGACGGTCAGTGTTGCTCAAGGTCAATCCAGGCCAGCGGCTTCTCCCTCGGGCTCTGACTCCAGTGCTGTGGGAGCTCCGTTGTGACAAGGATGCCTTAAGACTTGTCTCAGGGGGCCGGCGATGTGGCGTAGTAGGCTCAGCCTCCCCCTGTGATGCCAGCGTCCCATGTGGGTGCCGGTTCATGTCCCAGCTGCTCCTCTTCCAATTCAGCTCTCTACTGTGGCCTGGGAAGGCGGTGGAGGATGGCCTAAGCGCTTGGGCCCCTGTACCCACATGGGAGACGTGGAAGAAGCTCGTGGCTCCTGGCTTCCAATGGTCCTGGCTAAGGCTGCTGCAGCCATTTGGGGAGTGAACCAGCGGATGGCAGGCCTCTCCCTCTCCTTCTCTGTGGCTCTGCCTCTCAGATTAATAAATTAAATCTTAAAACAATTCACTCAACTTTTTTTTTTTTTAAAGAGAGACTCATCTCAGGTGCTGGGTGGACACGAGTGTGGAATCCTGAGCCGTGGACCGGCTGCGTGTCCCCTGTGGCACTCTGTGGGCGGTGAGTGTCGGGGGTGGTGTCTGGTCTGGCTTCATCCCGGGTGCTGCCTGTGATGGGACCAGAGCGCCAGGCTGCAGGCGTGGAGTGGAAGCCCTTCCGTCACTCTGCTCGCACTCCCCGGGCTTGCCCTCCTTCCCTCGGTCCCGGCAGCCAGCAGGAGCTCGGAGCTCAGGGTGCACATGGCCCTCCTCCACCTGTTGCTTGCCGTTCCTCCAAGAAAAGTGTATTTCCATAGTCTTCGCCCAGACAGAAATGTCAGTGCTCACCCATGCCAATCCGAAGGCGGCTTTGTGTTGTTGTAAAGGTTAATTAAGGCCCGTCCTTTTTTCCCCTTACAACATAAAAGCAAAATGAAATAATTAGCTGCTTTTTTCCTCTCTCCCCCACCCCGAGGGCAGGTGTGCACGTTCACCCTAAATGAAGCTACTTATTTAAATCCGTGCAGACTTCTTTTGAAGTTTATACCTCCTTCTCCTGGCACAGCGGCTCAGAGCCACCATAATTTAATAAGTTTTGCCCGGGGAAATTGGATGCCCTGCACCGGTCTTGCACTGAGGGGGCATTCGATTACTTTATCTAAAGTGGTCTTTCTGGGTCTCTCAATTACAGTTTTGTTACAAATGGCTTGCTGATGGCGCTTGGGGGGCACAGGTTAATAGGGGTGACCAGCAGAGGGCTGGGTAACTGAACACTGTCTATTTGGGGACCTGTTATCTGATTGCTGGCGGTGACAGCGGGTTCCCACGGCTGTGGTCTCAGGGCACAGGCGGGAGGCTGGGCAGGAATGAAATGGAACTGAAATGCACACCTGAGGCCCGGGGTTGCCACCTGAATGGGAGTGCCGGCTGGCACCTACAGGTGGCCGTTCCCTCTCCGTCGTGCTGAAGGAGGGCTACCTGGGGGTTGGGTTTCTCAGGACCCTCCTTGGCGTCTGCTGGTGGAGGAACTTGATCGCTTCGGTTTGCCTTTCTGCGCGGCCACACTGATCCGGCTTTGCCCCGCTGCTTTACTGAATCTCACACGTCCTGTGGGGGAGGAGAGGGAGAAGCGTGCCTCCCAGTATGCACTTGGGCAATGCCATCCCCGACTCTGGACTTCAAGGCCGTATGGGGTCTGGTTCCTGGCCCCCTCCCTCCAGGCCTGTGCCTCCTGTGGTCGTCAGGGCCCTTGCCTCCTCCCAGCCGTGCCCCTCCTGGTCCCCATGGGACGGCCCGGCTTCCTTCTCACAGGGTCCGTCTCAAGCATCGCCTCTGAAGTGAGGGCTTGCCCGTCCCCTGCTGTCCCTCTAAGGCAAGGGCTGTCAGCAGGAGGTGACTGTGTCTCCAGGGGACACCACGACCCAGGGGAGGGTGCTGCTGCTCCTGTCTGGGAAGTGGAGGCTGGGGGTGCAAGCGACAGGGTGCTCTGCACAGGACAGTCCTACCACATCAGAAAAGCCTGCTCCTCCCTTTGTGGGTGCCTGGCCCCCTCTGCCCTGAGCCCTGAGCCCTCAGCCTGTCCGAACCTGAGCTCCAGGCGGGAAGCAGCTGCCTTCCCTCAGCCACAGCTCTAACCACCCCCCCCCCCCCCCCCGACAGGGCTCACCTGACTGTCCCCGGGCTCTGGGGTCCATTGCTCTTAAGGGTACCAGCAAGGTAGTCACCTGCCTGCAAGGCTGTTACTCTGTTTTATAAGATTTATTTGTGTATTTGAAAGGTTGAATTACAGAGAGGGAGAGAGAACTAGAGAGATCTTCCATCTGCTGGTTCACTCCCTGAATAACGGCAATGGCTGGGGCAGGAGCCAGGAGCTTCATCCGTGTCTCCCATGTGGGTGCAGGAGCCCAAGCACTTGGGCCATCTTCTGCTGCTTTCCCAGGCACATTGGCAGGGAGCTGCATTGGAAGTGGAGCAGCTGGGACTTGAACTGTGCCCATATGGGATGGCTTAACCTGCTGCGCCACAGCGTTGGCCCCTAATTCAATTTTCCCTGAAGTTTTGGAAGTACCCTGTCCTGGCTTCCGGCCTCCGCAGCTCCGCACCGGGACGTGCCAGGTGCACAGCAGGCGTCTGAAAGGTAGTTGTTGGAGGAAGGAAGGAATGAACAAACGTTAGGAGATGCGGAAGCTCCGCATCTGTCTCTTCTGGGGCTGGTGGGTCATCTCAGACGGCCTCTGTAGTTCAGGCTTCAGAACGAGACTCGAGACTGGAGTGGCACTGGTGCGGCCGGCCATGGAGCCTCTGCCCGGCTGACAAGGGCCCTGGCCCCTTCGGTGCCCCCGTCGAGAGTGTCAGCTCCCCCCACTCCGACGTTTCCTTGTCCTTTGCTGGAACCCAGCCACAGTGCTGTAGCGAGCGACAGGTTGCCCCTTGCACTGGGCCCCGAGTATCTGCATTCTGGTCTTGTGGCTCCCGGGTCCTGTGTGTGTTTCTAACAAGACTCTAATGAGACCTTCCGCAGTAGAAAGCCGGTGGGGCAGGCGGTGGGGGGTGCACACTCCCACAGAGCTTCGAGCCCGGATCTCATTTTTAACCCCGGCCTGGCCTTGTCTTTGACATGTGAAAAAATGTTTTCTTGGCCTTCCTGCTGCAGTTTCCAAGTAGGGGATCGTGCCCTTTTGTTTCTTTGGTTGGAGGAATTGTTTGTACCAAGCCAGGGGTCGGGGCGCGTGAGCAAGTTGGAAGCAGGGGTTTGAGGCCTGAGGGCCCTGACCTGTGCCTCCAGCTGCCCAGAGCCGCTCTTCCCACGCCCCCTCCTCCGTGCTCCCCACCTGCCCCAGGCCTGGGCCTGTGTCTCAGCGTTCACTGACCCGTCTTTCTGACTGGTGCCTCGTGAGCGCAGGGAGAATCCCTTGGCCAGCTGCAGTTTGTGGATTTCGTGTATTCCTCTCCTGTGGACTTGCAGGGTTTATTAGCATATTACCCCCCTCCCCCCATCACACCCCAGATCCTGCCGTAAAGAATTCTGTGTGATTTTGTCCATCCCACCTTTCCTTGGGATAATTTAAGCACCATCGCTTCCTGACAGCATGTGGAACGTTTTGTGGGGGAAGATGTTTTGGGAAACACTGCCTGGCTGTATCTTGGCCAACATGTTTCGAGAACACGTGGGCTCTTTGGTCCAAGGGAAGTGAGCATCTCTCCTGGTGAGTGCTGACGGTGCAGCCCTCCGGCTGGTACCTGGGGCTTGGGTGAGTGGGCAGTTAGCACCCCTCTGGGGGCCCAGCAAGGACTGTTGAGAGCATGCGTGTGCGTGTGCCTGTCGGTGTGGAGTGGGAGGTGAGCCTGCAGCCCTGTGGTCATTGTCAGCGAGCAGGAGAAGCGAGGTGGCATAAGATTGCCCATCCCGGACTCCCTTTCAGAGGCTCCTGGCACGCACCGACTGCTAAAGACCACCACGGTGGTAGCTGCTGTTGCTGATGCACCTGCTCTAGCCTTGCGGGACGCGGCACGCGTGTCGGGCGTTACGCCAGCTCTTTCCATGTACTCACTAACACAGTCCTTGCTACAAACGTAGAAGAGAGGGAGGGTTTTGCATCCTAATTCTGCTGGTGGGGAAGCCGAGCTCAGAGAGGCTCTGTGGCTTACTCAAGGTCGCACAACCGGTCGTGGTGGCCTGCCACTGCCGGAAACTCAACGGGCCTTCCTCTGGCTTCCGCAGTGTGCTTTTTATGATACCTATAAAGCAGTGTCATTTGGGCAGCAATACATTTTACAACCATGGATTCTATTAATGGATTTTTAAGAATCATGGCTTCCCCCAGAATGGTGAACGTGAAGACTTTTTTCAGGGCCTGGAGCGTCATTCCACTTGGGGGAGTACCGTCCACTGGATAGAATTGCTTCATAACTTAGAGTCAGATGGTTTTTTATTTGTACAGTCGACTGCAGGAGAGAATCATTTCATTGTTTCTCAGTTTTCATTAACTTTCGCTTCCCAAACTGATAATAAAGGTTAGCGCTCCGTGAGGGATGGCGGATGCTGCCTCCCCGCCCGCCGCGTCTTACCCGGCAGATTTTCCATTCACTGGAAAGCACCCATCTTTCGTCTCGTGCTCCTCATTCATCGTCCCTGTCGCTGCATGAGTCTGAGAATGGCTGCAGAGACCTGCGACCCGGGGCTGCTGTGGCTCAGGGGGATTCGCGGCTGCGTGGACTGTGCTGGGGTAGCGGTCTCCATACTGCCGGTGCCAGTGTTCACAGCCACGTTGGGAAGCACAGGATTCAACCCCAGAGCCCAGCTCACGTCTCCGGCCCGCTCACTCCCTCTAGCCTGTGCGATTTCCTATGGCTGGTTGGTGACTGAGCAGGCTTCGAAGCAGGAGGGGCCAACCTCCCTCTCTCTCTCTCTCTCTCTCCTGGGCATACGGTCCCAGGGTTGGTGCTGCCGTCACACAATGTAATCCAGCTTCTTTTCCTTTTGTTTAGGTAATCGGACGCCCCTAAGGGTTTGCTCCCCACGCAGCAGAAGCGATCCGGAGGAAGTTGGGATGTAAAGCGGGCCTGTCCGCCGGCGTCTCCATGGACAGCCTGCCAGGCCCCCCGTCCCGGAGAGGACCATGATACCGCGCGATCTCCCTGGTGCTTCCCTGTTCTCCCGCCAGCCCTCTCCCACTTTCTTGTGTGCCATGGGAAAAACCTGACGGGCAGGCACAGTGGCTCCCCCCCCCGGGGCCATCCCTGTGGCCGCAGAGGCTTCTCACTGGGCCTGACGCCTGGAGATCGCTTCCTGTGGGTGTCCTTCAGAGCCCAAGACGGCGCTTCCTCACCCCCTTGGGCTTCGGGATCTGCCTAGTGTTTCACTCGTGCCTTCCCGCCCCCTTCTGTGAGCCCAGGACACCCGTGGCATCTTCCCGCACGAGCTGCACGCACCCTGTGGCTCCGAGGCCGGCCGAGCGGGGCCACTATCATGAGGCATTGCCTTAACGGCTGCACAGGGCTGATACCAGACGACGGCTCCCACACCGGGCAGGTCGGCTGCCGGGGAGGCCCCGCCCACAGCCCCCAGGCGTGCCCCACGTGCCAGGGGGAAGACAGGATTCTGTTTCGCGTGGACAGTAAACAGATGAACTTGCTTGCCGTTCTCGAAGTGAGGACCGATGGGAATGAGAGCTGGGGTGGGCTTCTGCGCTTTAGGAAGGGCAGGCGATGGAGCCTCATTTTCGGACTGATAATAATGACCCTGGTGATGGCGTCCTACATGCTCTCTGGGGCCCGCCAGGAGCTTCTGATCCCGTCGCCTTTTCACTACGGAGGCTTCCCCAGCAATCCCGGCTTGACGGACGCTGAAAACCCAGGCGACACCAAAGAGCATGCCCACCAGCCCTCCGTGAGTAACGTGTCCTACGTGAAGGACTACCCGAGCATCAAACTCATCATCGACAGCATCACGGCCAGGATCGAGTTCACCCCCAGGCAGCTCCCAGACTTGGAAGACCTCCGGAAGCAGGAGGGGCACGTGAGTAGCCCTTCGGCACGGGCGTTAGGAAGGGCTGCCTCCCTTGCTCATGGAGGAAGCCTCACGGGACAGCCTCGGGGAGCAGAGGGCACCGAGGGCGGGGTCTGATCACTGGTGCACCTGCTGTTCTGAGTGGCACAGTGGTGTTTAGAGGCCGCCACCTCCCTTAATTACCCCCCAGGATTCCCAGGTTGACCGTGTGGCTGTGGTGGATAAAGTCGCTTGTGCCCGTCCCTATCAGCTGGACTCTTCAAGTTGGACTCAATTAGATTTCCTGTTTCCCTTCTGTCTCTATCAGTATTTTTGTTGCTAATGGTGATTTAAATGTACAACTGTTGGGTTCAGTTAGATGGCTGGGGGTGGGGGGATAAGTCACGGCCGAGTGGTTTTGCCTTAGATTTTTACCTTCATTGTCTCCCAGCATAGCCTCTGTGAATTTCTGAACTGTGGGAAAGAGAAAGCCCAGCCCCTGGCCGTCTACCCAGTTTTGCTTTAGTTACATTGTCGTCAGGGGCCAACAGCAGGTGGAACGGGCACTGGGGGCTCCGCGCCAGGGCAGGAGCCTGCCGTGGGAGAGCCTGGAGTTGCCGCCCTCAGCTCGCCTCTCTCTCCCGGCTTTCCCGGCACAGATGTTCTCAGTCATCCCCAGCAAATTCCTCCCGAACAGCAAGAGCCCCTGCTGGTACGAGGAGTTCTCGGGCAGGAATACCACCGACCCCTACCTGACCAACTCCTACGTGCTCTACTCCAAGCGCTTCCGCTCCACCTTCGACGCCCTGCGCAAGGCCTTCTGGGGCCACCTGTCGCACGCCGACGGGAAGCACTTCCGCCTGCGCTGCCTGCCCCACTTCTACATCATCGGGCAGCCCAAGTGCGGGACCACCGACCTCTACGACCGCCTGCGCCTGCACCCAGAAGTCAAGTTCTCCGCCATCAAGGAGCCGCACTGGTGGACCCGGAAGCGGTTTGGTGAGTTCTGGGGCCGCGTTAGGGCTGGCGGTGGGGTGCAGGGAGCCGGTGCTGCGAGTCCCCGTGAGGGAGACCGTGCTGGGGATGGGAGGAGACAGACTGAGCCGCGGAGATGCAGCAGTTCATCTGTCCCTGGGTGGGGGTGCGGGGTTAAGTCCGCTCCATGTTGTTGCGACACAGGACCTGAGTCTGAGGACTCTATAAAGGGGTTTCTTTGGCTCTGAATGTCTTAAGATTTAGTCTATTTGAACTGCAGAGTTAGAGAGAGAGAGAGAGAGAGGGAGAGGGAGAGATCTTCCATCTGCTGATGCAGTCCCTGAAGCCAGGAGCCTGGAACTCCATCCGGGTCTCCCTCTCCCACGTAGGTGCAGGGACCCAAGCGCTTGGGCCATCTTCCACTGCTTTCCCAGGTGCAATAGCAGGGGACCAGATTGGAAGCAGAGCAGCTGAGACAAGAACCGGCGTTTAGACGGGATGCTTAGCCCACCCGGTTTCTGATCCTGGAGGACCTGCACATCCTGTTGCTGGGGTCTGGATGAGGGCCCCTGGCAAGGTCACCGTGTGGGGAGAAGCGGAGAGGAAACTGGCTACAGGCACAGGAGGCCTGGAGTGGGTGGTGGCCTGGCTTTGTCCCAGCTCACGCTCATGACGACTGACGGACTCTGCGAGACCGGCAGTCACCCCTTCCGAGTAGTGCCTTAAACGGTCCCACCGCCTCTCGCCACCTGGGGACCAAGCTCCAGGGCAGGAGGCTTTGTGGGGCGCACTCAGACCGCAGCAGCCATCCGCAGGCAGAGACCCAACACAGGCTGGAACCCTGCCCCCGCCTCCGGGTGAGCGTTGACCGACAGCCAGCTGAGTGCAGGACAGTGGGCAGATGTGAATGGGGATCCCAGAGCGCAGGGGCCGGGGCATGGGGGTCCTGGGCTCCCAGCTTTGCCACGTTTCCAGAAGGCCCTGCACCTGCAGGACACAGCTTTGGGCCTTGGCGTCTTTGACCTGCCCTGGCTGCTCCTGACTTCTGTGTGAAAATCACATGGAAAACGCTGCTGTCTACACCCCTTGGCTGCGGGGTTGGCTCTGAGCCCCACCCACCCCTCCCTGCAGGCTGCCTCCCGCTCAGCCCAGCCCCAGGCACCCTGTGGGCCTCCGGTCACTGTTTCCTCTTCATAACCTTTCCCTCCTGCCAGGAGACATTCGGTCACTGGAGCTCAGAGGTGATCGCAGCCCTCAGTCTGCCAGAGCCCGGGCGGCCCACGAGGGCGTTGTCCACCCGAGGTCGCAGGTTGTTGGGAGGGAGTCTTGAAGGTTTGCTTACTGTGTTTCCCGACGGACACTTGGTTCTGTCCGTCTGATGCTCGTGCTGGGGTAAACAAGTGCAGATGTCTTCTTTGTGGTTTAGCACTGTCCGCCGTGGGAGCCAAGGTTTCACATCCGGGCACAGCTGCCAGATGTGTCTGGACACGGTGCCTGCACTGGGCGCCCTCCCCACGCCCTCTTCCCTAATGCAAACCAGCTTCCCCCAGGCAGGAGAGCAACAAGAACCGGGCCGGCGCCTGGCGCTGGTGCTGCACGGCACCTGGAGCTCCTACTGTTGGCCCCATGGGCATCCTCTTGCCACTTCCCGTTGACCTTGGTAGCTGTGGAGCTGGGCAGTTTCACAAATGTTTGCGAGTGGAAAGGGGCAGGTTTGGGCTCCAGGAGCCCAGGCCAGAATCCGTGTCTGTGCAGGGGAGGGTCAGTTTCCCCGAGAGTGTGGACAGGCAGCTGGGGTGCTTGATGGAGCAGGTGGGGGCTAGAACATCAGGCAGGTGTGGGCTGGGCTCTGTGGCTGCCCTCCTACTGCCCCTCCCCCCTTTCCTGTTTGATTCACTGTGTGCATCCCGGGTGCTGCTGTGGCCTGGCCACTCGCTGGCCCTCCAAGTGGACACATTTGTGGTTCTTGAATAGGTGTGCCATCCTTTTAGCTGCCCCTGCCAGCTCTGTGGCAGTGTCTTCCACCCACAAAGCATGGGGGCCTTGGGAAGGGGGCAACCAGCTCGCGAAGGCACCACCCCCACCCTGCAGGTGCCCCCGCTTCTGAAGCTTACCTGGGCTCGGCCTTTGCCTCCGTCGCTGGGCCTCTCATCCCTCTGGTCACTCCCCAGCAGGCCAGCGCTCCAGGAGCGGTCGCCCTGTCCACAGTAAGCACTCGTGCCTCTTGGTTCTCGCAGGGATCGTGCGCCTGAGAGACGGGCTGCGGGACCGCTACCCCGTGGAAGATTACCTGGACCTCTTTGACTTGGCTGCGCACCAGATCCACCAAGGCCTGCAGGCCAGTGCTGCGCAGGAGCGGAACAAGATGAATGACATCATCGTGGGTATGGCTCTGGGCAGCGCCGAGGCGGCCAGCGGCCTCCCTGGGGCCAGCCCTGCCGCACCTGTGGGGCGTTTGCGTGATGGCTGCAGACATGTGCTGAGCCTGCACACCCCACCCCCGACCCCACCCCCAGCCGGTGACAGCCACGTCCCCAGTGCCCTTATGTGAATGTTGAGTCCACTTTGTACTCCAGAGACCCGAGGACCGCTGCAGTGGCGTTTTTTAAACATCGCCATTTCTGTTTTCCTGTAGATTAAGTGGGCATCCTTGACTTCTTTGCGTGGTCTGCTCCCGTGTGCTTGGCTGGGGGACCACAGACGCTGTGCGCTGAGTGGTCACTGATTTCATCCCTAGGGCTTTGGTATCCCTGGGGGCGGGGCCGGGGGTGGGGTGGGGGCAGCTTCTGAAGCCTGTGCAGCCCTGTTTCAAAGACCCTGCCCCTGCCAGCCTGGTGCTAAGGACGTCTGGAATGAGCTGGTTTGATTCATAGTCACTCATTTTCAAAATTCACAAGAATAGTTTTTAAAAGACCTAGATCCCCACCACCCCACCCCACCCCCCGCTTTTTAAGCGTTTATTTGAAAGGCAGAGAGATGGCCACACACGTGTATGGAGCTCCCATTGTCTGGTTCACTCCCCAAATGCCTGCAACAAGGGCGGGGGCTGGGAACTCGACCTGGGGGGACCCCGCGTCCGCCGGCAGCACTGCTCCAGGGTGTGTGTTAGCAGGAAGCTGGGAGCAGCTCTGAGACAGACCCAGGCGCTCTGAGATGGGATGTGGGCACAAGTGGCTTTTTTTTAAAAAGATTTATTTCTTTATTTGAAAGAATTAGAACGAGAGAGAGAGAGAGAATCTTCCATCAGCTGGTTCATTCCCCAGATGCTACAGCAGCCAGGGCAGGGCCAGGCCGAAGCCAGGAGCTCCATCAGGACCTCCCACGTGGGTGCAGGGCCCAGCACTCGGGCATCCTCCACTGCTTTCCCGGTGCATCAGCAGGGAGCTGGCTCAGGAGTGGAGCCCTCGGGACTCAGACTGGTGCCCATATGGGATGGCGGCGTCACAGGCAGGGCTTTACCTGCTCCGCCCCGACGCCAGCCCCCCAAGTGGCATCCTGCTAGCTGCACCAAACCCCCACCCCGCCCGTTCCTCTTTCTTGTGTGTAGTTAGGTGTGCAGCATGTGTTGACGCACGTGTGCGCGAGATGATTCCTTTAGTCGAGCGAGTCCGCATACCCGTCTCCTCGCAGGGGTGCATCTGAGGTCTGCGCTGTGGCACTGCCAGCCGTAGCCACCGTGCTGGCCCTGGCTCCCCAGGCTTGGTCCCCTACACAACGCTTTCTTACTGGGTTCAGCGGGCAAGCAGGTGTTCGTCCACTTCCACCCTCTGCAAGGGAGCCATCCAACCACGCGTGTTGCTTAAGTTTGTCACCCGAGGCGGTGACCTATCTTAAGAATTTTCTAGACCTACTGGGCTTTGATTCTCTAAATTAATCTACCGTAGACTAGGATGAACCGTGACGAGCTGTTTGAAAGATGTTTTTTTTTTTACTTAGGAGGGGCGGGTGTGCCTGAGCCCTGATTTATTCGTTTGGTTATTAAACTCAGAAATCAGGTTCCTGAGAGCCGCCCAGAGCGTCACCTGGCTGTTGGCTGTTTTCTGTAAACCCGGGAGTCCTGCCAGCCAGGTGACCACTGCTCTCCAGTGTCACCTGTCTCAAGGGAGCTCTCACGCTCCTAGGAAGAGCCATGGAATGTTCACCCGAGGCCCGGGAAACAGACACTGAGCGAAAGAGCCAAGCCTTAGTTTGGTTTCTTTACTGACTTCTAGATTAAAAACCAAAAACGAGACCTCAACTTTCTGGGCTGAGATTTGCATCGGGCAGGCTCGGTGGGTTTTTGGTAGCCTCCTGGCATGACCGGGGGGAGGGGGGCTGGGAGGCGGATGACAGGTGGCGTCTGGCCGTGCTGTGCCGCCAGCTGGCTCGGTGCCGTGTGATGAGTGGCAGCCTTGCTGTTCCTGACCTCAGTCTGCACAGCTGTACAATGGGAGTGCTGTGCCCGATCTTTGCAGGCTCTGAGACCATCCCAGAGGCGCGAGGGTCTTGCATCCTCTTGGACCCAGGGTGGGAGAGGACCTGACCTCAGCGTCCTTGTGCAAACTCGGCTGGGCAGAGGGGCGCAGGAGGCTCAGGGTCTGGCGACCACGTCCTGTGGGGCTGGGCTCCTGCCTCTGCCCTCAAGGCACCTGCCCTGCCCAATCCCAGCCGCTCCAGGGGCAGCCGACAGCTTCCTGGTGGTCGACTTCTCCCTGGGTTGTTGGGTCTGAGAGGAGAGGGGCCGTGTCTCCCTCGTCTCCCTCGTCTCCCTCGTCTCCCTCGTCTCCCTCGTCTCCCTCGTCTCCCTCGTCTCCCTCATCTTTCCCAGTGCTAAACACGAGCTGGGGCACAGACGTGACAGGCGTGGATGCTTTCTGGGTGCGTGGAGGAGGGGCCGGGCTGGGAGGGGAGTGGACAGGCAGGTGGGCGGCCAGGTGCCCCGTGCACGCTGGGCTCTGCCAGGGTTTCTGCTGGTGTCGTTTCAGATGCAGCACGCGTCCTCACTATCAGTGGGATTTTGAAAGGACTTCTGATTGGCTGCCTTTTATGTATCCTGGGATATTATCTCTCTCTTTTTAAAAAATGAGAAGGGAGGAAAGCCAGGAGCGGGGCTGTTCACCGGGAGGTGATTGCACACCCAGCAGCATAAACGGAGCCCGGCTGGCGTCCTGCGTGTCCAGCGCACGCTGTTGCTGCCCGGAGGAGCGGGGCTTCCCGAGCCGGCGCTGTGGAGCCGTGCACGCAGCTCTGTGCAAACTGTCCGGGGAGGCGAGAGCTGGCTGACTTGCCTCCCTCCTTCCCTCTCTCCCCTCCGTTCCTTCCTTTTTAAAAGATTTATTTATTATTTACTTGAAAGGCAGAGTGAAGGGGCCGGGGAGGGAGAAGGAGAGAGAGGAGGAGAGAGGGAGGGGAGGAAGAGGACAGAGACGGGTCTTTCATTGCTGGTTCACTCCCCAGATGGCCGCAAGAGTCAGAGCCGGGAACTCCCTCCAGGCTTCCTGTGTGGGTGGCAGGGGCCCAAGCGCTTAGGCCACGCTCCGCTGCCTTCCCAGGTGCATCAGCAGGGAGCTGGGTTGGAAGCAGAGCGGCTGGAGTTGAGCCAGCGCGCCCACCTTTGGATGCCAGCGTTGCAAGTGGAGGCTGCTGCACAAAGCTGACCCCAGTGTGCTTTTCTTTCTAAGTCTCTGATGGATGTCCTTAAAGAAACAGAACAAAACAAACAAGACCAGGGACTGGGTCAGTGTCTGAGAGACTCTGTGCTGTCCAAGTCCTGTTTTGGCTTCATCCCTCTCCCAGAATGCAGCCTTAACATTTCCATCCTCCAGTCCTGTGGACCACAGTGCAGGGGGCTGACGCTAATGGGAGAAGCCGTCCAAGACTTCTCCGTAGGCCCTTAAGGTCCCCCAGTGCTGTGCGTCATGAGCAAAGCTACATATTGTGAACTTAGGGCCCCGGGGCTGGTCAGGAAAGGTTACAGTTTTGCTCACCCTGGAGAGAGGCAGGGACTCTCATGGTCAGGTGGTCTGCCTGGATTTCCAGCCGGAGGTCATGGTCAGTGTGGTGGGGGGGAGGGGCGTGTCAGGCCGCCTATGCCTGGAGCCCCCCCGACTGCCTGCTCAGAGGAAGGCACAAGAGCCAGGCGTGGCCTCCAGCACCGGTGAGACCCCTGCCCAGTGACAGCTCACGCCCCTGTGTTCCAGGGGAGGCCAGCGCCTCCACCATGTGGGACAACAACGCCTGGACCTTCTTCTACGACAACAGCACGGCTGGCGAGCCGCCCTTCCTGACCCAGGACTTCATCCACGCCTTCCAGCCCAACGCCAAGCTCATCGTCATGCTCAGGGACCCCGTGGAGAGGTGAGCGTGCGGGCGCTCGGGGGCGCAAAGGGGAGGTGCTTTCTCATCACAAACAAGATTTCGCCTTGCTTTAAAAACAAAAAACAAACAGGCTGCAGTTGCAGTGGGGCTGCTAGGTCTTGCGTAAATGTTATTCTTGGGGCAATCTTTGCTGTGTTTAAACAAATCCCAGATTATTTGCTTAGCGGCACTGACCCGCGTCTGTGCTCCTGCGCCTGACAGAGGTGGGGAAACCCCCGAGAGGCAGGACTGCCCCATGCGCTTCGTGACTTCGCCCCTGGGGCTCTGGGTCTCCCGACTTGGTGGAAGCCTTTCTCCTTGTTGGCTGTGACCGTGGTGGTTGTAGCTTTCCCCACGAGACCAAGACGAAGGGCAGCTGCCTGGCCTGCACGAGACAGAGCCGCTGGGACGCTGGGCAGGTGGTCCGGGGTGGCCTGGCCAGCACTGCGCCGGGCCTCAGCCTTTGGTGATGCCTGTGTGGATCGCAGAATCTCAGGGCTGCCAGGGCCTTCAAATGACTTGGCCTGACACCCCTCCAAAGACCAGCAGGTCAGAGATGGGAGTGGGCCTGCGGTCTGCCCGTAAGGCCCCCCAAGAGCGGGAGGTCCCCTCCCGAGATGGCGCTGTTCTTCCTCCTGTGACCAGCTCTGTTTGGGGAGCATCCTCGTTTTGGTCCCATTTCTCCTCTGTAGGGCCACGCAGGCAAAGCCCCGAACTAGGGTGGGCAGAGCCGGCAGATGTTTAGCGATCAGGGCACAGCCCTGTCTGTCTTATTTGGGCAGTATCTTATCAGGGGTTGAATTCCGCCACCCCAAAAGATAAGCTCTAGTCCTAACCTTTGGTATGTGTGACCGTAACCTTGTTTGGAAATAGGGTCTTTGTAGATGTCGTTAAGCTGCGGTGAGATCAGACCGGATGAAGGGAGACCCTGTCCAGCCCCAGGGCCCTGGGAGCAAGCCGTGTGCAGACCAGAGCTGCTGGCGACTCCGGGCGCTTGGGGCGAGGCAGGCAGCAGACTCCCTCCGAGCTCCCAGAAGCCCCGGATTGCAGACTCGTGGCTTGCTGTCGTTGGGTAGAGCCGCCCGAAGCCTTCCTCAATGGCTCCCTTCCTGGCCCTGCCGGCTTCCGGTTACAATGAGCCTTGTTTGCTGTGCAAATTTGGAAAATGATAAAGAAAAAACTGTCTGCAAAAACACCTGTTACCTCCTATGCAAAGAAGTGCTGTTTCGCTTTTGGTGCGTTTTCTTCCAGACTTCTTTGCTATGCAGATGAGGACACACTGTGCAAGGCAGTGGGGGTGCCAGGGAGGGAGGAGGAGGGACAGGAGGAGGGTACACTTGTGTGACCACGCGGTCTCATTGTGTTTCTGAGCACTGACACCCCAAGGCCACGCTGGCCGGGTGATGTCTGCAAGCCCCTCGTGGAGTCCCCAGAGCAGACACGGTGACACAGTGAGGGCAAGGACTAGTCTCGACTCCCCACAGCCTGGACCACGGCGGCTCCCCGGGTGCCTCTCCTGTGGCCGACACCACTTGCAGGTCCACTCCTGCTGCTGGTGCGTCACCAGCCTCAGGGATCTGTCTGCCTGTTTCTGAGGCAGCCGCCGGCTTTGGAACCCTCACCCTGTCCCGTCTGCTGGCTCCCGTGCTTCTGAGCGGGACTTAGGCCTGTGCTCCCCAGGAGTGGGCCGTCCTTCCCCACAAGCCCTTGTGGCCCTGACTGCACAAGCGCCAGCCTCCAGAGGGACACGCAGAGGTGTCTCTGCAGCTGCTCTGCCCCGCTCTCCCGGCCGGGCCAGCTGGGGGCGCAGCTGGAATGTTCTGTCTGGGCTGTGCTTTCTGCACCCCGAATGCCTTCATTCTTTTTTATATTTTTAAAGATTTATTTATTTACTTGAAAGAGTTACAGAGAGGCAAAGGCAGAGAGAGAGAGAGAGAGAGGGAGGGAAGGAGGGAGAGAGAGAGAGGTCCTCTATCCGATGATATGACTGGAGCTGTACCAGTCCAAAGCCAGGAGCCAGGAGCTTCCTCCGGGTCTCCCACATGGGTGCAGGGGCCCAAGGACTTGGGCCATCTTCTACTGCTTTCCCAGGCCACAGCAGAGAGCCAGATCAGAAGTGGAGCAGCCAGGACTCAAACTGGTGCCCCTATGGGATGCCAACACTGCATGCAGTGGTTTTTCTTGCTAGGCCACAGCACCGGGCCCCTTTCATTCTAAGGAGGGTCAGCCCCAGCTTCAACTTCAGGGCTGGAGTGAGAGTGACCCACCCAGAGCCGCGGGGAACCGGGGAGCCGTCTGGCTGGCCTTCGCTCCATGTGCCGGCCCCGAACCTGCCCCAGGGGGGTGGGAGCTCCAGGCTGTGGGTCAGGGTCCTGCAGAGAGGGAGAAAGAAGGAGTGAGCCATGAGTGGGGAGTTCCAGGCAGAGGGAGCCCTGGGCAGGGGGAGCCCCGGGCAGAGGGAGCCCCAGGTAGAGGGAGCCCCAGGCGGAGTCCTGAGGGTTGAATGAGTTTGCCAAGTAAGCAGGAGGGGCCGCGGGCAGGACGTGTGCTGCCACAGGGGAGCCGGGCCAGGCGCCCTGCCTGTGGCCTGTCTCTGCAGTACAGCCCGCCTCCGAGGTCACAGTCTGGGGCAGGGAGGACCTCGGTGCTGGCGGGGTCAGGGGGAGCCTGCCTCAGAGCCCAGCCTCACACATGGCCAACAGCACCGGCTTTCGTGTGGCCACCCTCCTGTCTTCTTTCTTTCTTTTTAATAAATTAATTAATAGGGCAAAGAGGAAGGTGGAGAAAACAGAGAGATGTCCCTCCTCTGCTTCCCTCCCTGCCTGCCCATGTCAGGGGCTGGAGCTGGAGCTAGGGACTCAACCCAGGTGTCCCGTGTGGGTGGCAGGGCCCAGCTGCTTGAGCTGTCACTGCTGCCTCCCAGGGTCTGCATTAGCAGGGAGCTGGTGTTGGGAGCAGAGCTGGGTCTCGAACCCAGGCCCTCCGATATGAGACCCGGGTGTCCCACCCAGCGGCGTAACTCCGTGCCTCACTCTTCAAAGGGCATACACACTGTGCTGGGAACTAAAAGTGGGGTTCTCGCCTCCCCCGTCCTCAACAGAAGCCAGTTCCAGCCCTCACCGAGCCCTGCAGCTTGCCGGGCCCCGGGCCGGCTCCTGAGCTTATGCACAGCGGTGGATGGCAAAGGCCCCCTAGGCCCACCCGGTGGTGCTGGCGCTTCGTCAGAGCAGTGGGCACTGCCTGTGCCGGACCGAGGTGATGTGCTGGGGAGGGCCAGGCGGGATGCCGGGGCAGCAGCACGTGTCAGGAGGCATGCCCAGCCCTGGCCTTGTACCCCTGCTGCTGGGTAGCAGGTTACCCCAACTTGGCGGCTTCAGACAACACCTGTTATCTCACGGGTTCTGGGGCTTGGGAACCTGCCACAGCCCCAGGGGATCCTTGCCTCAGGGTCTCCCTAGCTGCCGTCATGGTGTGGACCATGGTATCTTGCAAACCCTTGACTGGAGGAGGACCTGCTTCTAGGCTGGTCCCAGCGGTTGTGGGCGGAGCTCAGCCCCTCAAGGACTGTCAGGACAAAGGCCTCGCCTCTTTGTGGACTGTTGGCTGGAGCCTGCCCTTGGTCCCGTGTCACTGGGACTTTCCAAATGGCTGCTGGCTCCACCCAAGCCAGCAAGGGAGAGAACCCGCTAGCTCACTCGAAGTCGCGATCTTCTGAACCTAATCACAAGGGTGACATCGTGTCACCATTGCCACATCCTGTGAGTCACAAGGCCCGGGTGGGCTCAGTGGAGGAGATTACGGGACGGGAATGCTGGGCCGTGGGATGGTGGAGGCCACTCTGGGAGCCAGGCACCTGCCACACCTGCTTGCTCCATTCCCCGCCTGGACGCTGCAGCCCCAGCGGTGCCCACTTGAGCGGCAGAGGGAGCACCTGCCCCAGCGCCTGCTCCCTGTGTGGGTTCCTGACAGCGGCAGCTGTTTCCTCGCTTCTTAAACATTTATAAAATATGTAACAATAGGAATTTCTTCCTTTTTAAAACCCATGACTCATGGCCCATCCGCAGTGGCTGGCTGCTTCCCACCCCAGTCAGAAAGGATGATAAATATTGCATGTTTAGGTTACTCTTTGAAGAAGAAAAACCCACGGAGTCCAAGTTCCCATTATTCTGACTGGGCCCTGGGCCCCGGGCCCGCGACCTTGGCCTGTGACCTTGCTCTCCGCCAGTGGGGCTCCCTGGGTCCAGCTCCCTGCCAGCTGGCTTGGCCCCACTCATTCTCTTCCCTCTGCACATTGGCTTGCAGGGGAAAAGGAAGCCATTTTTCTTCCCCACTGTGGATTCACGTTTAGCCTTTGTTTCTATAATGGGCAAAGGTGAGGGGTTTGAAAATGTTGGGTTTGGGGCTGGCGCTGTGGTGTAATGGGCTAAGCCTTCGCCTGCAGTGCCAGCATCCCGTATGGGTGCCAGTTCAAGTCCCAGCTGCTCTTCTTCCCGTCCAGCTCTCTGCTATGGCCTGGGAAAGCAGCCGAGGATGGCCCAAGTGCTCGGGGCCCTATCACCCATGTGGGAGACCTGTCTGGAGTGGCAGGCTCCTGGCATTGGCCTAGTCTGGCACTGGTATTAGGGCCATTTGGGGAGTAAACCAGCACAGGGAAGACCTCTCTCTGTGAGTCTTCCTCTCAAATAAATAAATAAACCTTAAAAAAAAAGAAAAAAAATGTTGGATTTACTGGCGAAGTCAAATCACCTGTAAGTTTCCAGAGGAGGGGACAGGTAGTAAGTCCATTTTTTCCCCTGGGGGAGAACAGAAGAGAAATGAAAGAAGCTGATGGGATGGGCCAAGTGGCCCCAAAGCCCATGAGCCCAGGGTGCAGGTCTCTCTGTCCACCACGGCGCCAGCTGGCCGCTGCTGTGGTCCTGTTCTGGCCGGGACGGAGCCACCGCCGACCAGCGCACTGCTGCTCCTCGGCCCCCACTCTGGGCCGTGCAGGCGACTGCTTCAGAGGGGCTCAGGTTCGCCGCCTCTGTGCGACGCTGACGGAGCTGCCTCTTCGCGCAGGGCAGTTCCGGCCCCTGAGAAACGTGAAAATGGAAGGTTCTGGACTTCCGACCTGGTCCCCGCGCTCTGTCATTCAGGGGACAGTTGGCCTGGGGTCGCATGTCCTCTGCTGAGGACTTTTCAGCGTCTGTATTTTGCTGTATTCTGCCGGGGTCTCAGCGCGGTGCCCAGGAACGACCACGGGGGATCGGCTGGTTTTCCCGCTCTGTGATGGCGAGTGAGGAGGACAGCAGGCAGCCCAGCTTGGAGCTGGGACCTGATTTGGACCCAGAGCCCTTAGCCGTGGAGCCTGGGTGGCTGCTTTTTCCATCTGTTTGTATGAACTGATTTTTCTCTCTTTTTTTTTTGGCACCCCCTGTACTGGCTCAGTCATTGATCTGCTTATGGCGACAAGCTGGGAGTGGAGTGAGGTTTTTAATGAAATGTGTCCATTTAGATGCACTCCTTGGCTACAGAGTAACGACGGGGTAGCATTCGGACAGGAGCAGCTTCCACGCTTGGTATGAGTGGGGACGCCAGGGTCTCGGTGAGAGACGCAGCCCGGGGTCCGTGGTGTGAGTGAGAGATGCAGCCTGGGGGTCCGTGGTGTGAGTGAGAGACGCAGCCCGGGGTCCGTGGTGTGAGTGAGAGACACAGCCCGGGGGTCCGTGGTGTGAGTGAGAGACACAGCCTGGGGGTCCGTGGTGTGAGTGAGAGACGCAGCCTGGGGGTCCGGTCTGCATGGCGACCGCTGTCCTGCCCTCCCTGGCTCTGAGACCCGGGCAGTCTACCCTGTCTGCTTCACTCTCCCGCCAGTGAAACCGGCGGAGAGTCTCCAGGGTCGTGGGAGTTAAGTGGCTTAATGTACATAGTGACACGTTTGAGCAGTGCTGGGTAGCTGGAGGCTGTTATATAACTGTTAGCTGTATTATTACGATGGTTAGCTAGCCACAGTCACCAAACTGAGCATTCGTCCACATACTCACCAAGTACTTACCAGGTACTCACCAAGTACTTTCCAGGTACTCACCAAGTACTCACCAGGTACCCACCAAGTACTCACCAGGTACTCACCAGGTGCTCATCAGGTACTTACCAGGTACTCACCAAGTGCCCACCAGGTACTCACCAAGTACTCACCAGGTACCCACCAGGTGCTCACCAGGTACTCACCAAGTACTTTCCAGGTACCCACCACGTGGCGGCTGAACCCGCTGTGCCACAGCACTGGCCCTATGGCGACCTTCTGGTTTCACGAAATTGCGTGGACAGTCAGGACCCAGTGGGTGCTAGGCCTGGGCTCCCCTTGTTCACTTACACCCACATCATGCTGACCTCACAGCAAGAACCAGCGAGGGCGGAAGCCGTGCCTGACTCAGTGGCCACAGACCCTGGGCGTGGCGAGAGTTCCCTCTCCCGCTGAGCCCTCGCTGAGCTGTGTGTCTCTGGCCCGGGAGCCCTGGGGGTATCCTGCATGTGTTTTCCATCTGGCGGGGGATGGGGGTCTGGTGTTCCTGGTTCCCCGGAACAGATTCGCACGAGCTCGGCAAAGCAGGCTGGTCTTCAGCACCGCAGGTTAAGGAGGGAAATGCGAGAACTCCCGGTGAGGAGGAAGCAGCGTGGGGAGAAAGATCGCGGAGTGGCGGAGTGGGTGGCAGTGGCCACAAACCCTGCCGCCCGCGCCCGCGTCTCCCTGCCCCACTTCGGAGGGCTGCGAATGGCAAGCAGGCGTCTCCAGGGGGACTGTAGCTCAGTGTCTGTTGAAGCCGCGCTGCAGTTTCCTGGTGAAGCCAAGGTTTTGCTTCTCAGAAGTCCCCTGTTCGAGTGTCGCGGACACACCCTGGAAGTGGCCTGAGATCACTTTAACGGGGCTGACCCACAGAGGGGCTGTCAGAGCCGGAGGGGGAGCCGGCAGCCCCGGGGCCAGGAGGACAGCTCAGCCACCGGGGAGGGAGCGCCTCGCTCTGGGTGGGAGAAAAGCAGCAAACTCCCGCGTGTGCTCCGTGGGTGATTTTTTGGGAAATGCTTGCCAGGTCCCTGGCATTTCCCTGGGGGTGTTTGGAAAGGGCGGTGACCTGCTGGGGGGACCCCGGGACAGGAGCCCCCTTGTGTCTGTCTCTGCAGAGATGTTAGGGGGACCGGTGTTCAGCCTGGGGCAGGATCTGGGCCGTCCACACTGGGGCAGCCGGGGAGGGTCAGGAACCTGCTGTGACGGGAGTTCCGGGGCTGACCCGTGAGATCGGCTGTGCGGAGGGATTCGGAGGCAGCAGCGGCCACACTCTGGCCAGTCCCTGTAGGCAGGGGCCGCTGTTCAGCCGTGAGGGTCCCACACCCTGCACCTGGCCTGGCTGTGTAACAGGCGTGACCACTGATCCACTTGGAGAGCTGTTTGCCGTGGGGATCACCAGGGAGTGGTGAGGCGTGCGGTGTAACCCGCGCCGGGCCCAGGGGCTCTGTCCTTTGTGAACGCTGAGGCCCCGTGGTGGACACTCAGGAAGACATAAAGGTGAACATGGAGCCCCCCACCCCACCCTGTGCGGAGGGAAGCCAGGGCCGTGGGTAAGAGAAGACCCCCGCACGAAGTGGGCCCAGCCAACAGGAAGCGTGGCCCAGACATGGACATTCTTACCTGGCAGGAAATGGGCCCCATCACTGTCAGTCCACGTTCAACCTAAGGTGGCCCTCGACCATCCTCCACATTAGCTGGCCAGGCCACCCCTGCCCCACTGTGCCCCATGTGGGTCAGAGGCCCCTTCCCAGCGCCGGGGAATGGGCTTTTGTGTCTCATTACCGCTGCCCCCATCTCCAGCAGAGTTCGGGCAGGGTTGATCAGGGATTGGCCGCTGGGGAGTGATGAGCCTGGGGTTGGCTTCCTGTCTGCGTGCACACCGGCGCCTGCACTGATTTGGCTGAGTTGAGTGTGAGACTGAGCTGGGCTTTCGGAAGCTTCTAGAATTTGGTGATGTCGGTGACTTCTGGGAGCTCAGAACTCACTAGTGGGGGTGATGAAAGGATTCTGGGATTGGGGAAGCTGCCCTGGGGATGCCCGCATCCCATAGTGGGGTCCCTGGGTTCAGACCCGCCTCTGCTCCCGACTCCGGCTTCCTGCTAATGCAGACCTGGCAGGGAAGCAGCGATGGCTCCAGTGATCGGGCCCCTGCCCCCAGGTGGGACACCAGGATTGCTTTCCTGGCTTGTTTCAGCCTGGACCACTGGGGAGTGAGCCAGTGGCAGGTGGGAGATTTTTCTCTCTCCTCTCTCTGCCCCTCAAATATCAAATAAATAAGTAAATTTTAAAAAGTATATGCTACAGAAGAAAGAGAACGCAATGATGGAGCCAGAGTTTACCCATTAGTGACATTGGAACTGGAACTTTTTAAAAACATTTTATTTATTTGAAATGCAGAGTTACTGAGAGGAAGAGAGAGAGAGAGAGAGAGAGAGAGAGAGAGAGAGAGAGATCTTCCAATCTTCCATCCCCAAATGTCCACAATAGCAGGGGCTGGGCCAGGCCACAGCCAGGAGCCAGGAGCTGGTTCTGAGTCTCGATCCATGTGGGTACAGGGGCCCAAGCACTTGGGACAGCCTCCACTGCTTTTCCCAGGTGCATCAGCAGGGAGCTGGATCGGAAGTGGATCTCAAACCGGAACTCAAACCAGCGCCATATGGGATGCCGGCACAGCAGGCAGCAGCTTAACGCACTGTGCCACAGTACTGGCCCATGGAGCTAGAACTTGCGTTCTCCATGTGCGGGGAGAGCCGGTCAGCATTTAAGAGCTGTACCATCTAAGGAGCTAGCACAGAACCAAGGAGTATCAGCTTTGCCAAGTGGTCGCAGATTGGCGTGTCCTGGCTTGATGGTGGCACCGACTGTCGGTTTGCCGCTGCTGTAATTTTTCTGAGTGCTCCGTGTGATATCAGCCGACACATCGCTTTTCCTAAGGCACAACATTCCTCCCGTAGATCGCGAGCTCTGCTCCCCGTTGTTGCTGGAGGGTCTCCTGGTCTTACCAGGTGGTTCTGAGTGGCACTGACTTCTGCTTCCAAATCACTGCACGAAACAACCAAAAACCATAACCAAAACCCAAAACCATCAGCTCCAGTGGCTGGGACCCGGCCCAACTGCACTCTCCTTCCCTAAACCCGTGGGTAGGGCCACGTCTGTCAGGTCAGTGGGCTTTGGGGCCAGGTGGACCGGGGTTTGTTCGAGTCCCAGCCCTGGAGCTCCCTGGACTCCATGACCTGGTTGTGTCCAGTGCCGACTGTCTCCGCTGTAAGAGGAGGTGGCGCCTTGAGGCTCACTGCTGGCCGCGGTCACTTTCAGAGGCACCTGATTGAGGGACACCCCTCCCCTTGCCAGCACACGAGCCTCTGGCCGCTGGGCCCCTGCACTCCCCCGGGAAGAGGCCAAGCAGAGTGTCCGTGCGCTCGGGCCCGCCGGGCAGGCTGCAGCAGCCGCCTTCTAAAATAACCGCTCACAGAAGGCCTGCGATGTCTCTGGACTTATATTTGGAATTGCCATTGGAAACGGGCCTGGCCAAATGCAACACCCATCTGTTCTGGATGGTTGGAGAGTAAGAAAGGGAGGTGGCTAAGCAGGAGGGGGCTGGGCAGCCCCAAAATTCAGGGCACGAGGGTGGTGTCAGGTCCCTGAGCCCTCACGTCACCTGGGAGCCCTCTGGGAGCTCCCGCTGCCTGGGGGCCTCCGCTGCCTGGGGCCCATGTGTCCCTGCCGCAGTTCCCCGACTGGGGAGACTCCTCCTGTAGAAGTCGGTCTGTGTTTTTGCGGCTGCTGCTTCCAGAGCCAGGACCAGCGTCTTTTCTGCCGACTCTGGTTCTTCCCCGGGCCAAGAGCCAGTGTGCTGCTGGGTGCTGACTCGCCTGTCACTGCTGCAGCCTCCCGCGTTCTCGGTGCTGTGCGTGCTGGGGGGGGGGGGGGGTGTCAGGGTCCCTGCAGTTCTGTGACAGCTCATCGAGCGCCGTGTCCACCAGACCCGCTGCATCGTCCACGTGGGCCTCTTCCCCACTTCCTCATGAGAACCGTCAGCCTTAAAGTCTGGAACACGGACATTCTGCGTTGTCTCCTTACGTTTCGGCTTGTTAGGCGCGGGTGCCTGCTCCAACTTGCTGAGCATTTGCCCAGTGGCTTTCTGGGGTCCAAGGTCCTTAACTTGTCCTGTTTCCCAGAGTGGCGTTAGCGACGGCGATCCCCGGTGAAGACGGCCTCGTGGGGTCTTAGCCCGATCGTCAGCAGGGCCCAGCCAGCCCGTGCTGCCGCTGAGGGCTCCTGCTTTGCCTTCGCTCCTGTTAGCGGGCACATGGGACCACCTCCTCGGGGTGCCAACGGAAGGGGCTCCTCGCCAGGTACCGTGGATCTGCCCACAGAGCGGGCCCTTGGCTTCAGGGATGCCCTGGGCCCCCGCTGCTGGAACCCAGGCTGAGGGCCCCTTCACACCTGCTTTGTTGGCAAACTGCCGGGCAGGGCCTGGACACCCCTTGACAAATGGCCACCTTGTCCTGTGTGCGTCCTGCACGTGACTGAACAATGTCCCTGCCCCAAGATGTCCAAGCCCTAACTCCAGCAGGAGCTGCGCGAGGACAGATGTATGTCGTTGTGACAGTGAAGGAGCCAGTGGGAGGGAGAGTGCCCTGGAGACTCCGCCTCCCCAGGAAAGCGTTTGCCAGGAGTTTACAGCCAGGGTTGGGGGAGCGTCCAGGATGTGGGAGACGGGCGGCGGGAGGGCCCTTCCTGCTCGCAGTGTCCATTTCAGCCGGGCTGTGTGCAGCATTCTGACTTAGGCAGGGGTCTTGCTGCTGGCCCTGTCTGTGGGGCTCAGGCCTCCTCCGAGGGCAGTGTTGCAGGATAAGGGTTCCTGGGATATCCCCCGAAAGCCAAGCTCCAGCGAGCAAAGGGGTTCTGGTCCTGCGCCCTCCTTTGCCTAAATCCCGCACCCTGGGTCATATTTGCTTCTTGTTTCCTCATGGGAAATCCGACCCCTGGTCACAGCCCCTTGCACACTGGGGGCCGCTGCTCCAGGGTCCTGGGGTGGCAGACGGGTGCTGACAACAGCTTCGTCTTCCCTGGAGTCTCAAGGAACTCTGGTCGGCTCTGGTCTGGCTTTCCAGGGCTGTTGTCACAGATGGCCACAAGCCTGGCGACTCGAAGCAGCAGTTTGTTCTGTGGGGGCCAGCGCCGGAACTCCGCAAGGCTGCCTCCCCCGGGGGCTCTGACGGAGGTGCCGTCCCGTCCTCGCCCCTCGCTCCTGGCCACTCTCCCTCGACTTGCGGGTGCGCTGCCACAGTCTCTGCCCCTGTCTTCTCCTGGTGTCTCCCGTGTCTGCATCCTCTCCTCTTCCACAAGGACTCCAGTCCATGGGTTAGGACCCTCCCCCCCCAATCCAGGACCATCGCATTTCAAGATCCTTGCCTTGATTGCATCTGCAAGACCCTGTCCCATACAAGGTCACCTTCACAGGTACCAGCAGTTAGGGCTTGGACATCTTGGGGCGGGGACATTGTTCAGTCACGTGCAGGACGCAGACAGGACAAGGTGGCCAGGCAGCAGGAGGTCCCCGAGGGCTCCCAGGTGACGCAAGGGCTCAGGGACCTGATACCACCCTCGTGCCCTGCACGGATGGGCCCAGCCAACAGGAAGCGTGGCCACCTTGGTGTGTTTTAGGCCCAGACATGGACATTCTTACCTGGCAGGACAAGGTGGCCATTTGTCAAGGGGGGTCCAGGCCCTGCCCGGCAGTTTGCCAACAAAGCAGGTGTGAAGGGGCCCCCAGCCTGGGTTCCAGCAGTGGGGGCCCAGGGCATCCCTGAAGCCAAGGGCCCGCTCTGTGGGCAGATCCACGGTGCCTAGCGAGGTGCCCCTTCTCACCTGCAGGGGTGCGGCCTGTCCTGGTTCCAAAAGCTGAGCTTATCTCTCTGCACTCTCATCAGAGCGGAATCAGTGTTCTCATCTGCGTGGGGTGTCCTTGCTCCGGGAGACGCAACCGCATCGTCCCCAGAGATTACTTCCTGATTGCTAAAGAGTTGTGTGGAGTCAGCAGGTCCTCCGTGAGGTTGCCTTGTGTTTCAACTGAGGCAGAGAGGAGGCGACCGGCACAGTGGTGAGACTGCTCGGCATGCCTGCATCGCACATGGGATGCCTGGGTGTGCGTCTGGCTCCACTTCCGAGTCCAGCTTCCTGCTGGCGTGCACCCTGGAAGGCAGCAGGTGATGGCCCCTTGCCCCTCACGTGGAAGAGCCAGATTGGGTTCCTGTCCCCCAGCTTCGGCCTGGCCCAGCTCGGGCTGTTGCAGGCATTTGGGGAGCGAGCGAGTAGCTGGGAGGTCCCCGCCTCTGTCCTCCCACCTGGCCTGTCACTCTATCTCTGCCTCTCAAGTGAAACAAATCAGTACAACTGAGGCAGGCTTCGGCGCTCGTGTTTAGTTTACGATCCAATGCCGCAGAAACGTGGTCGCCACCACGAGGAACAGCATCAGCCTGGGAATCCTGCATTTGTGGGAGGCGACGCGTGTGACGGGATCCCAGCTCTGCAAACGGTGTTGGGATGGCTCTGCCGCATCCGTGGCGCTCACACTGGGCCTGGACTTCTTGCTAAGTTCGAGAAGCTTCTCTGACTGCCCCTGGACATCCTGAGCCATGCCACTGACCGGATGCAGGGGAGACCAGCAGAGCAGCAGCCGCACTGCCCTTGGAGGTCCATTCTGGTGTTGCCATGTATCGGGCAGTGTTTGGGTTCTGCCAGCCGTGACTGACCTGCGGTGACAGGTGCCTTGTTGCAGTCTGGACGCGTGCCCAGCAGCCCGGCTAGTGTTGGGGGCACCAGTAGGGAGGTGGTTGTGGGGATGTGCCTGGAGCTGGGCCTGCGGCTGCCCCCAGGCTTGGGGCAAGTCCGGGAGAGCTTAGCTGAGCAGGTTGAGATGGTCAGGGCATCCAGTTCCAGGCCATTTCGGGCCAGAGCCCAACCTTCAAGTCGTCTAAGAGGTGTCCCCTGACGTTGGCCGTGGATGAAACCCCAAGGGGTATGTCACAGGACAGGGACAAGTGGTGCATCCGGAGGCAGGTCAGGTCTGCTGCCTGTGATATTTGGCCGTAACTGGAGGCCAGAGGCAGGGGAGGGCAGGAGCGCTGTGGGCAGGCCTCGGCAGCAGGGGGACTGTGCTCCTGCAGGGGTGTGCGGCTGAGCCCAGCACCAAAGCACCGGGTGCATTTGGCAGTACAGATGTAAAATCCCCCAGACGCACGGTGCATCCTGAGGTCCCCGGAGCTGCCTTCACGGAAGGAGGGAAGCCAGGCTGGAGACGCCGAGGGAGGGGAAGTACGGAGCTGAGCGGAGGGAGGAGTCCGAGTCCATGGAGCCCAGGGCCACGTTCCTATCAGCCCGGGGGGTGCCGGCCGCATAGCCAGGGGCTGTGTGCGTGTGAAGGGCGTCAGGCAGAGCCAGGGTGGGATGGGGTGGGGGTGGGGCAGTCACAGGAAGCTCTGTGTGCACGAGGAGTGCAGGGGAAACAGCTCCGGCCCAGCTCTGGCCATTGTGGCCATCTGGGGAGTGAACCAGCAGGTGGAAGACCTTCCTCTCTCTCTCTCTGCCTTTGCCTCTCTAACTCTGCCTTTCAAATAAATAAATCTTCAAAAAAAGAAAGAAACCAAAGGAAAGGAAGTCTTGCTTAGTCTTCCAGTGGAAGCAGCGCAGAAGGAAGAGCCCCAGCCAGCGTTAGAGGGCAGCAGGCGGGCCGCCCCTGGGATGCTGTGCTCGCCCATCGGCACCACTTGGTGTCCCGGCTGCTCCGCTTCCGCCCCCGCCCCCTGCTAATGCACCTGGGCAGGCAGAATAAGACGGCCCAGTGCTTGGGCCCTGCCAACCAGGTGGGAGACCCGGGTGGAGTTCCTGACCCCTGGTTTTGGCCTGCTCCAGATCTGGCTGTTGTGGGCATTTGGGGAGTGAACCAGGAGGTGCAACATCTTTCTCTCTGTCTCTCCCTCTCCCTCTCTCTGTAACTCTGCCTCTCCAATAAATCTTTATTTATTTATTATTTAAAAAGATTTATTGGAAAGGCAGAGTCGCAGAGAGGGAGAGACAGAGAGAGAGGTTTTAATCTGCTGGTTCACTCCCCAAGTGGCTGTAACATTCAGTGCTGGGCCAAGCTGAAGCCAGGAGGCCCAGGCACTTGGGCCATCTTCTGCTGCTTTTCCAGGTGCATTAGCAGGGAGCTGGGTTGGAAGTGGAGCAGCTGGGACACGAACCGGTGCCCATGTGAGCTGCCAGCCCTGCAGGTGGCGGCTCAACCCACTATGCCACAATGCCGGCCCCTCAAATAAATTTTTTTAAAGATTTATTTGAAAGGCAGAGTTACACAGAGAGAGGTGAGGCAGAGAGAGAGAAATGTATTCCATCTGCTGGTTCACTCCCCAGATGGCCGCAATGACTGGAGCTGCACTGATCCAAAGCCAGGAGCTTCTTCCGGGTCTCCCATGTGGGTGCAGGGGCCCAAGCACTTGGGGCATCTTCTACTGCTTTCTCAGGCCACAGCAGAGAGCTGGATGGGAAGTGGAGCAGCTAAGATTTGGACTGGCGCCCATATAGGATGCTGGCACTGCAGGCAGCGGCTTTATCCACTACGCCATAGTGCCGGCCCACAAAGAAATCTTTTAAAAAGGAAAGGATTCTGGCTAAGCCAACTGAATGGGAATTGTGATGAAGACAGGCCCGGTGGCCGGATGCCACCTGGAGGGGCTGGTGATGAGGAACTTGGCAGAAGGTGGAAGGTGAAAGGTCAAAGGTGATCAGGTGGGGATTTGGGCTGAGCCAATGTGGCAGCATTGAAACACAAAAATACAACACATTCAGCTTAGAGATCGGGTTGGCTGCTCTTTGATGTGTGAACCAGGGGCAGTAGCAGAGGGGTTTCCTGGGAGAGGAACAGAGAAGGGGGCTTTGTGGGCAGGGGAGGGCAGCCCACCCAGCTGGCCTTTCCTTCTTTCCTTCCTTCCTCCCTTCCTTCCTTTCTTTTTAAAGATTTATTTATTTGAAAGGCAGAGCTGTAGAGATAGAAGGAAAGACAGAGAGATCTTCCATCCTCTGGTTCACTCCCCAAATGTCTGCGATTACCCAGGCTGGCCCATGTGGAAGCCAGGAGCCAGGAGCTTCTTCCAGGTCTCTCATGTGGGTACAGGGGCCCAAGACCTGGGCCATCTTCTGTTGCTTTCCCAGGCACATTAGCAGTGGAGCAACTGGGACTTGAACCGGCACTCAGATGGGATGCCGGTGCTGCAGGCCGTGGCTTAACTGGAGTTACTTTCCTCTCCGGCTTCAGCAGAGGGGCTTCCTATCCAGCCTGACCGGGCCCCCTCTGATTGGTAGCAGGTGTCTGTTGTGTTTTAGGGAACTTGCCCATTTCTGAGCTCGCTTTGAAAACTTGGCACCCGGCGTGAGGGGCTCCATTCTGGTCCGGTGGGGCAAGTGCAGGAGCTCAGTCCAGAACAATGGCCTCCATGCATTTTATCTAATAGCAGGATTCTTGCTAAAATGGGGTGAGCAAAGATGGCAAATCAGAAGTAGGGTTTGCTCAGGGATGTGGGTCAGCTCCTGTAGAAGGCGTTGGTACCTGTGTGTGGCTGTGTCTGTGCGGGCAGAGCCGTGTCTGGGGGAACAGATCCTTGTCCGAGCGAACAGATTCCCTGACAGATCGCAGTCGGGGTGCGCGTCCGCCTGCAGGTGTTTGGGGGTGTTTTACATTGTGTGAGAGAAGGGGTTCCTGCCAATCCAGAAAGACATCAGGGATGTTCAGGAATTTCCCGTGGAGCCACACCCCTGCAACACACACCTGCCTTTATTCCCTCCACAGCGTAAAGTTTGCACTGCCTGTCTTGGCTGTTGCATGTTGTGTGTGTGTGTGTGTGATCTGGGTTGTTCCAAAGCTTCCTGTGATGTCTGGAGAGAATGAGAAACCCACCCTGATGGGCCAGTGTAGACACGGCTGAGTCCAGGAGAGCGTGGGGGGCACAGGAAGCCTGGGAGGGAGGAGGGTGGGAGGTGGCTCGTGTGTAAGGCAAGGGAGAGAAACGTTCGTTTTAACGGGCGGCCCTCGGCAAGTGTAAGTGCAGGTGATTCTCGCTGTCACCGCATGGCACTGTCGCATCCACACGTGGTGAAGACCCATTTATTTGACCCACAGGTTGTACTCAGACTACCTGTACTTCGCGAGTTCCAATAAGTCTGCCGACGACTTCCACGAGAAAGTGACCGAAGCTCTGCAGCTGTTTGAGAACTGCATGCTGGACTACTCGCTGCGTGCGTGTGTCTACAACAACACCCTCAACAACGCCATGCCTGTGCGTACACCCGGCCCCCCCCTTTGTCATGCAGGAGCTGTCGTGGGTGGAAGCACCCAGGGGTGCTTCAGTGTGCAGGCGCCAGGCGCCAGCCTCGGAGCCGTGGCTGACACAGAAGCAAATATCCCCAGGCAGAGGGACGGGAAACTGATGGCCCTTTGAGCTGGCCCCCTGCTCTCGCCCAGTCACCAGGCTGTCTCCTCCCTCGCCCAGAGAAGGAGAACACGTGTGGGAAGGTCATCGTTTAGTAAGGCTCCCAAACACACCCGGCCCTTAGAATCTGCACACGCAGCTGGCCGAGTGCCCTACGAGCCTTCTCTGGATTGCCGGGTTGTTTGTTGATTTAAAAAATCGCCCACCAGAGAGACCATCAATGCTTCTTCACAGCGTCTCAGTTGAAAAGGACTCCTGTTTTCCGCGGTTCCCTCTGTCTTCTCTGTGTCCCTTTGGGCATATATCGCTACATTTCTAGCCTGTTTTTATGCCCCCAAACCCCCACCCCTGTTGGTGGATCTGGCATGTTTTAGCCACAGGAGGATTTTCTTCTGCTCTGCCCCCAGGCTGTGGTCAGTGCCAGCCTGGCAGGGTCTGTGAGCATTGTCCCTTCTGCCCCCAGCCCAGGGCAGGTGCATGGTAAGCCATGAGCAGACCTGCTGTGGAGGGTGATGGGGTTCAAGGTCAAGAGGCTTCACTCTTCTTCCTGGTCATCTATCTGGACAGCAGGGCACACACACGCAGCGGGCAGACTCCAGGCTGTCCTTCCAGACTTTGTAGTTTGGCAAGGAAGCGGTGGCACGGACACGGATGACCACAGAGCCCAGCTGTGCTGCTGACTGAGCCAGACAGCGGTCGTACCCCAGGCATTGTCTCAGCCTCTCTGAGGTGCAGCTGCCTCACCCTCACCAGGCTTCCGGGAGGATCGGACAGTGGTGGGTCCCACAACCTTCCCAGGTTCCCTCATGCCGTGGCCTGAGTTAGGGTGTGCCGGGCCCGCGGGGCAGGCAGTGGCGCAGCCGTGGCTCCCTGTGGACTGCACACAGGGCACCAGTATGTGGCAGCATCGGTGCAGGTGCTGGGGCTGCAAGCTCCCTCTAGGCCTCGTGAGTTTCCAGAATGAAACCAGAAAGGAAGCTGGAGGCCACGGTGGTTCTCTCTCGGGGAATCCTGGCAGTGGTGGAGGGGACTTGGTGGAAAAAAACTTCTCGCACTGAGAGGGGGGTGGGCCTGGACTCGGAGGGGGCCCCCGAGCCTCTCCCCAGCCGAAGCCCCATCTTTTGGGGGCGTTGTTTTCTGAGCCCCAGCAGTGTGGGTGTTGATGAGAAAGACGGTCTCCTGCTCATTGTCAGGTTCATGGCTGCAGAAATCGTACAATCGATTTTCTGGAGGAAAGCGAATGTGTGAAAGGAGTTTGCTGGGACACAGGTGCCTTAAATGGCAAGTGAGCAGAAGCAGCCCAGGGCCGGGGATGGGTGTGGTGGCCATGACCCAGAGCGGCGCGTGCCCCCGGCCCCTGGGGAAGGGCTCTCCTTTCCGCTGGCTTGAGGGTCTCAGCACCTGCTCCCGTGGAGATCATGAGGGTGAGCGGGTGACTTCCTGCCTCTGCTGTTCTGCTGGCCAGGGGCTGACTTTTGGGCTGGGGTGGTTGGAGCAGGTGTGCCCTGGGACAGCGGTGCTGGTTGGGTTGGTGGGGGTGGGGTTGAGGGGTGGTGGGCTCCCAGGAGCAGGGAGGTGGGGGGTGTTGCAGGAGAGCCAGTGGCTGGGTCAGTGTAGTGGCCCAGGGTCGGGACAAGGCCTGGAGGGTGGGCTGGAGTGGGGGAGCTGGGGGGGAAGGGGGAGACCAGTTGCGTGCGCAGGTTTTCTGCTTCGCAGGCTGAGCACATGCGGGGCCCACCGTGGTCCTGGCTCTTAATGCTGCTTATTGTTCCTGTTTATGCCTGCAGTTGAAGGTCACCCAGGCGGGACCCGCCCGAGGGTGTGCCATGAACCAGGGCCTCCTCCTCCTCCATAGTCGACACTTGGTCATCTTCCAGGCATTCCCTGGGCACCACTCTGTGCTCAGTGCCCTGACCACACCCTGTCTGCAGCCACCAAGCCAGGGCTCCTGTCCCACTGCCCAGCGACCACTGTTCAGGGAGCAGCTTGAGGCCCAGGAGGGGCTGCCCGCCTGCCACTCCATCCCAGGCCCGGCTTGCACCTGCACAGGGCTGCAGGCCCGAGTCCAGCTGAGAGCTGTCCTGGGTCATGGAGCTGGGCGAGGGCTGTGCGGGCCGAGCCACACAAAGAGACAGTTTCCCCAGGCCCCCTGCACCCCCGGTGGGGTGGCCACAGCCCTCAGAGGCGCCGAGGGTGACAGCAGCCTGGGCAAGGTCGCTTGTGTGGCTGTTGCTGACCGTTGTGTTTGACTTGGCGCCTGCAGGGCACATTCGGGAAGGCGTCGGGGATCCTGAGCTGTGAGTGCAGCAGGCCGAGGCCTCCGGTGCCTCCTGGGCGCTGGGTGCAGGACCGTGTTTCCCTCAGTGGGGGAATGGTGATGTGACTTTCACCCGGGGACCATGGGGTGGGCTCCTCCGGGGCTGAATCTGGTAGGAGATGTCCCAGGAAAACGCAGGAAGGAGGAAGACCGGGACTGCAGGGACCCTGTTCCTGCCACCTTTCTCTGCCCACGTGCCTGTTGGCAGATGGGGGCTGCCAGGCAGAGCTCGTCAAGGGGTCGAAAGTGTTGCTCCTTGGCTGGCTGGGGAGCGAGGCCTGCAGCCGGGGTGGCCTGAGCACCAGCAAGGCCTTCCCAGGCTTGGGGCTTCCTGATTACATCTGGGGAAACTGAGCCTCCGAGAGGCAGCCCTCGCCAGTTCCTGGAGGATTTGGGACCGAAATCCTGGCTGCGACTCACTTTCCTGCAGGCACGGGTTTGGTCCCGCGTCTCCCCAGGAATCCGGTCCCTAGGAGCTGTTGTGCCCCCACCAGGGAGCAGGCCTGGGGGTCGAAGAGACAGGTGCTGAGTGGGCTTGAGTGTGGAGGGGGTCCCTGTGCCCCCTGCCTCAGTGTCTGCACCACACTGTCCCTGCTGACAGCTTCCTCCATGCAAGGCCTCTCCTTTGTGAATGGGCACTATGAGAGGCAGGGGCCCAGCTAGGGGGAGCATGGGGAGGCCAGGGGGCTAGAACCCTGTCCCAGGCCCTGTTGACCACGGGGTCTCTGAGAAGGAACAGGTGTTAATTTGGCATCAGGGGGACTCCTAGCAGGAGGCGGCTTAAGCTGGGCTGGGTTTGGGAGGGCAGGGAGAGGCCAGACAGGATGGAGCCCCTGAGCCTGCGCAACATTTTTCCTAACCGCTTTGAAGAGTGACGGTGATAAAAACTCGCGTGGGCCAGGCCCCAACATCTCCCCCTGCCACCCGTGGTGCCACAGGGCCGAGCGTGCCGGGTGTAGGCTACCTGGAGGCGGGGTTTCCACAGCTGCTTCCTCTGCTCCCTGTCGGCACACTAGCTGTGGCCATCAGAACGTCCTTGAGCCCCGATGTCAAGGTCATGAGTGTCATCGATACTGTCTCCACTCTGTGTGTGTCTGAAACTTCCTGATCATCAGATTTTTAAAAACCCCACCAGTGAGAGAAGGGGAGTGATCTAACCAGGCACTGACCCAAGCACTTTCGGTCCTCCCAGATCTGCTAATTCCACCCCCGTTTCGCGGATGGGGACACTGAGGCACACAGAGGTTAACTGCCACTTGGAGCTAGTGACAGGCAGGCCCAGGGTGCAGGCCCAGCACCAATGGCCTTGGGAACCCATTTTCCCTGGCTGCCTCCCAAGCCAGCAGGAGGCAGGTGCTTTTCAGATCAGCTTTCTCTGCTAGGCAGGATGAGGCGGGGGCTTAGCAGGTGCCTCTGGCCACAGGGAGAGCCCTGGAGGGACATGGCTGCGGGCAGTCCCTGGAGAGCTCATGCTGACGGGCAGGGTGGGGCAGACAGGATGCAGTGGGACCCCCTCGTCCTAGCGTTGCCTCTTCTTGTCTGGGATGGGAAGCAGATGTCCCCCCCAGCTGTGAACCCTTCCCAGCCATAGCCCATGGTGGAGGGGAGTGGGGGGCTTTTTAAGACACACGTGGACCCTGGCATACCCAGCCCTCCTCCCCCCAGCCTTCCTGTGCCTCCCTCCACCCCTGCCTGCTGTGTGGCTGTCTTCCCCTCCTAGGTCTTCCGCTCCTGCCTCCAAGCAGGGGCTCAGAGTGGCCGCTGGGCCAGCAGCAGCAGCAGCCCCTGGCACTTGTGAGACATGCAAACTCTCGGGCCCCTCTCCTGCCTTTCTGAATCAGAACTCTTGTGGGTGGGGCCCCGGCCTCCACTGAGCAGGCCTGGCAGGGGGTGCTGCGGGCTCAGCTTTGGGAACCACCAGGGCTCTGAGGCCTTTTCATGGCTCCCCCTCCCTCTGCGGGGCCACTGGGACCTCTAGGCTCTGCTTTAATCCCCCCCTTCTGTTCTCTCTCCCCCGCATCTGTGCAGCCCAGCAGGCCCTGCCTTCCCTGGGCGGTTGTGTTTCCCAGGCCCTGGTTTGCAGTGTGTTGGGCACCTGCCCCGAGACTGCTCTGCTATCTCAGTTCCCTACCCTGCCCTGGGACTAGGGAGGTAAGGAGGAGTCCGAGTGGGTGACTTGGGTTTGTCTTCAGGGTGCACAGTCGTCATCGCGATGGGGCAGGCACCAGAAACTGATCAAAGTCAGCAGTTAGCGCTTCCATTGCCTTTCCTGTACAGCTCCTGTTCTCCAGTTTTTCTTTTAAAGATTTATTTGTTTATTTGAAAGGCAGAATTACAGAGAGGCAGAGAGAGAAGTCGTCCATCTGCTGGTTCGCCCCCCAGGTGGCTGCAGTAGCCAGAACTGGGCTGATCCAAAGCCAGGATCCAGGAACTTTGTCCAGGTCTCCCACCCAGCTGCAGGGGCCCAGGTACAGGGGCCCAAGTGCTTGGGCCATCTTCTACTGCTTTCCCAGGCCATAGCAGAGAGCTGGATGGGAAGTGGAGCAGCTGAGATTTGAACTGGCGCCCATATGGGATGCCGGCACTGCAAGCAGTGGCTTTACCCACTGCGCCACAGCCCTGGCCCCCAGTTCTTCATACAGACTAAAATGCATTGCTAGGGATTATAGCTACTCTACTGTACTTATTACTATTTAAAATATTTATTAAACAGGTAGAGAGGCAGAGAGAGAGAGAAAAGAGAGAGTATCCATTTGTTGGCTTACCCCGAAATGAGCACAGCAGCTGAAGCTGAGAGCCAGGAACCCTGTACAGGTCTCCGTCATGGGTGGCCGGCACCCAAGTACTTGAGAACCCTGCTGTCTCCCAGGGTGCACATTAGCACCCTGGTGTGCTCCACACCCTGGGTGTGGAGTCTGAACTTGAACCCAGCACCTGACATGGGCTGCACCCCCCCCCCCCCCCCCGCAACATCTTGAGCAATCCATGAAGTGCCCGCCCCGGAACTTAGCACTGCTACTCCCGTTGTGTTCCAGCACCCATTGTCCAACCTCCCTCTGTTTTCCCCCCACCCCCCAGCCGCTCGTAATCACTGTTCTAAGTCAGAGCAGCTTTTTTTTTTTTTGACTTCCAAGTCCATGCAGTGCCTGGAGATGATGGTTTGCAGGGCAGCTGTCTTGGTTTGTGACGGCAGCCATGATGCTTCGGGAGAAGTGCCATCGGGTGTTGGGAAACTGCTCCTGACACAGTGCCCCTGTCCTTCGGCCCTAGGTGAGGCTGCAGGTCGGACTGTATGCTGTGTACCTCCTGGACTGGCTCACCGTCTTCAGTAAGGACCAGTTCCTCATCCTGCGCCTGGAAGACCACGCCTCCAATGTCAAGTACACCATGCACAAGGTCTTCCGGTTTCTGAACCTGGGTAAGCATCCTGCTTCCTGCTGATGGGCACGGTGTGAGCCCCGGGGATGCCGGCTGTTCTGGGAGCACTTCTGGGCCTGACACAGGCTTGCTGAGCGGGCGGCCCGGGGACAGCCCAGGGGAGGCCGGCTCAGCACCTTTGTTTGACACGGGGCTTGGTGCACGGTGTGGTGAGGGTCTCTGGGTAGGAGGAGCTCACCATCTAGCCACAGGAGAGAAAGAAGCTGCAGTTCCACTAACCTGGTGACAGGCAGGTGGCACCGTCACAGTGGGCACGTACTGATGACTGCCGAGCGGACCGGGGACGGGAAGTGTCTGAGAGCTGAGCTGTGAGGGACCCACAGGATGTCCATGGGGGGCAGGGTCCTGCAGGGAACTGGGGACTTAGGGGGGAAGGAGCTGGCCGTGGCTCCTGGGCCTCTGTGAGTGAGGAGCCTGCCTTTAGCCTGAGATGCCCCAGTCCCCAGGGGCACTTTGCTCTGACAGCCACGCTGCCCGCCACAGCGCTGGTGGCAGAGTCGTGTGTGCCTTGGGGCGCTGCCCGTGTGGACAGGGTTCCCAGGCGCTGCCAGTGAGGAGCCCAGCTGGCCTGCAACGGGCCTGGCCTTGCTGCAGGTGGCCATGCAGCTAGAAGGCTCTGTGCGTGGGCACAGGGGCCTCCTCCCCACCCTCATCGCCAAGGCCATGGCACACAGGGTGCAGATGGCCCAACCACAGGGCCCCCTGTGGCAGCACACGGAGATAGAAGGGACTGGGGCAGAGCTGAGCAGGGCTGAGCAGAGCATCGAAGCCCCCGGCCTGGCTGACAGCTACGGAAAGTGGCTCCGTGAGCCCAGGTGGGTGCTGCCCCGTCCCGGGATGGCTGCCGGGACCCGAGGGGCCAAGCACAGGCGGGGGCCCTCCCCCAGGTTCCAGTCCTCCTGGAAGCAAGCTGCCGGCTCTGCAGCCGCCTCCCTCCCACTTCCTGCCTGCCCTGCCCCCTCACAGCTTCTGCTTCTCCTCCAGGGCCCTTGAGCGAGAAGCAGGAGGCCTTACTGACCAAGAGCCCTGCGTCCAACGTGCGGCGGCCCGAGGACCGGAGCCTGGGGCCCATGTGGCCGGTCACACACAAGATCCTGCAGGACTTCTACGGGCCGTTCAACGCCAGGCTGGCGCGGGTCCTGGCCGACGAGGCGTTCGCCTGGAAGACGCCATGAGAGCTGCCCCTGTGGCCGCCCCGCCCGCCTCACCGCCGGCGCCATGGTTTCAGCACACTCTCTTGATGGGGAGCTGTTCCCCTCACAGCGTGGAGAAACCCCCGTGACTGGAGCCGCCTCCGCCTCCCTCGGCGCCTCGGCACCGTCTCGGCGTCTCCTCTGTGATGTCCAGCCCCGCCACGGCCCCTGCATCAGAGCGCGTGGGAGACTCTGCCTCCCTGGGAAGCTCCCAGGGCCTCGGGGGACGGCCCCTGTGCAGGCGACAGTCACTGGATCCGAGGACTCAGCACGCCAGAGGCCCCGGCCCAAGGCTAGCAGGACAGGCACCGCACAGCCCGGTGGGTTGCTAACCTTGGCCTCTTTGGGAGAGAACTGAGAGCCCCCCGAGAACGGGTTCCTCAGTGTTTCCCCCTCTCCACAGCCAGCCGTTCTGTTGTCCGGACACGAGCCCAGGCGGCTCTGCTGCTGGGGGCAGCGCGTGCCTCCCTCTGGCCCCCTCCCAGCCTCTGTAGACTGGGCTCCCCCAGAACAGGAACCCGTTTGAACCAGACCGCTCCCTGCATCGGGCAAGTCCCACCTCCCTGTCTCACTGTTAATGCCAGAAAGAGCAACCCCAAAATATCGGACGCTTGGTGGACCCTGTGGAAACCCAAGCCGTCCTCGCGCGTTCACAGTCAGAGCTGGAGGAGCTGTAGGCTTGGGGTCTGGGCAGCCGCGGGCTCTGGCGGGCCGCCCTCCCGTTGTGCCCCAAACTCCGTACACATTCACAGAACTACAAGGTGTGGTGACTGATTCGGCAGCAGTGCACAGGCTAAGCCTGGGCCAAACGCGCAATGCCAGGATTGGGAACAGGACTGCAGAGCCATGCTCGTCATGGAACTTCCAGGCCATTTGGCAGCGTGGTGGGCTGCTTGGCCGGATGGACTGATGGTCTTGGCGTTTCTTGGAAGTCACGGGGAAGATGCAGAGAATGCGGGCGCTCCCTGGGCCCAGCCCCAGCTTCGCGCTCAGCGGAACCAGCGTTCTCAGGTGGAGGTCCGTGAACCAAAGTGGGGACATGCGAACCTCGGCTGTAGCCTGCGCGCCCGAGACGGACGGGCCCTGGTTGTGGGAGCATCCCGAGGGGGCTCAGCTGTCTCATCCCAGTGCCATCGTCCCTGCCTTCGGGGAGGGGTTCTGCGGCCCCTTGGGAGGTGGGAGGGGCCGTCAGCACTGACTGTGCCCCTGGAGGGGCGGGGTGCCCCGAGCACCCCACTTTCCAAGACAGCCCCCCGCCTTTCTCTTGTAGCCGGCACTTGGAGCAGCAACCAGCAGTGGAATCTGGCCCGAGCCTCGTGTGTGAGTGTGTGTGTGTGTGTGTGTATTTATTTGTACCCCAGAGTGTGCACGTGTGGGTGCTCTCTGAGTGGATCCCCTTCAGTCTCGTTGCTACGAGGCCCTGTGCCCTGGACACAGTCCCGTCATAGATTCACTTCTCTGCCGATCAGTCATTGTTTCCAGCGTATGGCTTAACTGTTCACACCAGCCGCAGTGACAGCGAGGGACGCGTCTGTCCCCGAGCGTGTGGGTAACACGTGGTGTAATTCTGCTTCTTACAGAAGTTTTGCGGAAGGTGTGAGTTCCAATATTATTTGGTTTATTACTCGGATCACTTTTAACAGCCACAGGCCCCTCCCTTCTGTGCCGACCGTCGCCATCCCGACGCCTTGTCCCTCTCGGGCGGCTTCCAAAGCCCACGCCTGCCGCTTTTGCTCTCTCTGGGGCGGGGCCGGCTCTTGTTGGCAGCACAGGTTGTTGCTGGGGGCAGTGGCCTTGTAGCCTGCCATCCAAAACCAAAGCAAAAAGGGGTCTCGGCCCACAACCTGGCCTGGCAGCTGCGTGGGTCCCCACCAACCGTGCACCGGGTTGTGTTCCACTGTGTTCCCTCTGTCGTGAACGGGATGTTGAGTGACTGACAGTTACACTGTCCTTTCGTTCATTTGACACAATTAAAGCGCCCTCTGAGCGGTGCCTGCAGAGTGTGGCCTCCCTCTCCATCGTGGCCGTGGGCTGGGGGCTGCTGCCTGCCGTGTCCGATGTGCACAGGTGGGCTGGGGACACAGCCTGGTGTCTCGCTCACCTGTAGCGCTGTGCACACTCTAGGGAGGGGACTGACCTGGTGAGAGATGGGGTGCGACCGTGCTGACAACACGCAGGTGGAAACGTGGGACCGAGGGCCGGGGGTTCAGTCCTTACCAGGGCTCCTGCGGGAGCAGTGCCATGGAGGGAGGTGGGCGGGCTGTGTTCGGACGTTGGAATTCAAAAGGTCAGGGGGCTGCAGGCCTCACTGCTCTGCCTGCCTGGCCCCTGGCGGCTGTGGGCACATGTCACTCACTGGACACTCGGTGCCGGCCAGCCTGAGGGAGGAGCCAGCGTGTGGGCGGGCTCTGGTGGCCATGGCAGACTCCACAGGCTGGGGGCTGTGGCGCTCACCTGTTTATCCTCTGTTTCGGAGCTGGAGCCCCGGATGGAGCTTGCTGACTGCCCTTTGCCACCTCTTCCAGGTGGTCCCCCTGGGTGTACAACACTGGCCCTGCCTCTCTCCTTGTAAGGCCGCTGGTCAGATCGGATGAGGACCCCGCCTGACCCCAGTCCCCTCTCCAGAGACCTTTGTAGACGCAGTCCCACTGCGAGGCCCTGGGGGCTGGGCCAGTCCTGGGGCGAGGGGAGGCAGACGCAGCTTGTGGAGCGGGCTGGGCACCCGTTTCTGGGGAGACCCCCGGGGAGGCCTCTCCCCCTCCAGGCGTAGATGTGGGAAGGCCCTGGGGTGGGTTTGCTCATCAAGGATGCACCTGTGCCGATGCCGAGGACGAGGTGGCGCGGGGGAGCTGGGGGTGCAGAACAGGCTGGTGCCCATCTGAGGGGTGAGGCACGCATGCCTCCCTCTGCCGCCACCCTCCCAGACCCTTTCTGCCCCGGGGCCACCCCCTCCCCATGCAGGCGCCAGCTCTGCTTCCGTGCAGGTTGGCGCCTCCCCACGAAGACTCCTTGGGCACTGGTGTCCCCGGCTAGCACTCCAGCCACGGCTGAGAAGGCACAGATGGCGGGGTGGGGGTGGGGCGATGTTTTCTGTGGCCCCTGAAACCCTACCCTGCGGGCAGCGGCTCTCCCGTGGGCGAGGCCCGTCCAGTTGAGCAACGCTGCTTTGATGAGTCAGATTTTTCCAGGAGCCAGCCAGGTTCCTGCGGCCCAGGAGCAGCCCAGGGGCGGGGTGGGGGGATTTCCTGTGGCTCCTGTGACAAATTGCCCCAGACTCCGTGTTTGAGCCAACAGCTGTGCATTTGCTTCTGGTTTGGGAGGTGGGAGAAGAAATTCCCCAGAGTCCCTGGCTGCAGCCAGAGGTGAGCAGGCCTACTGCCTCCCGGAGGCCCCGGGCAGTCTGGGGCCTGGCCTGGCCCACATCCAGGCCCGTGGCTCCTTCTTCCACCTTCCTCCATCGTCTGGGCCCCCCACCCCGCCCAGGCCACATCTGCCCAGTCCCCTTGCCACAGCAGGGAGCGCGGTGTCCACGGGTTTCTGGGCTTAGGCCCAGGCTGCCGCTGGAGGCTGCTGCTCCGCCAACTGGCAGGGCGTTCCAAGCTGGCCCAAGAAGCAGGGGTGGCGAGGGCGCCCCTTGCAGCTCCACACCTGTGACTCCACGCCCGCAGCAGGTGGGAATGGGTGTGGCTGCCCGAAGTGGGGGGGCAAAGCTTCTGAACACGTCTGTTCCAAAACAGATGTGCCTTCCTGTCTTGTGGCTGGAGTGAGCGGGATGGGGGAGCAAGGGGAGGGGCCTGAGACTCAGGTCCCCTCTGGTGGGGAGAGAGAGGGCTGCCCTCTCTGGCCTGGCCTCCCAGGGGAGAGCCCTGGGGCAGACAGACGGCTGGTGCCGCTTGCTTTGGACTCTGTGGTGTCACGTCGTCAGCTCCACAGGGCAGCGCAGGTGCCTCACTGGTCTCCCAGGTCCTGCCTGACACCCCAGCTCCAACCCTCACACCACGGCTGGCCCCTCGCTCCTCCTACACTCTCGCCCTGGGCGCACCTGCTCCCAGCAGGTCTTGGGCAGACAAGGGCCCAGCGTGGGGAGGAGGCGTTGGGCCCGTGGGGAGCCTGCTGGGCTGCATGAGCCGGAGAGCATGGTGGAGCCTCCTGGGCAGAGGGGAGCAGACCGGGCAGCTGCGCTGGGAGGAGCTGCAGGGCACAGCACGGCCACGCGGCTCCGTGCATCGCCGCTGAGCCTGCACATCAGAGCCAGGAGCGCCTGAGCCCCGTGCGTGCTGAGGGCGTGGGTGCTGGGACACAGAGCAGAGAGGGGCCGTAGCCTGGAGGAGGCCGGATTCCGGGGGGGGGGGGATCCATGAGCACAGAAGCCATGGGGCCAGGAGTGGGGCTGCGTTCTGTGCTGTGCCAGGCTCTCCACGTGCCGAAAGAGGCCCTGTGGCCATCAGGCCCTGGTCACACCTAGAAGTGGGCAGGTCTCAGCCAAGGCTGAACCCCGCCCCGAGTCTTGGTACTTGCCAAGGCTGTGTGCAAAGTGAAGGTGGGGGCCTGGCCCTCTGGCTCCCCGGGGTCCCCTCCCTGCAAGAGCAGGAGATCAGAGCAAGGAAGCAAACTCTGACCCCGAGCGGCACAGTGTGTGTAGAGGGGACCCTGGCCTGAAGCCGGGTGGGCCGGGTCCCAGGCCGGGTCTCCTGGGTGAGCTCCTGTGAGGGCCGTCCCACAGCTGGCTCTGCTCACTCAGGTCTGTCACGCAGACAAGTGAGTGTCAGAGTTAACAAGCATAAACAAGATCAGAGAGGCTGCATGCCTGCCTGAGGCCACACAGCTCAGACCCTCAGAAAGAAACAGCAGAATGTCAACACAGGTCTTGACCCCGGGCCCCACAGTGCACCGCAGCCCTGCGCCAGTCCGTGTCCCCCTTGGCCGGTCTGTGGAGCGTCAGGACTGCTTCCCCGCCCTGCAGCCCCTATGTCGGGGCTCACAGGGAAGAGGGGTGGTTTGGGGCCAAGGGGTTCTGAAGCCCCATCCCCCGGGACCTGGGTGGTGCCTGGGGCTTCTCTGGGGGGAACCAGAACAGACTGGACTCTGCTGCTGAGATCCACGCCGCCCCGCCTCGGCTGGCCCCACCTTGTCCTCACCTCCCAACACAGGCTGGCTGGGCTGAGCGGTGCCCTGGGACCCGAGTCACGTCAGAAGTGGACCGCCCCGCCCGCTGGCCTCAGCCCAGGCCTGGCCTCAAAGGCACCCCAGCTAGGCAGTGTGCGAAGAATCCGAGTCGAGTGTTCTCAGAGTGTAGTCCCTGAACTAGCCTGTTCTGCGGGAGCCCCTGGGCTGGGCCCTGGATGTATGTGTGGGGGTGGGACCAGCCTGTCTGCGTGAGCCCCCGGGCTGGGCCCTGGATGTGGGTGGGGGTGAGACGTTTGCTCATTCACTGCTTCTCTCCCTGGTCTCAGCAGCAGAGCTGGGGTCTGGGCATGTGGGGACCCGGGAAGGCAGACCCAGGCCCAGCCCCCAGGAAGCTGGGACCTAGGGTGGCAGACAGATGCTGACCAGAAATGATGGAGAGAGAAAAGGACAGCTATTGATAGGAAATAGATATTGATCAGAAAAGGACAGATATGGATTGGAAATAGATATTGATCAGAAATGGACAGATATTGATCAGGGTGGTGCATGAGGTGGGTGCTGGGGACCGCGATGGTTCCTGTTGAGGTTTCCCCAGCCTGGGCACTCTCGGGGTCATCTCCCTGTTTGCCCCAGAGGCCAAGCCCCAGCGGGAAGCGGCCCGGTCTCCCCAGTGGGCTCCGGGACCGGCCCAGCATGCGTCCAGCCCTGCTGCAGTCCACTCCTGCCAGGCCCCCAAGGCCTTGGGCTCCTCTCCGTGAGCCCCTGTCCTGGTCCTCGAGGTGGCTGCCACACCCTTGCACTGAGTCCTGTGGGCCCTGTCCTGGTCCTCGTGGTGGCTGCCGCACCCTTGCACTGAGTCCTGTGGGCCCCTGTCCTGGTCCTCGCGGTGGCTGCCACACCCTTGCACTGAGTCCTGTGGCCCCCCGGCCCCCGCCCTCCCTCAGAGCTGCTCCAGGTGGCCGGGGTCTCGCCGCGCAGAGCCCAAGGGTAACTGTGATAGACTGTGGACCTGGGAGAACAAATAGAAGAGGTGAGGTGTGTAGGACAGGAGAGAGCACTCACACGCATACGTACCCGTGGAGTTAGGAGCGCAGGGCGGCGTGCTGGCGCAGTGGGTTAAGCCGCTGCGTGGGGCACCAGCATCCCATACTGTAGTGCCGGATTCGAGTCCCAGCTGCTCCACTTCAGACCCAGCTCCTGCCAGGAAAGCAGTGGAATTTGGCCCAAGTAGCTGGGTGCTCGCCATCCACATGGGAGACCCGGGTAGAGTTCCTGGCTCCCCATTTCAGACTGGCCCAGCCCTGGCTGTTACCAGAAGATGGACGATTCTCTCTCTCTCTCTCTCTCTCTCTCTCTCTCTCTCTCTCTCCCCTCCCCCTCCCCCTCCCTCTCTCCTCTCTCCTCTCTCCCTCTCTTTCTGCCTTTCAAATAAAGAAGTCTTCAGAGGGGCTGGCACCATGGCGCAGCAGGTTAAAGCCCTGGCCTGAAGCGCTGGCATCCCATAGGGACGCAGGTTCTAGTCCCGGCTGCTCCACTTCAATCCAGCTCTCTGCTATGGCCTGGGAAAGCAGTAGAAGATGGCCAAGGTCCTTGGGCCCCTGCACCGTCATGGGAGACCTGGAGGAAGCTCCTGGCTCCTGGCTCCTGGCTTTGGATCAGTGCAGCTCTGGCTGTTGCGGCCGTCTAGGGAGTGAGCCAGCGGATGGAAGACCTCTCTCTCTGTCTCTACCTCACTCTGTAACTCTGTCTTTCAAATTAAAAAAAAAAAAAAAGTCTTCAGAACCAGTACAGGTCTGCTTACAAGAAAGGAGTTCCCTCGCAGGATGGGCACCTTCTCAACGGAGGTCAAGTTCACGTCCCCAGTCAAATGGGTTCCGGGTCTCTCGGATCCATCAGCTCTGTTGACCAAGTGCCCTTCGGAAACCCTCCCACGTGATGTCCAGGACTGGGTCCCTCCCTGGCCTCCCTCCAGCCCTGTGCCTGCTCCTCCTCTCCTCACTGGCCCTGAGACATTGGGGTGTCCCCTGGTGGCCTCAGCTGACCTTCCACGCTGATGACTCAGACCCCATGGTGCCCACCTGAAGGACTGAGCCAGAGCCCTTGGACTCTGCCCTTCCCCCACGGGGGTCCCTCGGCAGCCGCGGTGGGCCAGGCCCGGGACTCCCTGGTCACCGCCCCCCCCCGTCACTCTGAGCTGGACCCAGCCTTACCTGCCCTGCTCTGCGCCCCTTCTGCTAGGAGGGAGGCTCCGCCCTGGGTGGCTTCTTCCAGGTCGGCCTCCAGGCCCCACTCAGCCTGACCACGCCTTCCCCACCCCAGCGGGCATCCTCTGCACCACGGCCACTGCTGAGTGAGTCATGTTCTGGTTTCTGGCACTTACGATGCTTTCACGCCTTGGGCCCTGGCTGGCCTGGGAGGGACTGTGCCTCCTGGGCTGGCTGGTCCTGGAGACGTCAGATACTCCCGGGCAGCTCCTCCTCACGTGCTCAGAGCCACGCCCGCTACCTGCTCTCCCAATCTCACACGGCCACACTGCGCCCCCCCGGGGACAGCCTCCCTGAGACCCCAGAGACTCGCTGACTCGCCTGCCCTGAGCCCACAGAGTCTGACTCCTTCTGGGGCCCACGCACTGCCCCTGCCATGCCTGCCCCTGACCGCCCTGCACGCCCTCCCCCACACTCGCTTCCTTGAGACCCGCCCACCGCTCCCCGCTCCCTTAGAGTGGCCTCTGAGACCTCGGCAGCCCCAACCCAGTGCCGCTTCAGCCCCTGCCTCCCTGCCACCCGCAGCCCAGCAGGCCCTGCCTAGCCCCAGGCCTGGCCCCGCCTGGACACCTCACCAGGACAGCACCTGGCCTATATGCCCTGCAGGGCACTTGTCACACAGCCCCGCCCACACAGGATGTGTCGGTCACCTGTTTGCTGTGCCCTCCCTCTGCCTACAGGGGCGTCAGCTCCCAGTGTTCCTGACGGCGTCCTTGGGGCCCAGACTGCGGGGTGCAGGTGGAAGTCACTCAGCTGGGGGATGAGTGTGCGATGCGACTCAGAGGCATGAGGTGGCCTTGTGTTGGGGTCAGGCCCGACCTCCTGAGGCAGTGCCATGGAGGCCCAAGGAGCACTTGGGCCGGGTGCCAACATCACAGTGGCTGGCAGAGGCTGGCAGGGGTGAGGCTGTCCCCCAGGTGGCCACAGGAAGCAGGTGGCATTCAGGATCTGAAGGTGGGAGGACTCTTGGGAGGAGGGAGCTGATGACTGATGTGGGGAGGGGGAGGCGGGAGGGGCTGTGTCTCCAAGAAAGAGGGGTGGCGTGGGCATTCTGGGCTTCAGAGTCGGGGACCTGCCCCGGCACTGCGGTCGGTGTGGCCCCAGGGACCTAGGCCTGCTTCCTTCTCTGCGGGTCTCCTTCTCAGGACCTTCTAGACCTGATGCCCGTGTGTGTAGGTAGGGAAGCCACCAGCTAAGGTGTGGGTGTCACTCAGGAGGGTGTGGGTGTCGGGGAGGGCTCTGGTGGCGCTGTGCGTCTGAGCAGGGGTCGCCGATCTGGGCCTGGAGGTGGACAGGCAGAGCTGGAGGCTGTTGTGGTCAAGAGCGTGGTCACGGGCAAGGCAGGGGCGCCTGGAGGCCGCTCACCACCCTGGTGGGAGCACTGTTGGGAGCGGTGTACACACCCAGTGTCATTTCGCATTCACAGGGGAGGAGGCTGGGGCTCAGAGGGGTTGGGGGCTTCTCCAAGGCCACACAGCCACAAGGTGCTGGGGTCAGCGCTGGAATTCAGCAACTCTGACTTCATCCCCTGCAGTGAGTGATGGACGGACGTGGCCAGGGACAGGGAGGTCAAAGGCAAAACCGTCACAGGCCAGGATTAGACTTGGAGCTGGCGTCCAGCCTAGGGTAGAGGGTGGCATTTACCATTGTGTGCGTGTGTGTGCGTGCTCACGCATGAGTGTATGTGTGTGCACACGTGTATGTGTGTGGGGATATGTAGGTGTGTGCACATGCATCTGCATATGTGTGTGTGCACGTGCACACATGTTCACACATGTGCGTGTGTGCGTGCTCACACATGAGTGTATGTGTGCGCACACGTGTGGGGGGATATGTAGGTATGCGCACATGAATATATGTGCACGCGCATGTGCATGCACACATGTTCACACATGTGCGTGTGCACGCATGCTCATGCATGTGCGTGTATGCACATGTGTATGTGTGTGGGGATATGCAGGTATGTGCACATGCATATGTATATGTGCACATGTGTGTGCATGCACACATGTGTGTATGTGCGTGTGTGGGGTGTCCACATTCCCGCAGCCTCCATCATTGCCAGCTGGACAAGATGGACAGGTAGGGAAAGCCTGTTTAACCACACAGATGTTTCTTATTTTATTCATGTAGTATTTATTCGTTAAGAATTCCCTTTACTTTCCCTTACGTATTTGAAGTGCAGCTGGGGCCCTGTCCTTCGAGCCCGCGTCTGCGGGGAGAAACCACGGCGTACAGAGCCAGCGCTGGCTTCCGGATCTCCCCGCTCGCGGGGCCCCGAGCAGGAAGGACAGGCAGAGCCCTCCCCGTGTGCGTGCCCGCCCCCCACCCCCAGTAGTGCCCTCACCCCTGCTGGAACTTTCCGGAGCTTCCACGCTGGTGTTCAGGGAGCAGCCCCTTTCCGCACTCGTATTTCACTAGTTTATACCCGCGCATCCCGGAGGGTGGCCCAGGAGGCCTAGGGGCCTCGGGGACAGGTTCCGGGAACCCCCAAGTCCGGACTCTGTGACCACACCAAGCGTCCACTCCCATCGTCTCCTGATCGTCCATGCAGATTCCCAGAGGCCTGGCCCTCTCTGACAGCTCGTGGGATGCGTGCTAACAACAACAACAACAACAAGACACTGGGTGGGCCGGCATGTGGCACCGGCATCGCACACGAGCACCCGTGTGAGTCCCAGCCGCTCCACAGCTGATCCAGCTCCCTGCTAACGTGCCTGGGAGGCAGCAGGTGACGGCTGAAGTCCCTGGCCCCTGCCACCCACGCGGGAGACCCGGATGGAGCTCCAGGCTCCTGACTTCGGCCTGGCCTGGCCCTGGCTGTTGGCAGCCATCTGGGGAGTGAACCAGGAGATGGAAGATCGCCCTCCCTCTCCTTCTCTCTCTCTTTAACTCTGCCTTTCAAATAAATAAATCTTTAAAATAAATAAATAGAAACCACCTGGGTTTAACTTCTAGTGGTTCGGTGTGGGTAGGGATAAGCCGCAGAATGAAGCCCTGAGGTCAGCGTGGAAGGGAGTTTTTGAGACAGGAGGGTTTGAAATTCGCTGGCTCGTAGTGTTTAGAATGTTTAATGTGCTTGTACTTTGATGTCACAAACACGGCGCAGGAGACACCGTAGACTCGGGCATCCAGAACTGGCGGGCGGGCAAGCCTGGGTGCGTAGGAAGTGCGGGGCAGGGGCTGGACGAGAGGCCATCTATGCTCAGAGTGAGAAGAGTGACACTGGTGGCCGCAGCCAAGAGTGCAGGGCACCTCCCACTGGGGGGACGGCGTCTCGCTCTGGCTCCACCTTGGGGAGGTGAGAGACGGAGACTTGGCGGGGCCTAACACCACCTAAGGTCACCGGCCCGGAGGAGCTAGCGCCGGGCCCAAGTCCTAACTGTGGCTTCTCAACCCAGAGTCCCCAGGAAAGGTTTCCGAGGAGGCAGGGGAGTCTCCGAGATGGAGTCAGGCTGCGGGGCTGCCAGGCTCGTGCTGTGAGTGGGTGGGGGTCAAGGTCAGGGCCAGGGGGTCTTATCCAGGTCCTTCCTGGGGAAGCCACCTAAGTGTCAGGGTCAACAGGGCCTCCAGCCTGGCCTCCCCTGCCCCTCCACTGACCCCTTCTGTGTCCTGAGTCACCTGGATGGCAGGAAGCCGAGCCGAGGGCAGTGCTGGGCCTGGGGGAGCCCCAAGTTTTGGGAGGGGTTTGAGCAGGTGGCACTGGCTGCTCCGTGGGCCTTTGGGCCTCAGACAGGCTTTGTGGGAGCCCCGGCCCCGGGCTGGGAGGCGGAGCCGGCTGGGAGGTCAGCGCGGGGCCGTGGAGCAGCGCTCACTCCGCTGGGCAGGTCTGAGTCAGCGGGCAGGAATGGGGCGGGGCTGCTGTCCTCCCGGCGCACCGCAGCGGCCCTGGCCAGCGCTGGCCGGCTCCCACCTCCGCATGAGATAATCGGGGGGACTCCGCCAAATTCTGCCCTTTCAGCACAGTGGAATTCGGGAAATTTCCTAAGCTGAGCCAGCTGCAATCCCCTGGGCAGAGACCCAGGCTGCCTGAGGGGCCTTGGGTCAGGAGACAGTGCTGGTCAGCCCCTGACCGGCCCCTTCCTCGAGAAAGCCCCACCTCGCCTGCACCCTAAGTCCTTGCCTTCTGCGCTGCCCTGTGCTACTGGCTCTCACCCCACCCCAAGGCCCAGTGCGGCAGCCACCTCCTCCCTGGGGGCTGCGGGGTTCCCCCATGCTAGCCAGACCCCCAGCAGTGCAGTGACATTCCCGAGAAAGAGAAAGGGGCGGGGCTGGAGACAGAACTGAGCTGGGGCCGGGAAGGGAGCTGGTTGACTACGGGCACAGGGTTTAACCTCTGCGGAGTTTCCCAGCTCCTGAGGGGTGGGGAGGGGACACAGGGCGGGGTGTGTGTGCTGAGGGTCCCTTCAGAGCTCACTGCCAGTTGCAAACCCTCTACGTCCCCCAAGATGCTTAATTCCTGGAGCGTTTGTGCAGAGGCACTGCCTGGTGAGGACGGAGGGGCTGCGAATGACTGTCCTCCGCCTGCACCCCTGGAATTCTGCGGACAAGTGGGGGATTGTGCATGCCAGCAGGAGGGGCTCAAAGGCAGCCCTGTGCTGCCTCCTTGTGGCCAACTCTGGCACTGCACCCGGGAAGTCTGCCCCACCAGCATCAGAGCAGCGGCTGCCCACGGTCCTGTTCGTCTTCCTGCCGGCTTGACCCCCATTGGCGTCCCACCGACCTCTCATCTGAGCCGCAGAGCTCCCAGAGACTAAAGGTCTCCTGTGCATCCCAAGTCCTGGGCCGATCCCATTGCTGGATGGGGAAGGAGAGCTCAGCCGGCCTGGGGGGCTGGGGGCGCTCACACGCCTGCTCCCTCTCCCACGGCCTCCCTGTGTTAGCTGAGCACCTGTCCACCTTAGCCCAGACACACGGGGGTCTGGGTCTGGGACCTCCACCTGGCACCAGGTGCTCATCTACAGACAGACTTGGCTTCCCCTGCTGGGCCCCTGTGCACTCCACTGCCTTCTGCTCCCCCCTCCTTTTCCCTTCCCCCACCAGGGGTGAGCCTGCTGGGTCAGGGTACCGACGTGCAGAGGTTTGGAGAAGAAGTAGAAGCAGAGCAGGCCCGTGGGTCCCCAGTCTCCAGGAGAAGCCCAGCTTGGTGCAGCCCAGAGAAATCCCCGTGCCCCCATAGGCAGGAGCGCGGCCAGCCAGCAAGCACAGTGTCCCCAACCTAGGCGCACTTCCTGAGTCATTTTGTGGACGAGCCAATCTATGAAGCTGCAAACGGTTCCTCTCCAAGCTCCACTCCCCACAGCGCCCTCTCCCCGTCCAGGGGGCGAGCCTGCTCGCATCGCCACCGCGGGGAGCCCTCCTGACCCTCAAAGGGGCACGGGGGACGTGGCGAGACCCCGGGCTGGCCCTATGCTCAGTCTTCCCTGCCCTGAGCCCCTGGACTCCCCACCTCGTCCCCCTCCCCTGCGTTCTGTGATGCGCGTTCCTTCCACTCGTCTCCCTACCAGGAAAGCCACCTCCCTACACCATCAATTCTGCTACTTAAGTGGTTACATTTTTACTTATGTATCTTCATTTCATTTGGGGAGTGGGGAGACACAGATCTTCTGTCCACTGGTTCGCTCCCCAAATGCCCACAGCAGATGGAGCCAGGCCAGGCTGCAGCCAGGCATTTGACCTCCATCCAGGTCTCCCAGGTGGGTGACAGGGACCCAACTACTTGAGCCATCACCACTGCCCCCCAGGGTGCTCATTAGCAGGAAGTGGGATGAGAAGTGGAGTAGGTGGAGCTCGAAACGTGCACTCTGGTGCGGAATCCAGGCCTCCCAAGTGGAATCTTTTTTTCTTTTTAAGATTTATTTATTTATTTGAAAGTCAGAGTTACACAGAGAGAAGGAGAGAGAGAGAGAGAGAGAGAGAGAGGTGTTCCATCTGCTGGTTCACTCCCTGATTGGCTGCAACAGCTGGAGCTGTGGCGATCTGAAGCCAGGAGCCAGGAGCCTCTTCCAGGTCTCCCATGCGGATGCAGGGGTCCAAGGACTTGGGCCATTTTCTACTGCTTTCCCAGGCCATAGCAGAGAGCTAGATCGGAAGTGGAGCAGCCAGGACTTGAACCGGCGCCCATATGGGATGCCGGCACTGCAGGCAGCGGCTTTACCCGGTACACCACAGCACCAGCCCCCAAGTGGAATCTTAACCACTGCACCAAACACCTGCCCCTGTCACATTTTCTTTCTTTTATTTTTTTAAAGATTTATTTATTTATTTGAAAGAGTTACATAGAGAGAGAAGAAGAGGCAGAGAGAGAGAGAGAGAGAGAGAGAGAAGTCTTCCATTCATTTGTTCACTGCCCAGTTGGCCGCAACAGCCAGAGCTGTGCTGATCAGAAGCCAGGAGCCAGGAGCTCCTTCCGGGTCTCCCACGTGGGTGCAGGGGCTCAAGCACGTGGGCCATCTTCCACTGCTTCCCCAGGCCACAGCAGAGAGCTGGATCAGAAGAGGAGCAGCCGGGACTCAAACTGGCACCCGTGTGGGATGCCGGCACTGCAGGCGGCGGCTTTACCCACTACGCTGCAGTGCCAGTCCCCGGTTATGTTTTCAAATGAGTTTTTGGACCATTTTCAGCCCTGAAACTATAATTGGGTTCATTTTCAACTCTGGCTGTTATTTTTAAATAATCTTTCATTCTTTCAGTAGGATTTTTATTCCCTCTTTACGCATTTAATCATTTTTAAGCAGATTTGTGGTTTGGTTTGGCCCGGTTTGGTGTCCCGGGTGCCTGCACTGTGGACTGCTGCCGCTTGCAGTCCGATTTAGGAAGTGGGAGTTTCTCTTTGGCTGGTGTTAGAAGCGCCACGTGGCAGGGATCTCTGCACAGGGCTCACAGCTGAAGCCATGGAGCCAAGGGCTCGCCCTCCTGAGCCCAAGCCTCCCAGTCGTCCGTAGGCTTGGCCCTGTGCCCTCTGAGGGGCACCAAGGAGATGCGCCCAGCTGCCTGGGGTGGGCTGGCCCTGCGCTCTGAGCCTCCCAGCCTTTCCCAAGTCCAGCTTTGTTCTGGAGATTTCTCTGGGTTCTCCTGATCAGGAGGGGCCCCACCTCTACTCAGACCCCAGACCCCAGTCCTCCTGTAGCCAGAGTCTGCACGCTCCCGTGCCTCGTGGGCGGGAGGAGCCAGCCGGGCCTCCGACTCACATCCGTCCCTGACGGCTCCCTGGCTCTGCGTGGCAGCCGCCCCGGGATCCTCCTGCTCCTTGGCTCTTCTTCAGTCCCGGCTCCCAGCTCGCCTGCGGATCGGAGAAATCCACGTGCACTTCTGGGCAGAGAGGGCGGTTTCGAGTGGACTTTCCTGGTGCTCAGAGCACCTGCTGAGGGATGGAGATCTGAGACGTGCGAGGTTTGCTTATGAACGGCACGTGGCTCCTTCTGTTGCTAAAGATTTATTTGTTTGTTTATTACAAAGGCAGAGCAATGGTGGGGGGAGGGGAGACAACCATCCACCCACCGGTTCACTCCCCAAATGGCTGCACCGGCCAGGTCTGGGTCGGGCTGAAGCCGGAACTCCATCCAGGTCTCCCGGTGCATGGCAGGGGCCCACGTGTTTGGATCATTATCTGCTGTGACCCAGAGGCAATGGCAGGAGGAAGCCGGACCAGGAGTGAAGCAGCCAGCACTCCGACCACGCTCCCGTAACTGGCGACTTAACCTGTGCTGCGCCACCAGCACCTGTGGCTCTGAGCGCCCTTGGGAATGCGTGCTGATGGCGGGGTGTGGCCCCCGCGTGCGACGCTGGCATCCCCGATCGGAGCTCCGGTTCAGATTCCAGCTGCTCTGCTCCCGATCCAGCTCCCTGCTAATGCTCCTGGGAAGGCAGTGGAAGACGGCCCAAGTGCTTGGGGCCCTGCGTTCACACAGGAGATCTGGAGGGAGCTCCTGGCTCCTGGCTCCTGGCTCCCGGCTCCCGGCTCCCGGCTCCCGGCCCCTGGCTCCCGGCTCCCGGCTCCCGGCTCCTGGCTCTTGGCCCCCGGCTCCCGGCTCCCGGCCCCTGGCCCCTGGCTCCTGGCTCCTGGCTCCTGGCTCCGGCCTGCCCCAGATCTGGCTGTTGCGACCCTTTGGGGAGTGAGCAGCAGATGGCTGATCTTTCTCTGTCTCCTTCTCTTCTGTCGACTGCGCCCCTCAGATCTGTACCTTCCCTGGTGCTCCAGGGCTTCTCCGTCACACCCGGGAGGAGTGCTCTGCCTCCCGGGGTTGTGCGGCCCTGTGGAAAGATCGGGCCCTTGTCCCTGCAAACACCCCCTCCCCGCAAGCTTCCGCCTTCAAGTCTGATTTCTGTGGTCATGGCAGTGACACGCGCTTGCTTTCATTCCTCACGTTTATCTGGCACAGATTCTTTTTTAACTTGCTTTTTGAAATGCTTTATTTTTGACTGATGCATTAAAAACATGCATATTTGCAGGGCTCTGTGTGCCGTCGTGATTGTCATAACTTTGCCCGTCTCTTCCTTTCATCTTTGGGCTGGTTTTTGAGGTCTCCGTAGTTGCCACAGTACGATTGCATAATCGTCACACACCTCAGTGTCACACCACGGCTTTCGAAATGTGTGTGTGTCGGGGCCGGTGCTGTGGCACAACGGGAAAGGCCTGCAGTGCAGCATCCCATGTGGGTGCCAGTTCGGGTCCCGGCTGCTCCACTTCCCATCCAGCTCTCTGCTATGGCCTGGGAAAGCAGAGGAAAATGGCCCAAGTGCTTGGGCTCCTGCACCTGTATGGGGAGACCTGGAGGAAGCTCCTGGCTCCTGGCTCCTGGCTCCTGGCTCCTGGCTTCGGATCGGCGCAGCTCTGGCCGTTGCGGCCATTTGGGGAGTGAAGCAGCAGATGGAAGACCTCTCTCTCTGTAGTCTCTCCTTCTATCTCTGTGTAACTCTGACTTTCAAATAAATAAATAAATCTTAAAAAAAAAAACAACAAGGCCGGCGCCGCGGCTCAATAGGCTAATCCTCCACCTGCGGCACCGGCACACCGGGTTCTAGTCCCGGTCGGGGCGCTGGATTCTGTCCTGGTTGCCCCTCTTCCAGGCCAGCTCTCTGCTGTGGCCAGGGAGTGCAGTGGAGGATGGCCCAAGTGCTTGGGCCCTGCACCCCATGGGAGACCAGGAGAAGCACCTGGCTCCTGCCATCGGATCAGCGCGGTGCGCTGGCCGCAGCGGCCATTGGAGGGTGAACCAACGGCAAAGGAAGACCTTTCTCTCTGTCTCTCTCTCTCTCACTGTCCACTCTGCCTGTCAAAAATATATATATATATAAAAACCAAAATGTTTATCTATTTATTTGCATTTCACTTGAAAAGCAGAGGAGAGACAGACAGAGAGAGAGATAGAGAGAGAGAGAGAAAGAGAGAGAGAGAGAGAGACTTCCATCTTCTGGTTCACTGCCCAAATGCCCACAACAGCTGGAGTTGGGCCAGGCTGAAGCCAGGCGACCAGAACTCAGTGTGGGTCTCCCTCCTGGTGGCAGGGATCTGAGCGCTCTCTGCGGTGACCATCAGCAGGAAGCTGGAGTTGGAAGAAAAGCCGAGACTCCAACCAGGCTCTCCAGTGTGAGAGGCAGCTGCTGTGTCAGATGCCCACTCCAGTGTCACTCTGGGCCAGCGACGTGGGCTGGGCTCTGCTGGGCACTTCTGGCTTTGGCTGGCGGAGGTGGCATGGACACAGCTGAGAGAGTCAGGCGGGCTGGTTCTGCCCCCCACCCCGCCACGCCCCCCATAGTGCTGGGCACGTTCTCAAGGCCAGGGACAAAGAGCAAGTGAGGGAGACAAAAAGCAAGTGTTTATCCTGCTCTGCCTGTGTCACACTTGCCAGCCACCTGTAGGCCGAAGGAAGTCACCAGGGCCCCAGGGATGGGGAAGGGATGGGGCAAGATGCTGAGGCCACAGTGGGAGGGCACTGACACCTCCTGTCCCCGGGGGAGAAGAGCCGTGGGCTACGTGGTCAGCCAGGAGGACGTGGGGAGCAGCAGCACAGAACTGGGACGCTTGTTAGGGGGACACATGCCCCGGGGGCAAGTGGCAAGCTCCTGGCTGTGGACTTCCGGAGCCTTGGTCTGGGTGCACACAAAGACTCAGAGAGATGCGGCTTTTCTCCTTCATCAACCTGTCCCTTTCTGGCGAGGGCAGAGCCCGACGGCCAGGAGCAGCCCTCCACCTGGGGCTGGAGGGAACGGGCTCCCCTGAGAGCAAAGGGGCCCATGGAGGAGCATGGGGCCGGGTTTCTCAAAAGCAGCGCAGTCCAGAGCTGGCCAGGGACCCGGCCAGCGGTCCTGCACTCTCTGCAGCAACCTTGCACCCAAAGTCGCTGTCCAGGGCTGGCGCCTGCGGCCAAAGCTGCCCAGGGGAGGGCTGCCTCCGAGGCCCTGGGCCTGCCCAGCACAGCCAGCCGGGCCCAGGCCCGGCCACCCAGAGGGAGCCAGTCTCTCAGGGAGGACCAAGGTGGTGACACTGCAGGGGAACGCCACGTGGACGACTGTTTCCCCCAGGGGGCTGGGTTTGCCTCAGGTGACCAACTTGTGCTTTGCCCAGAATTTCTGTGACAGCAGCACTGAAAGTTCTGAATTCCAGAACATTCCAGAGCCCCCCCCCTCCAGCCCCAGCCACAACAGGGCCCCCAGCTCACTGGGGGGGGGGGGGCTGGACATTGTGGAGCGGGGGAGGGCAGGGGGTGAGTGATCCCTTTCTTCCCCCCCAGCCAGGGTCGTAACTGATGCTCCTGTAATGAAAGCCAGGTTAATAAGACAACCAGAAGAGATCCGGAGAGCTAGGGGGAAAGTCCGCTTTTACGCCTGCACAGAGCTGTGTGCAGACGTGGAGGTCGGAGGGGCCGATCGGGAGTCACGGATGGGGCCAGGCCTTGGCCTCCGCGGCCTCCCCCTGCGCCGTGCTCCCTCTGGCCCATCAGACAGGTGGCGTGGTTTCCGGGTGGCGGCTTCTCCCCCGCATTCTTGTGCCCTACCCTCGGCACGAAGGCCTGGGCCTCCTGTCTTCCCCAGCCCCACCCCGGCCTGGCCATGCGGCCCCTGCCTTGGGGGTCACAGCCTCCCCGTCGCCCAGGCCCCATCCTGGAACCACCATGGACGCTGCTCGCCGACCACCACCCCACCCCTGTGGGATCCTGTGAGCCCGATCTCCACAGCCACCACCGTCCCACGAACGGCCAGACCAGGCCACAGCCCTGAGTCATCCTCCCTGTACAGCAGCCAAGGAGCCTGGGGGGAGCAGGGGCTGGGACTCCCCAGTGGCCCAGACGGAAGGCCTGCCCCAGGGCCCGGAGGCCTGCATGGCCCACCCTCCCCTCAGTTGCTTCTTCTCGGCCCCATGGATGGTCCTCGAACTCCCAGGCCTGCCCCTACCTTGGGGACCCTGGCTGCCCGACCCCCTCAGCTGGAGAGCTCACCTGTTACCGTGGCAATGAGGCCACCCCATCACCCTCCCCCCATCCCCCTCCGGCCTCTGTCTTCTGGAAATCGTTATAGACTTTCTCCCTTCGGTTCTGCTTTCTGCTCCTTGGAGACGGGAGGCCGTGGCCTCGCTCCCTGGTGTCCCTGTCCTGACGGCTGTCCCACAGCAGGTATCTGATGGATGCTGGCCCCAGCAGGGACCCGTGGTTTCCTGGTTCCCAGAGCGGGCTGGCGGAGAGTTTGAGCAAAGGTGTGGTGCTTCCCGGAGAGCCCTGGGTCCGCCCTGGGGTTGGGGCGGGAGGCACGGGCCGGCTGGGGGTGGGGTCACCAGTCATTCCCGGAGCCCCTGGCCAGGGCTGTCCAGCAGGCTGTGATGGCGACGCTGTCCTGGGTGGCAGCCCCACGGGTCCCTGAGTGCGTGGAGTCTGGCTGGCGTGGCTAAGGAGCTCCTTCTGAAGTCTGACTTTATTTTACTTGACTGTAGCTGGAGGCTCCACCCTCACAGTTCTAGAACCATCTGGAGACATCTAGAACCATCTGGAGACAGCGGTGCTTGGACAGGGCTGTTGGCAATGGCAATGGCAGAGGCTGATGCCTGTGACACTGGCGTCCCATAGCCAAGCACGGGTTAGGGTCCCGGTAGCTCCACTTCCAATCCAGCCCCTGCTAATGTCCCCAGGGAAGCAGCAGAGACCTGGAAGACCCTCGGTGCTGGTCTGGCCCAGCCCCAGCCATCGCGGCCACCTGGGGAGTGGCCCAGCGGCTGTCGCTGTCGCTCTTTCAAATAAGTAAATAAATCTTTGAGACGGGACAAGAGGTCATCTTTGGGATCCGTCTGCGGGGGTGGTCGGTGACCTTCAGGGGTCCTGCTGAGGATGAGACTTGGGGGGGCAGAGGGCAGTGGAGTGGACCCCGGTGTGGTCTGGGGCAGCGCAGTGGGTGGGGTCCGAGCCCTGCTGCGCCATGGGGGGCATGGTCTGCGAGGAACCAGAAGTGGAGGAGACCACAGAAGGAGAAAGTTGTTGGACAGCTGCGGAGAGACGGAGCGTCGCAGGAGGGCGCAGAGGGGGCCAGGTGACCTTTGCCGCCTTCGGGTGTACGGCACCCGACCCCGTTGAGGTCGGGTCACAGGAACCCATGTCTGCTTTGCCACTGGGTTGGGCTGAGGGAAAGCCATGATGGCCTCTCCTGCCGATGCTCCAAGCCCGGGGGGCGGCTGGAGGTGGCCCTGCCGGGGGCTGGGGTTTGGCTGGTGGTGAGGGCTCAGCCAAACCTGTGCATCAGCACTTTGCCAGTGGCGCACCTGTGCCAGGGAACCTGCGGGGGCTCATGGGAAAGCCGCGGGGCTTTGACAGGTGTCTAGGCCGACCTCGAGGGTGAGCTCAGGCTGGCGCCCTGCACAGAACTGAACGCCCCTGCTCCTGACGGCGGAGCCGCTGTCACGCCCGAGTGCAGTGTTTCAGGCACCTGGGGCTGAGTACCACATCCCAAACGGCCCAGCCTCTGCCTCCCCCGGGAGCCCCCCTGCCCCAAGGTCACAGGGGCCTGGCTTCCCGAGCAGGGGACAGTCTCGTTTCCCGTGTGAACCTGAGTGGCCTTGACTGTGGGTGGGGGTGATCTGCACTCCACCCTCCCACCCCTGCCCTGAGCCCCCTCCCCGCCCTGCCCCCAGCTGTGCCTGAAAGACCCTTGATGTGATCCCTGTGTGGTTTCAGCGAACACAAGCTGAACGTTCTCGGTTCTAATACGTGCCTGGAGCACGCGGCGCCCGCTGCTGGGTCTGCCAGTTGTCACTGCCCGCGTTTGACCTTGGACCTCGAAGAGGCTGCTGAGAACCCAGACAAACCCTCCCTGGAGCAGGTGCCTGCTTTTCAGTTCCTGACACGGCCAGCAGAGGGCAGGCTCTCCCTGGGAATGTGGCTGGGTCAGGAAGCCCAGGCCTGTGGCTCCCTGCAAAACTCTGCTCCCCAGGGCCTCTTTTCCTGTCAATCAAAGAGAAAATCCCTGGAGTCCTCTGTCAGTCAGGTCCCCTCCTCTCCCTGCAAGGACCCGCCCCTTTCTGGGAGCTGGCCCTGGCCGGCCTGTCCCTTGGGGGCTCTGGCTGGGGGTGTTGTGAGAGGGCTGGCTCCCTCCCTCCTTCCCCTCACTGCTGTTTTAGGTCCAGCTCCCTTGGTCCCTGCAGCAGTGCCCTGGGCTCTTAGCCAGCCCTAGGCCTGGCAGCCCTGCCACCCACTTTCTGCTAAAACCTGAGTCCCACTGTCCTCAACCATTTAGTAGATGTGACCTCCACGCCTTAGTTTGCCATCTGTAAAATGGGACTGATGGCTTGATATTTGAGACATGCTTAGATAAAGGCCTGGTTGGTGGTCTGTTTGAGAGAGAGAGAGAGACAGACAGACAGATGTCCAAGTGTTTCTCAAACAGCGGAAAGCTCTTTCCACTTGAAGGTCTCGGTGCTGTATTGCGGCGCGGCTGCCGGAGCCAGGCTGAGGCTGGGTCTGAGGCTTGCTGGCCCGAGGCCGTGCAGGGACCCCAGGCCCTTCGTGACTCTATCAGAGCTTTTGTCTCGTATGTGGTGTGCATTTTCTTTGAGGGAGATGTATTAGTCTATTATACGGGAGAGAGAGGGGGAGAGAGCACACAGGTGCCAATCGGCTGTTGGCTCCCTGAATGCCCACACGGCTGAGCTGGGTCAGGCCCAAGTCAGGAGCCAGGAGCTCACCAAGGTCTCCCATGCGGGGGGCAGAAACGCAACTCCTTCCCCTCCAGCCCTGTCGCCTCCCCCTGGACACACCCAGCCACCTCCTGTCGTTGATCCTGACTGATAGCACGTGTGTTATTTTAACAGTGGACACAGAACAGAGTGAGGAGGATGCAAGCAGAAGGGGTTTGTAGTGGAATTCACGGGATGAGCGCTAGGGTCGGCCCAGAGTGCAAAGCCTCCCAGGGCTCTGTCAGTTGTCACCTGCTGTCCTCAGGGTCTGCACTGGCAGGAAGCTGAAAGGAAAGGCCACCATGAAACACACCAAACACCGGAGTAAGCGGGAGGTTTATTATCTGGTGGGGGAACCCGACGGCTGCCTCCCCGTGCACGAGGGAACAGCAGCCAGGCCTGGGGGAACAGGGCTTGCACAGCTTTGCAGGGGTCAGGGAGTGGGAGCAGCAGTGGGGGTGACCTGACGCTTGTGATCGGGCCATTTGGCCATCTGACTTCTAGCAAGCCAGGCTCAGCTTAGGAAGATGACACCATTTACCAACAGGAGCCAGAGCAGGAAGTCGAACCCAGGCCCCATTCCCTTTGCTCCCCTGGTCTCCTCTCCACCCTCCCCCTGAGCAGGGCTGCTGCTTCTCACCCCGGCTCGGGACAGCGCATGCGCCTGCACGTGGGGGCTTTCAGTGGCAACGTCTCTGAGCTTGGATTTGGGGTGCTGGAGAGCTTTCCAAATTCAGAAAGCAAATGCGTGGGAGGTTGAAGGCGTTGCTGCTGGAGTGGGGGGGCACCGCCTGTCTGTGACTCTGGGAGACCGAGACGAGGACTGTAGTCTTGTAGTCTGAGCCTTGGAGCCACCGGCTGCGTGCACCGGGGCCGGCACGAGCCCCGCGGCTGTGGCTTCTCATCTGCTCCGGCTGAGCCACAGTCCTGCTGGGCTGCTCCCAGGCTCCCATGCGGGGATTGGTGCCGCCGCTCTCCCGGGGGTGGGGAGGGGGCTGGGGAAGCACAGGGCTGCTGCCTCACCCTGTCTGCAGGTGCCGCCATCTGCCACCAGAGGAGCCCTGTGTCTAAGAGGGGTCTTCAAAAAGTTCATGGAAAGATCAGACTGTGAAACAACCTTGCCTGGATTTTGAAAATGTTTTGTACCAAAATAAACATTTCTTCAAATCCATTTTTTTAAAAGAGAGAGAGAGAGATCTTCCACCCACTGGTTCAGTCCCCAAATGACCACAACAGTCAGAGCTGGGTCAGACAGCGGCCAGGAGTCTGGAACTCCATCCGGGTCGCCCACGTGGGTGCAGGGGCCCAAGGACTTGGGCCACCTTCCACGGCTTTCCCAGGCCACAGCAGAGAGCTAGATAGGAATAGGAGCAGGTGGGACTCGAACCGGCGCCCATATGGGATGCTGGCACTGCGGGTAGCAGCTTTATCCACTAGGCCACAGCGCCAGCCCTGATTCCGTTTTTCTGCAGCCTTGTGCACGTACCCTTGTATTGACTGGCTTTTCATACAAGTTTTCACCTGAAAAAGGGATCCTGAACACGCGCTCGCAGCATTTGGAAGTGCTCGGGGCACTCGCGGCTCTAACAGGCGGGATTCGCAGCAGGCTCTCGTCGGGCAGTCCGCGGGCCCGCTTCGCCAGGACTCAGGGGCTTCTGGGTGTGGGACTTGCGGTGCTGACCCTGGGGCAGTCCTGGGCAAACCCAGGCCGGTCGGTCACCTGCTCACGTCCCACCTGAGTGGCTAACACTGTGAGCCATGCTTGTCCCCAGAGGAGAAAGACATCATTTGTGAGTCCCCTCCATGCCTTGTGCCCAGGAGAGTGGGATCAGGGACCCCAGCAGTAGTAGCACTGTGGGGGGCACATCCCCCTCTGCATCGTGGGGGGCACACCCCCCTCTGTCTGCAGCAGCAAGGGGGGCACACCCCCTCTGTGTGCAGGAGCAGCATGGGGGCACACCCCCTCTGTGTACAGGAGCAGCATGGGGGGCACACCCCCTCTGTGTGCAGGAGCAGCATCCACTTTACTTGCAGTCTCCAGGGCTCCAGGTCCCAGGAAGCCAGCGGGGGCCAAGGGTGCTATGACTAATGGCGTCTGGGGGGGGGGGTGGTAGTTCAAAAGCAGACTTTCACACTGCATGTCTTCACCTGCTTTATAAAGAACACACAGAATCTTAATATAGTCCTGGGACTGTCATGTTTATAGACAGAGCGTCAGCTATCCGCCAAGGCTGGGGCTTGGCGTACGAGCAGAAAGTTCGCAGAACAAATGCAGCGGGAGGCACTGGATTAAAATAGCAGCCTCAGGGCAGGATTGGCAGGTGTGGTGCCCCAGCCAGAGGCTTGGCTGGCTACTGAAGAGCTGGCCCACACCTAGTCCCCCACGGAGAGGGAACGGAGCCTGGGCCCGGGGCAGACCCGTCCACCCCAGGGGCACTGCCCTAAAAGAGAGCTGTGCCGTCGCGGGGTGTCACCTGGGCAGGTGTCAGCTCTCCTCTGTCCGATGCACCTGTGGTGGATCTGGAAGCAGCTGGAGGAAGATGCTAAGTGGGTTGTGGGAGCTCAGGGGACAGGGAGGTTCCCGTGGTGTCACGGTCAGGGACCTCAGTGGCACTCAAAGCAGGGGGAGCAGATGGCACTCTGGGAGGGAGGCGGGCTCTGCAGTGGGATGGCGGGCAGAGGCAGGTGCTGAGCTGGTTTTGCTGGGGCATGCGAGTGCCACCCTGGCTGTGGCTCGGGAGATGAGAAGAAGAAAACCGGAAGGCAAACTCAACACTGCCTGTGCAGAGGGAGGCAGGGCAGCCCTGCGGGGTTGAAGGCCAGGCTCGGCTCACTGGGAGCCCAGCAGGCAGAGAGCCTCAGGGGCCCAGGGGAGCCTCCGGAATCCTGTGTCCTTCCCTGCAGACCGTGGCTGCCCAGGGCTCCGGGGACTGACAGGCCTCTGTGTTAACACAATGGCTTTTTAATTTCTCTCCGCTTTGTGCCTTAGAGAAGTAATTTCCAAACAGTGGTCTGTGCGGAAAAAATGAGGACAGAATTAAATGTTCCCTGGCCCCATGCGAAATGTGAAAAGCGAAGAAAATGTAATGAGCTTTTGCAGAGCTAAGTTTATTCAGTTTAAAGGACTAGCCTTTACATGCAGGTCATGCGGTTCCTCTGGTTTTGCTTATCAGTCGGCTTGCTTTCCGGAATCGGGGTCCCCATCTTTACTCCAAGTTCCAAGTTCTGGTTCCTAAGATCTCACAGGCTCAGAATCAGCATTTCTGTCCCGGACCGACTCCCTGTCTAGAGCGTCTGCTGGTGCAGCTGGGGACTGTGTCGGGGAGACCAGGAGGCTGCCCCGCGTCGCCGAGGCTTGCCTGGCGTGCTCCAGGGAAGAGGAGGCCCTGGGCAGACCCCACAGCCTGTTTGTTGTTAACGGCTGTGAGCGGTGTTGTGCAGGTGCAGACAGAGAGGGATTTAGAATCCACGGCCTGACTGGAAGCTGCAGAATCCTCTTGAAAGTTTGTGTCTTTGATCCATATTCGGAATGGGGAAGGTTTTTCTTTCTTTGGTCGCAGACATGGATGAGAACAGGAAGTGTCCTAAGACCAGGAGCAGGCCACTTGGACACTTCCATGGCCCCCTCTCTGGCCTTCCCCAGGGTAAAGGAGACCAAAAGCCAAGTTGAAGGTCAGCTTGTAGCCACGTGGATGTAGAGGCGGAAGTGGCCTTTCCTGCATCCTGCCGCGTTCTTGGTCGGGAGGCCCCCTGCGACGAGAGCTCAGGGAGACCAGCACAGACTGGAGCTCCATGAGCTCACGGGAGATTCTGGGGGAAATACGCGGACCTCAGCGAGGGGGCTTGGAGGTCAGGCGTCCCCGACACAGGAAAGAGGGGAGGGGCGGCCGCTTCTGGGGCGCATGGGGAAAAGCCAGGTGAACAGAGCAGGGCTCGCCGCGTGCAGGGTAAGCCAGTGGCTGCTCCGCCGCCCAGGGCCTTGGGTGACTCAGGCAGAGGGAGACGTCCTCACCGATGAAGCTTCCCTCTATGGGTGTGAAGTCCCTCATACAGCCAGCTCAACACGACCCTTGTTGCCGAGAGGTGCATCGTGGGGCGGCACATTCTGACGTCCTGTATCCTTTCCCTCTAGACATGGGGCCGGTTCCGAGAGCTTGGAAATCTCCATCCAAGTCCAAGGGCGCCACATGACTGGGTTCTCCAGAGAGACAGAGCCAGCAGGAGGTGTGGACACACACACACACCCTACTGTAGCAAAAGGGGATTTTGATGCAATGTAAGGAGACTTGCGATGAGGCATTTACTGTAAGGAGTTGGCTCACGAGGCTGTGGAGATGGGGAGGGCTTGGGATTTGCAGCAGGCAAGCTGGACGCCTTGGAGAGCCAGAGGAGTGGGCGGCCGTCCACGTATGAGTCCGCAGGCAGGAGGAGACTGACATCCCAGCGAGAAGACGGTGGGGGCAGGGGAGGGGGACCCTCCCTCAGCCAGGACCTCAGCAGGTCAGGTGCCACCCACGCCAGGGGCGGGCACCTGCTTTGTTCAGTCCACTGACTGAAGTGGTCATCTCACCCAAACACACCCTCGTGGGTGTTGAGCCACGTATGTGGCCACCTTCTGGCCCAGTCAAGTCGACCCATTAAAACGAACCATCCCAGGCTTGCTAGGCCCAGAATGGCTGCCTTCCTGGGTTTATTGTCTCCAGGTGGGTCACACCAGGGGGTGAGTGCGACCACGGGGTTGGGGGGGCTATTTAGGGTATGAAAAGAGGGGCAGTGCTTGGGTGTGAAGGGCTGGGCAGGACAGCTGGGTGTGCATGACAGGTGGTTCACAGCCAGGCGTGGGAGGGACGGGCGCAGGCTGGGCCAGCTGTTGCCACACTGCCCGTCCCAGCGCAGAACCCTGGGGGATCTGTCCCAGGTGTGAAGCTGGCTTTCCAGGTCGCTAGGAGGGTGTGCTTGTCAGGGGAGGAGGAGGCAATGCGGCTCGGAGCCGGTTTGCTGACTTCTGAGTCTTCAGAGGTTTGGGGTGTGGGTCTCCCCTTGCACTTTTATTCATCCTGGTTCCCAGAGGTCCCTGTCAGGTGGGGCTCTGACACTGTGAAGTTGCAAATGAGGAGGTGCCGATGGTGTTCAGAGAGCCAGGACTGCACTTGGGCTTGAACGTGGCCAGACTTTGTGGTGCAGCGAGGGCGGGGCAGGCGTGTGCTGGGGCCCTGACAGGGAGGGGGCAGGTGTGTTGGGGGTCCTGACAGGGAGGGGGCAGGTGTGTGCAGGGGCCCTGACAGGGAGGGGGGCAGGTGCAGGGGTCCTGACAGGGAGGGGGGCAGGCGTGTGCAGGGGCCCTGACGGGGGGGCAGGTGTGTGCTGGGGCCCTGATGGGGGGGGCAGGTGTGTGCTGGGGGCCCTGACAGGGAGGGGGCAGGTGTGTGCTGGGGCCTGACAGGGAGGGGGCAGGTGTGTGCTGGGGCCCTGACAGGGAGGGGGGCAGGTGTGTGCAGGGCTCTGACAGGGAGGGGGGCAGGTGTGTGCAGGGGCCCTGACAGGGAGGGGGCAGGTGTGTGCTGGGGCCTGACAGGGAGGGGGCAGGTGTGTGCTGGGGCCCTGACAGGGAGGGGGCAGGTGTGTGCTGGGGGCCCTGACAGGGAGGGGGGCAGGTGTGTGCAGGGGCCCTGACAGGGAGGGGGCAGGTGTGTGCTGGGGCCTGACAGGGAGGGGGCAGGTGTGTGCTGGGGCCCTGACAGGGAGGGGGGCAGGTGTGTGCTGGGGGCCCTGACAGGGAGGGGGGCAGGCGTGTGCTGGGGCCCTGACAGGGAGGGGGCAGGTGTGTGCTGGGGGCCCTGACAGGGAGGGGGGCAGGTGTGTGCAGGGGCCCTGACAGGGAGGGGGGCAGGTGTGTGCAGGGCCCTGACAGGGAGGGGGGCAGGTGTGTGCTGGGGCCCTGACAGGGAGGGGGGCAGGTATGTGCTGGGGCCCTGACAGGGAGGGGGCAGGTGTGTGCTGGGGGCCCTGATAGAAGGGGGGGCAGTTGTGTGTTGGTGACCTGACAGGGAGGGGGCAGGTGTGTGTTGGTGACCTGACAGGGAGGGGGCAGGTGCTGGGGGCTGCTGTGAAGTGCATCTGGAAAACCAGAGGGCAGCCACACCCAGTTACCTACAACAGGCGGCCACGTGGGTTATCTCAGCTCCCCCCCACTCCTCCCAAACGCACCATCGGGGGTGAGGGGAGCAGGACCCTCAGGGCGGAGGGGACACAGCAGGGACAGCAGGATGTGCTGGCACCAGGAAAGCGGGTGAACGAGGGTCTCGTGTGTTCTGCTAGAACAGAGCCCCACAGCCTGGCTCGTTTGTAAGCAGCCGATGCCTGGTGCTCCCCACTGGGAGGCTGGGCCGTCCAAGGTCAAGGTGCTGGCAGACCAGTGTCAGGGCAGAGCCTGGTGGCCGCAGGCGGGGCTCCTGAGTGTCCTCGGGTGGTGACAGCGCAAGCAGCCCTCTCAGGCCTCTTAGGGCATCGCTGGTCTTTGGGAGGGTGGCGCCCTCATGACCAAAGCCCCTCTGAGAGGCCCAGGGCTTCGTCCGAGGGCCCTGGGAGTTGGCTTCCGACACGGGAATTCTGGGAGCACCACCTTCAGCCCGCAGCAGCGATGGTGAGTCATCGGCCACGAGAGAGCGCTGGCAGGCCCAGCGTGGGCCGCAGCAGGGCCAACGGCAGGGCTGTGGGTGAGGATGCTGGGTCTGCACGGGTCACAGTGCAGTCCAGCCGCAGTGGACTCCGCCCTCTGGGACCTGGATGGAAACGCAGGGGCAGAGGCAGCCTTCATGCACTGAGAGGTCAGCCCCTCCCATCTGCCGAGTGTGCGACTCTCGCCGGTCACCTCCGAGCAGCTTTTGCAGCCTGGGCAGCAGGTCCTGAGCAGTTGCTCTGCAGTCCCAGGGCCGCGCCACGAGCAGCAAACGTGTGGCGCATCCTTCGTGGCTGTGAACCAGTCAGTGCTCGTGTGACACCCAGAAGGAGGGATGGAGACAGACGTGGGACAGACTGGGGACAAGGAGCCCGGAGGCAAGGGGACAATGCAGGGAGCAAAGAAAGCAAAAATTCAGTTTCCATTTTCTTATGCCACAGGGTTGGCCCTGCTCTTAGCGGCTGCTTGAAGAAAGGGAACAGCAGGTGATGAAGGACTCTTGGAGGTGAAATCCAGGCCAGCACTGGGGCCGGTGTTGTGGACGAGTTAAGCCACCACCTGCGGTGCTGGCATCCCACGTGGGCGCCGGTTCGAGTCCTGGCTACTCCACTTCTGATCCATCTTCCTGATATGGCCTGGGAAAGCAGCGGAAGGTGGGCCAATCCCTGCACCCATGTGGGAGACCTGGATGAACCACCTGGGTCTTGGCTTCAGCCTGGCCCAGTCCTAGCTGTTGTGGCCATCTGGAGGGTGAACCAGTGGATGGAAGATCTCTCATTCTCTATCTCTTCCTGTCTTTCTCTGTAACTCTGCCTTTCAAATAAATAAAACAAATCTTTCGTAAAAAAAAAAATCCCATAAATATATGGTAGCATAAACTTTAAAACTCAATGGGAGAGTCAAAGAATTAGGAAAAAATAAAAAGGGAAGATAAGAGACAAAAGGGATAAGAAAGTTAGGGTCGATGTTGTGGCACGGGGGTTAAGCTTCCCGCCGATTCGCCTGGGAAGCATCAGCTGATGGCCCAAGTCCGTGGTCCCGACCACCGACATGGGAGGCCTGGCTGCAGGTCCTGCTCTAACCCTGGCTGTTGCAGGCGTGTGGGAAGTCAGCAGTGAATGGAAGATTTCTCCCCGCCACTGTGCCTTTCAAATAAGTAAATCAATCTTTAAAAAGATAGAAGATTAAGTTAGTCTAATAGCTGCAGAAGAATGTCACAAAGAGAAAGCAGAGAAAGTGGAGAAGAAAAGTATCAAAGAATTCTTAAATTCACCGTTCTGTTCCCGTGATGGCTTCAGCCTGTCAGGGCCGGTCCAGCATCCGGAACGTCCCCACCCCCGCCCCGTGGGTAATTCCCTCCCCCGGAAGCTGCGCCTCCCCTGTGCTGCTCAGCAGACTCGGCGGTGGTAGCTGGGGAGACAGAGACGCGACGGCTGGCTGTTTTGTCCAAGACAATCAGGAAGTTGCAGGGGTGAAGAGCTGGTGTGAGAGAGCTGGGAGGGAGGCAGGGGGTCTCACAGTCCGTGGAGGGGTCTCTGCTGACCACACTCCTCGATCCCTAGACCTGGTGGGCGCCGTTGTCCTGTGCACAGGCCGGATTGGATTAGGTGACTTCCTGCCTTTTGCTCTTTCCCTCCATATTGCTTCGGCAGGTGTTTGAGCTCCTTTAAGCTGAGCACGACACAGAGAGGAACCGGCATAAACCCTACGCGTGGAGAGCAGAGAGGAGAATCCGAAGAGCCAGGGACTGTTACATAAAGGCAGATGCATAGCAAATTCCCAGGGAGGGATTCAAGGGAGATGCCGGTGAGCCAGAGACAAGACAGACCGAGAATGGCCCTCGGCTGTGTGCCAGGTGCCAAGGCAGAGGTTCCATGAGCACAGAGAGGCGAAAGGCAAGTTGACAGGGCTTGGAAAAGAGGGGAAGAGAAAGCTAAAACACTAGCAAGACGGAAACCACATTCAGAGCAACACCACCCTGACAACGCAAGCTGCACAAAGACAAAGACAAGACGTAGAGGCAGCGACAACACAAGACTAAAGGCGACCGCTGTCTCCGTGATGGTCTTGGAAGGAAAGGACTGGAAAAGGCGTTCGTGGTGCTGGTGCACTTTTCTTTCTGTTAAAACACCCAAGAGGAGCTCGTCTGGGAAAGAAAGGGTTTGCTACAGTCCCCAGTTCAGGACTGGGCGGCTCCGTAGTCTGGAGTGGGCAGAGGCTGCCTCATGGCAGGTGCAGAGAAACCGTCACCCGGTGAGCAGGGAAGAGAGAGAGAGAAAGTCTAGGCCAAACTCAAACTAATCAACCTGCTCATGAGAACCAGCCTGTGGGGGCACGGGGGCCGGACCCCAGCCCCCCACTGGCCCCACTTCACAGCCTCCTGCGTTAGAGCGCGTCTCCACCCTTAGCCCATGACAACCAAGACACTCAAGTTCAAACGGCGGCGTGAGTTTTGGGGAGATGAGTCCTGCAGTACCCACAGACGGCATTCCAGAGAGCGAGAGAAGCAAACTCTTCTGAAGAAGGACTTGGACCTTCCACTCAGCGGCATCGTCTTATCCCCGAAAGAAATCAAGGCACAGCATTGTCACTGTGGAAACCAAACCACTTTTAGCTACGGAACACAGTGGCAAAGGCAGAATTGTACAAACAGGAGTTGAAAGAAACTAAAGAAAATAGGAATGCTCCCACAGCCCTCGGTGCTGGGTGTGGTAGCCCAGACCTAGAGTTTGGGGGGACACGAGATGTACCCCAGGCCTGAGACAGGACAAGCAGACCTCTTCCCCAGTGCCCACAGCCTCTAGGAATCCAACTGCCCAGCTGGGCGCCAGGCACCAGAGAGAGGGAGAGACAGAAGGAGAGATCCTCCATCCTGTGGTTCACACCCCAAATGGCCACAATGGTGGATCTGGGCCAGACCAAAGCCAGGGGCCTCTTCTGGGTCTCCCATGTGAGTACAGGGGCCCAAGCACTTGGGCCATCTTCTGCTGCTTTCCCTGGTGCATGAGCAGGGAGCAGGATTGGAAGTGGAGCAGCCGGGACTCAAACCGGTGCCCACATGGGACAAAGGCATTGCAGGCAGTGGCTTTACCTGCTGCACCACAGTGCCAGCCCCAAAGTCATTATTCTTAAGGCAGTTCTTGAATTTTCTCCTTTCCATCTGGCTTGTGTTAGAGAGAGAGAGAGAGAGAGAGCGCGAGAGCGAGAGACAGACTTAATGTGGACAATTAATAACGTATAATACTGTCTTGTTCAGACATGCATCTGTTCCCTGCCTAGTCATCATCTCATTTAATCCTTACGTTCTTATTCCCATTTTATGGACAAGTACGTCGAGTTTAGAAAGGAGAAGTCACCTGCTGTGTAGTCACTGGCAGAGGCTGTGGGCCTGGGTGTTCACCCCACATCCGCATCCCTCGCAGTTCGTTGGCACACGTGTCTGCTGACTTGTGACTTGCACAAGCATTGGCTGTGCTCCGCTCCAGCTGGTGAGTCACCAGATGCCAACGGGAAGAACCACCCTGCTCAACGGGAAAGGAGCGGGCAGGGGTGGGGGCTGTGCCGGAGCCCTTTCCTGGGCTGCGGTTGCCTGGGGAACATGCCCCCTGCTGCGCGTTGCAAGCCATGGAAGCTGGCTCGCGTTGGGGCTCTGAGCTCTTGCACACGTGTCTGGCGCACAGCCTGTGTTACGTCTGCCTGCTCCTTTGCTTTCTCGGGGCATGTCTGCATTTAATATACGTGACAGGATGCCTCCACTGTGGTCTGCTTCTCATCCAAAGCCAGGCCTTAGAGGCCCAGGATGGAACAAAAAGCTTTTAACTCAGCGTTCATTTTAGAGGGAGACACACACACACACACGCAAACACACACACACACACACGCACGCACACATACACACGGTGGAGGTGGGGGGGGGGAGAGGGAGGGAGAGAAACCACGAGGCTTGCTCCCTACAGCCTCACAACAGTTCTGGGGGTGTCAGTGCAGCCCTGCTCCCCGAGTCGCCCCAGGTTCCTGCCCGCGCCCAGCCTCCCTGGCTGGACTCTGGCGTGGGTGTTTGCTGTGTGCATCAAGCGAGCACCCTCCCTCAGAGCACATCCAGCGCGACGGCCTTTTATATCCGGGTTCCGTCTGGAGGATTTTATTCATGGCAGCGGGTGGAAGCTTCCAGCTGCTCCCGGCTGATCTCCGGCTGTGCGTCCCGGTGACTGTGCAGCCTTATTAGCTCTCGCTGGTACACAAGGTCGCGCCCTCTGGGATACTCAGGGCCAGGGCCTGGGGCCGAGCGTCCCCACCGAGCGGGCCTGTGCTTGGGACCCAGGGGGCCTGCTGGCCGTGAATGTGGCTTTTGCGGTGATGGTTTTGCTGGGCACACCGAGGCCTGCTGGCTTGCGCTGGCTGTGGTGCTGTTGCCTGGGGCCTGCTGGGAGCAACCCCAGCCACCCCAGGCCTCTCCGGGCCCCTAGCAGCACTCCTGGCCTGGGCATGAACAGGGTGGCAGTCGCATCCTGGTGGGGCGAGGAGTGGCAGTGGGGGAGGGGGCCAGGCCAGTGAGTACAGAGGTCGGCCAGCCTTCCTCCCAGCTTGCGGTACCAAGCCTGGCGTTCAGTCTGCCCGTCTCAGGGCTCTGGCCCCGGCATTTCCCTTGATGCCCTCTTCCCGGCTGGGCTGGGGCCTTCTGTGCCTCTGCCTGGCTGTGTCCCTCACCAGGGTCGTCCACAGTTCCTGAGATGTGGTCGTCACCAGGGAGTGCACAGGATATCACAACGTGGAGATCTGTGCTTCGATGTCCCCGTTAGAGAACAGCCACGCCCGCGCTGCAGGAGCCGGGAGGCCGGGGCGAGGTGACCGCGTAGCCTCCCCCAGGGTGGCGGTGGGAGATTCCAGGTGCGGGGGAGATGGGAACTTGTAGGCGGAGGGGGCCCAGTGCATGGACTGGAGAAGACCGGAGAGGAAGTCCCCGCCCAAGATGGAGACGGGCGAGGCCAGGGAGACGCAGGGGTCTGAAGACCTTGAAGGGCTCTTCGTGTGAGGCTCAGGGGTGCTGGGTGCGGATGTGTGAGTTGGGCACTGCAGCGTTCTAGGAACTTCGCTAAGCCTGTGCAGTGCCCAGCAGGAACCACTGGACAGGAAGTTGAAGACTTCACAGCCTTTTAAGTGGGAAAACGGCTATAAATGTGGGTGGCGAAGATCACGCTGGTTGGGACGGTGGTTGGCAGAGGGGAAGGGCTGCTGTGTGGGACGGGGTGGATTCTGTGGGGTTTGGAGCATCACGTGCTCGGGGGACAGCACAGAGAATGGAGACTTCTTGTCAAGCCCTCCCGTGAATGTCCAGGGCTCGCAGCGTCAGCTCCCCCTGTGGCTGCATGGCCACCGGGACTGTCCTCCACAGCCATGGTGCGGGCAGCCTACGGGGCTGCTGGTCATGCACACCCTTGAGTGCGTCTTTGTGCCTGCCCGGAGCTCTCGCACGCTAGTATTCAGCACCTTTCCTCTTTTTTTTTTTTTTGACAGGCAGAGTGGACAGTGAGAGAGAGAGACAGAGAGAAAGGTCTTCCTTTTTGCCGTTGGTTCACCCTCCAATGGCCGCCATGGCCGGCACGCTGCAGCCAGCACACCACGCTGATCCGATGGCAGGAGCCGGGTGCTTCTCCTGGTCTCCCATGGGGTGCAGGGTCCAAGCACTTGGGCCATCCTCCACTGCACTCCCTGGCCACAGCAGAGAGCTGGCCTGGAAGAGGGGCAACCGGGACAGAATCCAGACTAGAACCCAGTGTGCCAGCGCTGCACGGCGGAGGATTAGCCTAGTGAGCCGTGGCGCCGGCCCGCACCTTTCCTCTTAAAAACTCAAGCAAGTGTTCTGGATTCCTGCTGCCCCCTGCCGATGTGGCCCTGGGGAAGCAGGAACGCTTGGATGCTGAGACGCGGGCGGGTTTGTGTCAGCAGTGAGCCCCAGGCCACGTCCGCTTGCAGCCCTGTTCAGCTCCTGCGCACTGCTGAGTGGTCTCGGCTCCGCCCAGGCTTCTCCAGCCAGACCCTTCCGCCTCCCACCTCCTCCCATCGCCCAGCCCAGCCCCACTGTCAGCTCCCTCTTCTCCCAGGTTCCCCTGGAAGCAGTCCCTCCTATCAGGTCACCTGAGGGAGATTGGGGAGGTGGGGCGAGGCAGAGGGAGGAGGGGTGGAGAGAGGGAGGGGACCCAGTGTGGGGGTTGGGGGGTGGGGCAGGAGACAGGATCCCAGGGATGGTGCGAGCCAGGGACCACAAGGCCTTCAAGTGGAAGCACCAGCGCCCACCTTGGCCCCGCTGCCTGCGTCCGTGTGGGCTGCCGCGTTCATTGTAACACCGCAGTGAGCTGTGGGTCAGCAAGGGCAGCTTGCGTCTTGCTCACCTGAGCATCCACCCTCCACGCAGTCACGCAGGGGCCCAGGGGCCTTCGGTCATTCTTACATCCGTGGGCACGAAGGGAGGAGAGCTGGGGCAGGCTCCTGGCCTGGAAATGTCATATTCACTCACATTCACTTTGTTTTAACTGAGGGGTGTGTTACACAGTTTTTTTTTAACTGAGGGGTGTGTTACGTATCACAGAGTTTGCCCGTTGCAGGTGTACAATGCAATGGTTTGTGGTAGCTTTGCCAGGTGCGGTAACTGTCACTGCACATCAGCTGTAGCGTGTTTTCTTCCTGCCAACAAGACTCCCTGTGCGTGTTCCCTGTCACTGTACCCACCTGCCAGGCAGTCATACGCCGCCTTCAGTCTTAGGGACTTGCCTGCGTGGTCTCGTGGCTGGCTCCGCTCCCTTAGCACCCTGTTTTGAGGCTTATCCTGACCCAGCACCTGTCAGTAGCATGCTCCCCTTCCATTGGCTGGAATGCAAGTCACGTGGCCAGCTGCAAGGGAAGCTGGGAAATGTAGTCTAAGAGGTGGGAGCGTCCTCCCTACCTGGTTACTTGGTAAGAATCCACAAACACACGGATGCCATGGGTGAGGGGTGTGTGTGCACATTTGAGTAGGAACTGCAGAGTCTGGGTCTGAGCTGGCCCCAGCAGCACCAGAGAGGGTGTCAGGGGAGGTGGGGCCGGGCACACGCGGTCCTTGGAGGACACCATGTCCCTGCCCTCCTGAGCTGTGCACATCTTCAGATCACCGAAAATGCAGTGTTCACCCAGGTCTGGGAGGCAGGGACCTCCCTAGGGGGCGTGGGTCGAGAGGTGGCTACAGGGTGGCTACAGACGCCTCCCTGTGCCTTCAGAGCTGCGCGTCGGCGGCCTGCTGGGCTCTGCTCAGCTGCTGGGACAGGCGTCATCGCCGCTCCAACAGGAGCCTCGTTTTCAGAGGAAACACCCCTCTCCTTGCCTTTCACAGCACGGGCTGGGGGACGGGGGAAGTCGTGCTCCTGGGCCCGCCCCGAAGCCGGTGCTGCGACGGGGGAAGGTGAGGAGGCTGCAGCCCGGGGAGTTATCCGAGGACACGGCGCCCGCTCCCCACTGTGCAGCTGTGCTTTCCACGTTAGTCATCTGAGGATGGAGAAGGTGCACTTTCAGGGCCAGAGAATTCCATCCCGGGGAAGAGCTGGCCACGCTGCCCACGCCCACCTGCAGCTGGCTGGCTGCTGGGGACAGCGGGGGCCACACACCTGCTCTGTGCAAGCCTCCCTCCGGCCTCGGGGTGCCCCAGAGAGTGGGCTTCACAGGGCCTCTCCCTTTGGACACGGAATGTTGGAGACACAGTGGATCCCGTCTGTTTTTCAGAGGCCAGTCGTGGGGCAGGGAGATGTGTGTGTGCAGAAAATTCCAGAAATAACTCGAGAGCCACCCTCGGATTTGCTCTGCGGGAAAGCATCTGTCCGGGAGGGGCTGGAGGGAAAGCGCAGGCCGAGAATTTCCTGGAATCCTCTCGCTCGTTTCTGAGCAAAGCCCTTCTGTTTTTCAGGCCTTGGACAGGGGCGAGGGTGCCGAGCCCCCCAACCTGGCTCACACCTGGGGCTGCAGGAGCTGCACACGCGATGTGGGACTGTGTCAGAGCCAGGAGCAGGGCCTGCGTCTTTAGACCCCTAGGGCCGCGGGATCTTGTCTGGTGCTTTGACAGCCTGTTTCTCCCTCCATGAGGAGGAGCGGTTTGGGCAGAGGAGCAGGTGGAGCCTGCTCTGTGCCAGGCACGGGGGTTGTTTTCAGGGGTTCCTGGAAGGGAATTTTGGGGGGACCAGCGTTGTGGTGCAGCAGCTTGAGCCCAGGATGAGCTGCTGCTTGGGACATCGGCATCCTGTGTTGGAGCGTCAGTTTGAGCCCCAACTGCTCCACTTCCAATCCAGCTCCCTGCTAATGTATCTGGGAAAGCAGCAGAGGATGGCTCAAGTGCTTGGGCCCCTGCACCCACATGGGAGCCTCGGATGGAATTCCTGGCTCCTGGCTTCAGTCTGGCCAGACCTCGGCTGTTGCGGCCATTTGGCGGAATGGACCAGTGATGAAAGATACCTCTCTCTCTCTGTGTTTTTCTTTCCTTATTTCTCCATCAATCTGCCTTTCAAATAAAATTTCAAAGGTTATTTATTTAAATATTTATTTGTTCAATTAAAAAGCAGAGTGACACAAAGAGGGAGAGACAGAGATCTTCCACCTGCTGGTTCACTCCCTGAATGTCTGCAACAGCCGGGACTGAGGCTGGACCAGGCCATGCCAGGAATTCCATCTGGGTCTCCCACGTGGGCAGCAGGGGCTCAAGTACTTGGCCTACCCGCGGTTGCTTCTCAAGCACGTTAGCAGGAAGCTGGATCAGAAGTGGAGTTGGGATCCGATCCCAGGTACTCCTATGTGGGGTGCAGGCTTCCAGAGTGCGCCAGCTTAACCCACTGCACCACAACGCACATCCCCGGGCCGGGCCCTGGCTCCAGCGGGTCTCCCATGTCCTCAGGTAATTGCCACTTCTCACCAGGCCCACTGTGGTTTGTTTGCTCTTTTTGGACCCGGACGTTGAGTCCAGCACTTCTTGTACGGTCAGGCAGCAGCAAGCAGGAGAGCTGGGACTGAAATCCCGGTCAGCTGCATGCCCAAGCCTGGGCCCTTTACATAACGTCTTGAACAAAACACTGCTGCCACTTCCCCCTTGAGGGCTGGTGGCATATCCTCCCCTAACTCTCTCCCAAGCTCTGACTCCTGCAGGATGGCCCCAGGCAGAAGCAGCAGCTGCTGACTGTGACCGTGACCCTGGGCTTCTTCAGTCTGAATGCTGTGAAAGACCTGCCCCAGCCTCAGCGCTAGACAGAAATGCCTCAGCTGCCCACTGCAGAGGCAGGAGGGGCCCTGTCTCCTCCATCTGGGACAAGGACCAGGAGGGTGGAGCCCCCTCGTGCCACGCAGGCCGTGCTTGTCTGTGCGGGTGGCTCTGGGCCTCTGCCCACGGGCGCTGTCGGCAACGTCCTGGCACCGTGGCTCTGGCCTGTCGGAGTGCCCGTGGAGCTGGTGCAGCCAGCGCTGACACGGTCAGGGCCCTGTTTGTGATTTTTCAGACCTAACCTGCACTCTGCACTCCTGGGGCTAGAAGGGAGCCTCTGGGGCATCCCATTGGCCACGCGGAGGCTTTGCCCCTTCCCGGCTGTCCGTGTCCTGCACAGCCGCATGTCTGCCCAGAGACCCGGCTGCTGCAGATCCCTGCCAGGGCTTGAGTCCTGCTGTGTCATTGCCGCTGCTGCTGTTGTTTGTGACCGCAGGTGTTTCAACTTCCCACGAATTTGTACACCCAAGGAGCTCCTGCATTGCCCTTCACCTCTCTTAGCTTCTTTCACGCTCCCCTCACATGACACTCCAAGGGGAGAGTGAATGGGAGAGCCAGTCTCCAGACCCAGCCCTGAGCTGTGCTGTCGCCCCAAATGCCCCCAAAGCCGCACTGGGCATAGCCCTTGCAGGTACAAGGGCCTCAGGGTTTTAGCTCCCCCAGATTTAAGTTTCATTCCCTCTTTTTTTATTTTATTTTTTATTTTTGACAGGCAGAGTGGACAGTGAGAGAGAGAGACAGAGAGAAAGGTCTTCCTTTGCCGTTGGTTCACCCTCCAATGGCTGCCGCGGCTGGCGCGCTGCGGCCGGCACACTGCGCTGATCCAATGGCAGGAGCCAGGTACTTATCCTGGTCTCCCATGGGGTGCAAGGCCCAAGTACTTGGGCCATCCTCCACTGCACTCCTGGGCCACAGCAGAGAGCTGGCCTGGAAGAGGGGCAACCGGGACAGAATCCGGCGCCCCGACCGGGACTAGAACCCAGTGTGCCAGCGCCGCAAGGTGGAGGATTAGCCTAGTGAGCCGCGGCGCCGGCCTCATTCCCTCTTATATCCAAGTTGGGCTACCTATAGGAAAACCACTTAAAATTACTCTCTGTAGCGTAACCATTGAAAATAAACCATTTAAAGTTATCATTGTCATGGACCATTTAAAATGAATCCCCGTACGGATTAAACTGGGTCCTCTAAGAAGATATGTCTGAATTCTCACGCCAAGGACCTCGGAAGATGGCCTCACCTGGAATGGGGCTGTTGCAAAGGTAATCAGGCAAATTCCGGTTGATGCCGGACCAGGGAACTGTGGGCCCTTAATGCCCATGGCCAGGGTCCTTGTGAGGAGAGGGGAGAACAGGGCTGAGGTTGGAGGGTTGCAGCTGTGAGCTGGAGGGGGCCAGGAAGGGTCCTCCCCTGGGGTCTTCAGAGTGAGCACAGCCCTGCTGCCTCCTTGAGCTCAGACTTCTAGGTCCCAGGACTCTGAGACAATACATTTGGGTCGTTTTGTGGCCTTTGTTACATCAGCTCTGGGAAGCCGGCACAGTCACCATGGAGACCACGATGACGACGCTCCGGGAAGAAGCCACGCTGACCTGTGGCTGTGAGGACCCCCGGCGGTCACGCCCATCGGTGTGGGAATCCCGCTGCAGCCCATGGTCCTGAAAGAGCCCGTGCTGCTTGCTTGGCCTCCTCCAAGCTAAGCACCCAGCATTGGCTTTAACTGGGAGTCGAAGCAGGAGAGCTGTGGGTGCGCATGGGTGCCCGCGGGGTGGGCACTGGGGACTGGGGACTGCCTGAGGGCTTGGGCGCGAGGATGACAGCGGCTCGCAGGGGCGTGGGGTGTGCGTTGTGCAGAGCCGTGGGAGTGAGGAGTGAGGCCCAGGCTGAGCTGGGTTCCTGGAGCATCCAGGGAATCTCTGGGGCCCTCAGGAGAAGGCTCGTCAGTTGGGGGATGGTCAGGGCGTGCGGGCAGCGCCTCCCAGGGAAGAAGCAGCAACTGGCTGCCCCCCCACCCGGGGGTGGGACGAGGCCCCCAGAGGTGACCTGGGAGCAGGTGGCATGGGAGGGCTTGTGTTTGCACTGCTGGGGTAGCGGGGAGCCTGTGGCCAGGACGCATGGAGGACTCTGGCCCCGGGCCCGGGCCCCCAGCCTGTCCTCTGCTGACTTCTGTGCCAGGCCCCACCGAACGGCCCTCCTCGAGACCTCCTTGTACCGAGTCTGGGATCCCCGAGCCGATCTGGGGCTGCGTCGCTGGCTCCGGCCGTGAGGTGGGAAAGCGAACGCCCATCCTTGTGCTCCCTGGTCTCCCAGCACTGCATGTGGAGAGCCAGACGGGCTGCCGGCAGGGGCCGTCTCCCTGATCTGCCACACCTGGGCACGGAGTTTCTGCATGTCCTTGATCTCTGCTGTGCCCAATAGCATGCATTTCCCCCCCACCCCCCGTCTGGGACCACCAAGAAGCCACGTCCAGGCAGTCCCTCCTTACAGGCCTCTCCTGCTCCCAAACTGGGCTCTGCCCGCATCGCCTCACCAAGGGCCCCCATGAAGGCTGAAGCCCGCCAGGACACGAGAGCAGAGAGACCCTCCACCCGGCCTGACTCCCCCGCCTAGCTCCGCTCTGGGCTGCTTTCCAACCTTACCCGGAGCGGGCCCAGGTAGCAGACATCACCATGGTAACCCTCACTACCCGGGGGCAGCATGAGGCTTCTCGGTTCCCGGCCTTAGCGCTCAGGGCCTGGGCATGGGTTTCTTTGGCATTGTTCACCGCTGGCCCGTGAAGGAGCTTCTGGGCCTTGTGTCCCTCGGATGGTTTCCAGGATACCAGGGGGCAGGATGCGGGGAGGGAGAGGGAGAGTCTGGCGCTGTCGTTAGCATTAGCTCCAGCGTGTCAGATCACAGGGGCTGGCACGGCTGGGTTTCTCACTGGCTGCTTCCACCTATGTCCTCAGATCACCTGTGTCCACCAGTGAAGGTCCCCTGTGCTGTGTCCCACCTGCAGCCCCGTTCTCCCATGCCACCCCTCCACTCCACGGTGACACCTGGTGTGACCCCTTTCTATTTGTACCGTCTCCCAGGAGACCGGAGGACAGAGGAGGAGGCTTCCCGGATCAGAAAGACGGCTGCAGCGTGCACTGCTCCTGGCCAGTCGGCAGCCACTCCCCTTTCTTTGCGGCTGAGAGCCTCTGTCATGGCGACCCTATTCTCCTCGGCTGGAGGCAAGCTCTCCCAGGCTCCTTTGCAGCCCCAGGTGGCTGTGTGACTGGGTGTTGGCTAATGAGGGACATCTCCTGGGGGCTTCTGGGGAAACTATTCCCTTCCTAGTAAAAGGAAAAGAGACACGGGGGTGGGTGTTGTGGCACAGCAGGCTAAGCTACTGCCTCCCATATCCCGCCTCCACTTTGCAATTCCAGCTTCCTGCGAATGGGGCTCTGGGAGGCCGCAGTGACGGCTCGAGTCCTTGGGCCCCTGCACCCACATGGGAGACCCGGATGGAGCTCCTGGCTCCTGGCTTTGACCCGGTCCAGCCCTGGCCATGGCAGGCATTTGGGGAGTGAACCGGCAGATGGAAGATTCTCTCTCCCTGTCTTTCCTTCTCCCTCTGCGGCTCTGCTTTTCAAATGAATAGACCTTTAAGAAAGGAAGAGACATGGGGAAAGGCCGTTCCTCCCCTGTCAGGGACCAGACGTGCCCTCTGGGGCCATCTCAGGACCGGGGAAATGGCCGACGCTGACCAAGCTGGCCCTGATGAGGCCCAGCTAAAGCCCAGCTAAAGCCCAGGCTGCGCTGGCCGCCGCCAGCCCTCCTGCCCTGTGCTGTGTGGTCTGAGTCCTCGCCGCTCCCTGTGACATCCAGGCCAGCAGCCTGGGCATCACCAGGAGCCTCAGGAGTGCAGAACCAGGCCTGTGCCAGACCACCTGGCTCCGAATCTGCATCTAGAACCACCTCCAGGATGTCTCCTGGTGACCTGTGAGCACCTAAAGGTGTGAGAAGCACAGAGGAGGGGGGAGAGAGGAGGGGGGGGGGAGAGGGGGAGGGGGAGAGAGAGGGAGGGGGAGGGGGAGGGGGGAGAGAGGGGGGAGAGAGAGAGGGAGGGGGGAGAGAGGGAGAGGGAGAGAAGGAGAGAGAGAGGGAGAGGGAGAGGAAGAGAGAGAGAGGGCGAGAGAGAGGGAGAGAGAGGGGGGAGAGAAAGAGGGGGAGAGAGAAAGGGAGAGAGGGGGGGAGAGAGAAAGAGGGGCAGAGAGAGAGGGGGAGAGAGAGAGAGGGAGAGAGAAGGGGGAGAGAGAAAGAGAAGGGGAGAGAGAGAGGGAGAGAGACTCTTTCATGAGAACTGACATTCTTCTAGCAATTCATTTTCTCGGTGGTGTGGCTGTGGCTGTGCCTCTCTGAGCTGGACGATGGAATCTTCATCTTCAAAAGGAAGACAAGGCTCTCCCCACCCGCCCAGCCCTCTCCCCGCCCAGAGGCTGGGGGCTTCCTCCCAGCCCGCTGGGTCCACGTTGGTCTCTGCAGGGTGTGGGGGGCGTTGGCCTTTGGCTCCTGGCTGTTGGGCTCGATCTTCCCCCGCGTTCTCTGAAGCCGGGGCTTTAAGCTTCGGAAGATCAACACCTGTTCACAACAGGGCCTTGAAAAATAAACACCGTTGCCGAGGGCTTTCCTTTCGCAAAGCTTGTTTTCCTTCTTGGAGGAGCAGTCAAGTCGCTAAAGAGAAAGCGCGTTGTGGATTTTAGCTTCAAGCAAGTCAGTCATGAGACTGCTGAAGAAGCCAGCTCTGCCTGAGTGGGGCGGGGAGCTGGTTCCTGAAAATGGACAAAGAGCTCCAATTCCAGCGGAAACAGTTTCTCCCCACAACGTCAGGATTTTCACGATTTGCATCTGTTTTGTCTGGATTTTTGATTTTTCTGATGAGGCTGAACGCTGGGGAGCCGGGTTAGCCAGCAGAGGCTTGCGTGGGGGACCTCAGCGTTGCCGGACGTCAGAGAGGTGTCGCAATGTTGCTGCGTGGAGACGGTCCCCGCCTCCTCCCTCGACACTCCTGCTCCTGTTGGCATTTGTTTCGCAGTCCCTTAAAAGCTCACATCCGGGGTTTGGTCCCCGATGTCTTATGTTAACAGTTAAGGAATTCACATTGATGGTCAATGGCTTAAAGGTTCAAACTTGGCCCACCTGTGGGGTCTGAGGGTGAGGCCTTGGGAAGTGCGTGGACTGGACGCAGTTGCTGGGGTAGGGTCCTCCCGTTGGGTCACTGTGACTTTGTAAAGAGAGGCGATGGCTGTGGAGGGGGTCCCTGCTCCCTTGCTGGCCAGGTGATCCTTCTGCCATTCGCCGCCCTGCTCAGGCACCAGACCAATGGGCCTGCCCAGTCTTGGACTGTGAACCTCCAAAATCACGAGCGAAAATAACCGTTCTGTCCTCAGGAGTGGATTCTCTCCGGACTTGTTACACGGGTGAACAGCTGAGCAATGCAACTCCTTACACGAAAGGGAAACGCAAGGCGCCAGGAGTCAGGGTTCCGTGAGAGCCCGCGGCTGGCAAGTGCTGGAGTCAGCTCCATGCTCCGCGTGTGCCCCCGTGAGCCTGAGCAGCCTTCAGGAAGTGCTTGGCGGTCAGATCCCCCGAGGGTCCAGGGACAACAAGGAAGGAGCAGAGGGGAAGGAGTTGATTGATACCCACAGAGGGGGAGAAGGGATCAGGCAGGTGGGAGGCTGAGGGCCTGAGACTGGGCAGGGGGAGGCAGTGGGACCCCAGAACCACAGGGTGGGAGTATGGTGGGGGAGAGAACAGGAGAGTGTGGGTCAGGCAATGCTGTTGAGTGTAGGACTTGAGGAAAGAGTAAAAAGCACCTTAAGGAGATTTTTTTTTTAAATTTGACAGATAGAGTTAGACAATGAGAGAGAAAGACAGAGAAAGGTCTTCCTTCCGTTGGTTCACCCCCCAAATGGCCGCTATGGCCGGTGCGCTGCACCGATCCGAAGCCAGGAGCCAGGTGCTTCCCCCTGATCTCCCATGGGGTGCAGGGCCCAAGCACTTGGGCCATCATCCACTGCACTCCCTGGCCACAGCAGAGAGCTGGCCTGGAAGAGGAGCAACAGGGACTAGAACCCGGCACCCATATGGGATGCTGGCGCTGCAGGCAGAGGATTAACCAAGTGAGCCACGGCGCTGGCCACTAAGGGGATCTTGAGTGTTGTGTGATATCATCCCCTGGTGACAAGGAATTTGGTCAAGACCTCCATTCCTTTCCAAGACTTGCTGTAGTGGCATTTCCCTTCGTTTGGGTGTACCGCAGTGCTGGGACGGGGCTCCAGGTGGCCTTGCTTTGCTTGGAGGCAAAATGTGGAAAATGTCTCTTGTGTGGATCTTGACCAGAGACAGAATTTCTGCACCAGCATGCCTCACCCACACTGAAGGAAGCCAGCCTGGAGCCAAGAAGAATCATGGATACTTCTGGAATCTTCTGAGTAATGGCTTAGCTCCTGACCCATCTGTGCCCGGGATTACTGATTGATCCTGGGGAGGCACTAAGGCACAATGGTTTCTGGGCCTCACTTCCCTCATTTGTAAAGTAGAATGATACTGCTGACCTCACAGGGCTGTTTTGGAAAGCAAATTAACTCATGAATGTAAGGCACTGTGCTGACCCCTGCTGGTGATGATGATAAGGATGAAGGAGTTGATGGTGGTGATGATGACAATGGTGTTTACGGTGATAATGGTGGTGATGGTGATGAAGATAGTGTTTTGGTAGTGGTGATAGTGGTGTTGATGATGTTGATGGTTGTGATGGTGATGGTGATGATAGTGGTGAAGGTGATGAAGATAGTGACAGTGGTGGTGATGAAGATGGTGTTGGTGGTCATGTGATGATGGTAATAGTGGAGATGTTGATGGTGGTGATGGTGATGAATATGGTGGTGATGATGATGGTGGTGATGATGGTGATGATAATGGGGATGGTGATGAAGATAGTGTTGTGATAGTGTTGATAACAACGATAATGATGGTGGTGATGGTGATGAAGATAGTGTGGTGGTGATAGTGGTGTTGACAACAATGATGATGGTGGTGGTGATGATGGTGGTGGTGGTGATGATAATGGTGGTGATGGTGATGAAGATAGTGCTGTGATAGTGTTGATAACAATGATGATGGTGGTGGTGATGGTGATGATAATGATGATGTGATGGTAATGAAGATAGTGTGTTGATAGTGGTGTTGATACAACGATGATGGTGATGGTGGTGGTAGTGATGTAGATGGTGTTGGTGCTATGGTGATGATGGTAATAGTAGTGGAGATGTTGATGGTGGTGATGGTGATGATGATGGTGGTGATGAAGATGGTGTTGATGGTGGTGATGATGATAATGGTGATGATGGTGATGAAGACAGTGTGGTGGTGGTGATAGTGGTGTTGATAGCAATGATGGTGGTGATTGTGATGATGGTAGTGGTGGTGATGATAATGGTGGTGATGGTGAAGATAATGATGATGATAGTGATGGTGATGAAGATAGTGTGTTGATAGTGGTGTTGATAGCAATGATGATGGTGGTGATGGCAGTGGTGGTGACGGAGACGGTGTTGGTGGTGATGTGATGGTGATAATGGTAATGATGGTAATAGTAGTGGAGATGTTGATGGTGGTGATGGTGATGATGATGGTGGTGATGAAGATGGTGTTGATGGTGGTGATGATGATAATGGTGATGATGGTGATGAAGACAGTGTGGTGGTGGTGATAGTGGTGTTGATAACAATGATGGTGGTGATGGCAGTGGTGGTGATGGAGACGGTGTTGGTGGTGATGTGATGGTGATAATGGTAATGATGGTGGTGATGGTGATGAGGATAGTGTGGTGGTGGTGATAGTGGTGTTGATAGCAATGACGATGGTGGTGATGGCGGTGGTGCTGATGAAGATGGTGCCTGTGATGTTGTAGTGATGGTAATAGTAGTGGAGAGGTTGATGGTGGTGATGATATTGACGATGCTTGCTCCTCTGAATAGATCTTTGCTCAGGGTTCCCCCAACCCCATCTTTTGCCTCGGCTTTGTTTCTTGCCACCTTCGAGGTCTGAGCTCCTCCTCCCTACCCCTCTCCGTGTACCAGTTTGTAAGTGTCTTGGACATCTGGAAACCATATGGTACAAGCAGACAGGACATGGAGTGGGAGGAGAGACCAGCCCCTTCCCCTGCTGGTGCTGTGGCGGCCTCACCAGTTTCATGGGCTTCCTGGTTAGGGCAGAGTCTGTATGAACAGCCTCCCAGCATCGGAGGTGGGGTGGCGCCCAAGAATCAGACGCTGCCCAGCCCTGTGTCCTGGACCTGGATCTGAAATGGCAGGTGCTGTGTGGTTTCAGGTCCTACCTGAGACCTTTGAAGATGTGAAGATGGCCCCCAGGTCCCTCTATGGCTGAGACATTGTCCCCCAAACAGTCGCGTGTTGGAAGCTTGGTCCTCAGTGTGACAATATGGACAGGGGGTGGAGCCTAAAGAGGCGGGGCCTAATGGGAGGTAATTAGGTCATGGGTCAGTGTCTTTGTCAGGGATTCATGTAGTCCTTGGGAGCAGCTGGTCAGCTCCCGTGCGAGTGGACTGTGTGACAGGCGGTAGACGGACCCCTGCCACTCCGTCCCCCACCCTTGCTGTGTGATCCCACACACCCTGCCATTGTCATGCCATCTGCAGTGAGGTGCTCCCCAGGGGCCTCCCAAACTGTGAGCTAAGTAAGCCTCTTCCTTTATAAAGTGCCCAGCCTCAGGTTTGTGATAGAAACAGGAAATGGACAAACACGTTCCCTGCTCCCGATCACAGGGCATCTGCCTCCACTGGAGCCCAGGACCAGTGCTACCAGCTCAAGGCTTCACTCGTTGAAATGCAACTCTCCTGAGCTGGGCCACGTGGCAAGCCAGGCGAGGCAACCTTCCTGCCACCTCTTCAGTTCCCTCTGTGTGGTGGCATTGATAGCTAACGGTTAACAGGACCGAGTGTGCTGGGCGCGTGTGGCTCCATGACAGACCATTGCACCTCGTGGTCTCGTGTTGCACGCACCACTTCCTCCACAGGGAAGCAGACAGGGCATGAGGTTAAGTAGCCTGCAATCAGTGCTGAGCTGACGGAGGAGACAGAAGACAGCATGCAGAACAACCAACTGTCCATCTGACTGTGGCTGCCTTCTAGCCCCGAGACAACACCAACTGCTTCCCCCAATTTAGTCCCTGATGGGATAACTGCTGAGAACCCTGGGCCTTGAAATCCACCTCCCTGGTGGGGAGGCAGGGAAAAGCCAACAATCACCCTTCCTCTCTGTTAATCAGCAGATGGACAGCCGAGCTCTCTCCGCTCCCACTGGTGGGCTGGGCCCAGAGCGGCCATGTCCCCTCCCTAGGCTCCCAGGAGCCTGCGTGGCTGAGGAGCCTTGTTTGTGTCCCCTCTCTGTTGGGGTCCCCTGCCCTCATGTTGCCCTGTGGATGTGGCTGGGGACATGGGAGCCTGTGCCTTAATCCCGGGTTTTAGGGCCGCAGCAGGTGGGTGCACCGCCCCTGCCTGCTCAGCTCTGCAGTTGTGGGGACGGGAGATGCATTAGCTCATTGCCAAGTGTGGAGGCTTCCTGGGCCACTCACTTCTGTAGCAGTGAATGGGTCGTGATCGCCCGACATTAAACGGTCCGGTGAGAATGAATGTCAGGAAATGCCATTGTGAGTTGTTTGGGAGCGGGCGTTCAGCGACTGGCTGGATCCACTCACGGGAAGTCTTTCTTCCCTGCTTTTACCGTAACAGGCAAATTAAAAGCACATGGCAGCCCTCAGACGTGTTTTGCATTTTCACATCCCAACTGGAGGCCAGCAGCTGGGTCACTGCTCCTGGACCCGCTGTCCTTGGGTTGTGTGCACCTGGAGGTCTTGGGGGGCGTGGAAGCCGGGGGCGCTGCTTGGAAGCCGTGGAACCTGCCAACGCTCCAGTGTTCGCTTGACCTTTCCTCCGGCCCTGCTCCCTGGCAGGAGGAGGACTGCATGCCTTTGGAATGTTCCAGGCCCAAGATAAACTAAGCACAGCCACGGGGCTGCTGGAAGCAGCACGCCCCAGTGTGTTTTCATTCTGCGGTCAGCACCTCAATTCAGATGGTGGTGCCGGGAGCCCAGGCGGGGGTTTGGAGGCAGGGCTGGGAGGCAAGCGGCAGGGGCGGGGTCTGGGATTGCCACCCAGGGGCCGTAGGTGCACTCAGCCCTGGGCTCCCTGGGAAAGCTGACAGAGCCATCAAGCTGCACAGCTGGGGGCCTGTCCTTTCATTGCAAATGTATTTATTTATTTACTCGAAAGGTAGAGAGATGGATCTCTCATGTGCTGTTCACCTCCCCCAAGTGCCTGCAACAGCTGGCGGAGTCAGGGCCCACAAGCTCAGTCTGGGTCTCCTACGTGGGTGCCAGCGACCCACGTGCTTGAGCCACCCATCCCCGGCTCCTCCCAGGGTGCACATTGACAGAAAGCGGGAATCCGGACTGGAAGCCTGGCTCTCCGCTGATACGGGATGTGGGCCTCCCAAGGGGCAACTCAGCCGCTGCTCTGGGGTCCGTCCTCGCACCGTGTTTCATTTGTTGGTGCGAGAAGAGACCCAGGTGAGGCTGCAGGAGAGAGAGGCGTCCAGGGGAGTCGGGAAGGACAGCCAGGCCAGCGGGACCGACACACGCACAGCAAGTGCCCGGGGTGGAAGCTGCTGGGGGCGTTTGTCACGTCAGCCTTGGGAGGGGCCGGGAGGCGAGTGTCAGCCCCGCGGTCAGGGCCGCGTGCCCCTGGATTCGCCGCTCCGGGGACTGCAGGTGCAGACTCTGCTGTGATGGCGATCCGGCAGGGGCAGGCCAGGCCAGGCAGGTGCGCAGGCGCACACACTCCCTCGGGAGGGCGAGCACCAGCAGGTCACTCACTGTAAGCAAAAGCTTGTAGAAGGCGGAGGAGCAGGTGCCCGCAGGACCAGTGGTGGGGCAGAGGGAGAAGCCAGAGGACTCCGGCCAGAGCCCCCGCTCAACACAGGAAGTGAAGCAGCGGGTCCAGGTCGCAGTGAGCTTCCTCCAGGGGCCCCGGCTTTCCTCCTCCTAGCCCTGTTGCTTGCTGGTCCTCGGTGGCCCTGTTCTCTGCTGAGATTCACCTGCTGTTCTGCGACTTCCGTTTTGTCAGGAACCCCAGGCACTTTGACCCACACAGCCCCAGTGGGGCCGACCAGGAAGCCCCGGCTCCCGGGGCACAGTTGGCTGTGGAGCTTCTCCACCGATGAGCCTTGGGCCCCGCATCTGGAGCCCCCCAGAGTGCATCCTCCCTGCACCCTGCCAATGCCCCAGCCGGCTAGCTGCTCAGGTCCCTCGCCAGGGTCACCCCAAAGCCAGGCCAGCCTGTGTTCTGGGACGTCACCTGCCCTGGCCCTGGCTGCCCTTCCCCCATTGCCCCTGATGGCCCCTTTTCTCCAACTCCTGACAAGGGCTCAAGAGTCTCTGGCTTGGAGACTGCAGCTTCTCCAGGAGTCCCGGCTGCAGCCCCCACCCAGAGGAGGGACCCCCGCCCAACACGGCCCTCCCCAGGCCCCTGTGTTCCTACTACTGTGTAGCAGCAATCCACCCATGCCTAGGAGGCATGAAACAACAATTTCCTTATATACGATTTTTAAACATTTTTAATGATTTATTTATTTTGAAAGGCAGAGTTACAGAAAGACAGAGACACACACACACACACAGAGAGAGAGAGAGAGAGAGCGCTCTTCCATCACTCTCCAATGGCTGCAATGGCTGGAGCTGGCTGGCCCAATCTGAAGCCAAGAGCCTGGAGCTTCTTCTGTGTCTCCCACGAAGGAGCTGGCGGCCTGTGCCGTCTTTGGAGCCGTGCCTGGCCCGTGCCAGGTCTCGGGGACGCTTTGCTCTTGACCGTTGGTGAGAATGAGCTGAATGATTCACTTCTCGCAGCCTCCGCACGAGGCAGGGCCTCTTGTCATGCCCATACTGTGGATGGGAACACCGAGGCACAGGGGCACTGTGCTGTTCTGTTAGCATTTGAGGGTGGAGCTACCCGAGCAGGAATCTCAAGGAGGCTTCGAGGAAGATAAGGAGAGAGGGTGCTTCCTGCACAGGGAGCAACTTGGCAGAGGCCCGGGGTGAGCTGGGGTGTGGGGTGCTGAGGGCATGGCTTTGGGTGTGGGCAGAGCCGGGCTGTGAGGAGGCAGGGAGTCTGAGATGAGACAGTGGGTGAGCTGGGAGGCTGCGTTCCTGGCCTGTGCCAGGCCCTGCGTGGGCTTGGAGCTGCAGGAGGGATTGGGTCCGACCTTCCCGGAGAGGCTCCATCAGGCCCGGGGCAGTTGGCTGGGGCGCACAGGAAACCTGAAAGGCAGTGGCTTAGGGAGGCACAGGCAATGTGTCACACACAGGGCTGATGCAGCGGCTCAGAAGCCACCAGGATCCCCACCCCTCTTCCTGCTCTGCCATCTTTAACCGATGACTCGTGTTTGAACACAGCTGCTGCACCTCCAGACATCACATTTATGTTCCAGGCAGGAAAAAAAAAAAAGGGATGTGGAGTGGGGAGAGCAAAGGACTAAAATGAAAGGGAGCCGGGATAGCCAGGTCTACACCCATTAGGCAGGCTTTGCAAAAACCTGAACTGAAGGAGAACAGGCAAGGGGAGTGGATTTAATAGGACCTGCCGGCATTTCGTCCACGCCTCGGACAGTGGCGATGTCTCTGAGTGCTAAAGAGGAGGAGAGAAGATGTCTGGGAGGCGACTAGAGGCATGTGTCTCAGGAGCTCTGACGTACAACAGACAGAAATGCGAACAGACGCGGCCAGCAAACTGTGCTGGCGCCATTGGAGAGGCCTGGCCAGGCACTGGGCGAGCTAAGTGGGGGATATGTCTGTCTGCCCGTCCAGCTACTCCTCTAGACCGGGGGCGGTAGGAGTGGCCGAGGAAGGAGGGCTGGCGGCAGGGGGCGCATCTCCCCATGGCGAGACTGGGTGTCGGAACCTTGGGTCCTGCATCCTGGCTCTCCACGGCCCCTTGTTTGGAGTTCAGCTGGGTTTATCTGAGAGACAGATCTAGAACCAGAGGCAGAGACAGAGTGAGATAGAAATCTTCAATCTGTTGTTTGCCCCAGTGCCTGCGACAGGCGGGGCTGGACCTGGCTGCAGCCGGGAGCCCAGAACTCGGTGCAGGTCTTCCACGGTTGGTAGCAGGGACCCAGCAACTTGGGCTAACACCTGCTGCCTCCCAGAAGGCATAGCAGCAGGCAGCTGGAGTCAGGAGTTGAGACTCGAACTCAGGCACTGCATTCTGGGATGCAGGTCCCAGGCATGTCGGAATCACCAAGTCAAAGCCAGCACCTCAGTTTTACCATGTTAAGTCATTGCGATTTGTTATGGTTCTTTCTGGAAGCTCCGGAATGTTCACTGCTGTATGTCTGGTTTCCAGACCGGGCCTTGACATTAAGGAGGTGGCCAATGAAGATCCGCTCGATGGGCGGATGGATGGGTGAAGAAATGCATGAGTCCCCAGTCTAGAGGAGGAGCTGGACAGGCAGACAGAAGACAGACGCAGTGTTGGTGGGGGGGGGGGTAGGCGGGGCAGCCCAGTGGGAGCACCAAGCTCCACGCCGTGATACCCGTGACGGACAGGAGATGCCCGCTGCCCAATATTTTGGCAGAGGCATAAGATTTCCAAGAGAATGTTTATAAATTAGGAGCTTTTAAAAATTCATGCATTTCAATTAAACTCGCTCTATGATGTGAAATTGTTGCCGAAGTCTCTCTCGCTCCCTGTGTGCTAATTAGCAGTCACGATGCAGATGCGCTTTGCAGATTTCGCAAAGCCTGACAAAGAGGATCTTTGATTCTCTGGAAAACAAAATTAATAAGCGTGCGGGATTCTTTCTAATAATCACCGCTGCCTAATGAGGCCTGGCAGCTTGCCGAGGACCTCGGCGAGCGCTCAAGCCTGACTTCACCGCGCTTCTTAAAACGTTGTTATGTTTTCCAACACGAGAGACGAGGTTGAGTTGAAGGCAGGAGCCGCTGGATTGCTCCCTGGCCGTCTGTCTCCCTGCTGGGTGACTGGAGCGCCTGTGCTCTAACGAGATGACTCTAGGGGGACGTGGGTCACCAGGAGGACCACACTGCGATTAGAAGCTTGAAACTCCCCAAGGAGGAGAGGGGGTGGACATTGAGTGAATAACAGATCTTGTCTATGTGATGGGCCCCCCAAACAAAGCCTGGCAGTGGACATTCAGTGGGCTCTGAGTTGGGGGCCACACCCATTGTGCCAGGAGGTGGGTGAGCCCCAGCTCCCCGGGAGCAGGAGCCCCAGTGCCCGGGCCCTCCAGACCTCACCCCCGGCACCCTTCACCTGGGTGCTTCCCCACAAAGCAGCAGGCTTGTCGCTCTGGGTTCTGACTTCCAACAAATTATTGAGCCCGAGGAGGGGTCAGGGCAGGGACCCCGATCTGTAGCCAGTTGGACAGCAGCATGGGTAACCGGGAGCCGGCTGTTTACGATTGGTATCTCAGGTGGGGGCCGCCTGTGGGCCTGAGCCCGTCCCCTGTGGGGTCTGCAGTAACTCCAGGTACTTGGCGTCACCCCTGAGCTGTAGAAAACCCAGCTGGCGTCTGGAGATTTGGAGAATCACTTAGTAAGGAAAGCCCAGACACATGGTGTCTGCCACGTGGTGCGCGTGGCTGTGTGGAGGGAAAACGCCTTTTTCTTCTGTGCCCGCAGCACAATTATTCCACTGGGAAAAAAAAAAACGATCATTTGAGCGTACACTGTCCAGTTCTGTTCACTTTTTCTCACCTGCCCTAAGAATGTGTTTCATGTCTGTTTTTTAAGAATCTGAATCTGATTCAGGGTGCATGCACGGTATTGGTTGGTATACCTGTCAATCTGTGAATTCTAGACTGGTCCCTCCCCTGCTTCATTTCCATACCATCACTTCTGCGTAGGATGTGGGCCAGTTGGCTTTTTGCACACGCACATCCTGCATGTGTCTCACTGCCCCCTGCTCTGAGCTGGCTTGAGGGCCAGGAGCTTCACCTGATTTCTTAGCCCATGGGGACTTCACAGATGAGGGTGGGGCCCTGGCACTGCAGGCACCAAGCTGCGTGGGGTTGCTGGGCGGTGAGAAGTCTCCGCGCTGGGGTCGCACAGAGGAGCTCGCCGGTTCCTTCTGCGTCCCAGAGCTGCTGGCATTCCGTCAGAAGAGCTTCCTCCTCCTTACTCCCCGGCCGCTGGGAACGTTCTCCCGCTCTCACAACTTCTTCTTCTTGGAGAAGTTCACCCTCAGCTCTCAGAAGTGTTGTGAGACTCAGGTTATAAACCACGAGGTTCTGTATTTGCCTGTGCAGACTAGGGAGTCTCTGTAGACACGAGCTGGCCAGGTAAGGAGCATCGGAAACCCAGCACTCGATGAGCGTTGTTCAAAGGATTGAATCGGCACCGGAAACGCAGGTGCTGCAGCCCGGAGGCGGCCTGAGCGTGTCCTTCGGGGTCATTGTTGATGGCTTGGTCCCCAGTGTCACAATGTTGAGAGGTGCAAGTGGGGCCTAGAGGGAGATGGTGAGGTCACGGGGATCCTACCCTCAGAAGGCGGATCCCTGGGACCTGAGTTAGTGCCTGCAAAAGGGGTTATTACAGAGGAATGATCCTGGCCCCTTCCCGTGCCCTGGCTTCCTGTCTACCATGTGATCTTGCCCCTTGCTCCTGCCACGGTGCCATCACATGACGTGACGCAGCCAGCAGAACTGTGTGCTAACTAACCCTGGTTTCTCCGCTGAGTACCCGCACTCAATGTAGCCACAGAAAGTGGACGATTACATCCGGTGTCAGAGGGGGAAAGCAGGCGCACTTCAGAAAGATGTATTTGAGGCTGGCGCTGTGGCTCACTAGGCTAATCCTCCGCCTGCCGTGCTGGTACCCAGGTTCTAGTCCCGGTCGGGGCACCAGTTTCTGTCCCGGTTGCTTCCCTTCCAGTCCAGCTCTCTGCTGTGGCCCGGGAAGGCAGTGGAGGATGGCCCGAGTGCTTGGGCCCTGCATCCGCATGGGAGACCAGGAGGAAGCACCTGGCTCCTGGCTTGGGATCGGTGCAGCGCCGGCCGTAGCGGCCATTTAGGGGATGAACCAACAGAAGGAAGACCTTTCTCTTTGTCTCTCTCTCTCTCTCACTGTCTAACTCTGCCTGTCAATAAATAAATAAATAAATAAAAAGAAAGATGTATTTGAGAGAGACACAAAGAGAGAGCGAGCTTCCCTCTGCTGGTTCACTCTCTGGCTGCCATGGCCTGGGCTGGGCTGTGACTGAAGCTGGGAGCCAGGAACCCAGTCTGACTCCCACCTGGGTGGCAAGAACCCAATTACTTGAGCCATGATTTTGAAAAAGGACTAAGCTCTGTTAGAATATTTTTTATGCATTTGAGAATTTTAAAAAAACTTCTGAACATTCTATTTTTCAGCCTTTGCCCCTTGAGGCTGTGCTGGGCTCAGCTGCTGCACGAATGGTGAGATGCTGGACCCACCTCCTGCTTCTTCAGAAATCACCACCCGTGACTTTCCAAAGCGGGAAGACATTTGGTGGAGTCTGGAGACAGTTTTGGCTGTCACACTGTGGAGTATGGGTGCTACTGGTCCCTTGTGGGTACTGGCCAGGGACGCCGCTCAACACCCTCATAGGCACAGGCCGGGTCCCCACAGCAAGAAGTGCCTGTCCCCAGATGCCCACCGCGCCAGGCTGAGAAACCCTGGACTGGAGCCAGAGGCGTTCTCATTTAGAGGGGACGGATCCTAACGGCTATGCAGGGGAAGGGGGAAGGGGTGGGGAGACGGCCCGGCGTCAGCGGGCGGGAGGGGGAGGAGGGCCGTCCAGCCTCACGCACCACCGGGCGTCAGCGGGGCGAGACGGGGAGGAGGGCCGTCCAGCGTCACGCACCGCGGTTTGTGGGGGCCAGGAATGCGCTTTCCTCTCCAAGCCGGAAGCTGCTGGGGATTGCACACCTGGACTCTGAGGTGCCCATCTCCTGGGGTTCTGACAGCGTCTGAATGTGTCTGCCTTTCTGTGCGTCGCGCGGCTGACTTGAGTGCACGTGGCCGCCCCCCACGCGCCCTGCAGGCCCCCGCAGGCTCAGCACACAGGGCATTCCCGGTCAAGCCTTGGCGTCTGGAACCTGAGCTCGGGCTGTTTTCTAAGTGGTCTTTGCACACCGTCTCGTGGGATCGGTGGGCTCCTGCTTGCCTCTGAAAGGAACACGCTGGAAGCTTTTGAAGCTGCCTCTGCCATCTGAGACGTGCTCCTTCGGTTGCTCTTTCTCCCTTTTCGTTAATGATGTTATCCGTTGTGGGGCAGTGCTTGCCATTAGCATTCTAGAAGATTCTTTCCCATAAAGACCTCTGTGGAAACAGAACTAGAGCTGTCAGGTGGGTCAAGTCTATCATGTTTAATGATTTTGAACTTGAGGTGTACTGAAAACAACTTCACTTACTTTAGATGACTGAAACCTCATGGAAATAGGTAAAGCTGGAATAGCTGCACATTTCTTTATCTGATGGGCTCCGTCTCTTATCTGTTCTCTCTAAAGAGAAACCTTTAGTGTTAAACATGAACTAAAATTGAGAAATTTACTCCATCCTCCGCTCAACTAAGAGTACATTTAGAAGTAGTCAGGTCATGCCAGGCTGAAGCCAGGAGCCAGGAGCTCCATTCTGGTCTCCCATGTGGGTGGCAGGGGCCCAAGCACTTGGACCATCCTCTGCTGCCTTCCCAGGTGCATTAGCTGGGAGCTGGATGGGGTTCAGGGAGCCAGGATTCAGACCGGCACTCTTGTGTGGACTGCTGGCATTACAAGTGGCGCCATGACACCAGCCGTAGAAGGAATGTTTAACGTTGTAAAGTAGTCAGTTATCCACTAAAATTTTGGAAAATACAGCAAAATTACAAGAAGATTTATGAATAGTTATTTTTACCAAAAGAAATAAACTAGTAACTCTTTTACTTCCATCTAACCTTTTGAGTATATATTTTGGACATAAGTGCAATTGTATTTTTAAAACATTTTTTGAGTCATGAGTTTTTAAAATATTAGATCATAGGAATTTTCCAAAGGTATTAGAAGCCATCTGTAAGATCATACTGTACTGTTCTTATTTTTTAAACTTAGTTTTCAATTCATATACCTCTGGTGATAAAATTCTCTTGGTTTTCCTTCATTGGAAATGTCTGGATTTCACTTTCATGCCTGCAGAGTATTTTTTTGCTGGAAACAGGAGTCCTGTCTTTGAGAACTGTAAAACCAACATCCAGCTGTCTTCTGTTCTCCATGGCTCCTGGTGAGAAGTCTGCCGTCAATCAACCTGTCCTTCCCCTGCTCGGGGAATCTGGGTCCTGCCCTGGACGTGAGCCGTGAGCGCCTGTTTCTGTGGTGGGAGCCATTGTCTTAGAGGAGACGTCGGGATAGGAGTCACTGAGACACGTAAACGAGCACTTGGGGGCTCTGTGCGTCCCCGTCTGGGTGCTCTGCCTCCTTTATCCCGGTGAATGGGTCCTTCTTGTCATCGGCTCTGCTGGAGATCACCGACTGCGTACCTGGACCACTCACTCTGTTTCAGGTTCTTCGTGCCTAGGTTGTTCTGTGAGCTGAGTATGAGGTCACCCCCTCCAGGCCAGGGCTCTGTGTTATCACTGCCGTGTGCCCGTGTCCAGCGCCGTGCCGGGCGGGTAGTAGATGCTCCATACGTGTTGGCTGAGTGGTTACGCAGCACGGCGCTTAAGCACGTGTGTTCTTAGGTGCAGGTTTGAGTCTTGGCTCAGACCCCAACCTCAGCAGCTCGGTGAAGGGTGTACATGAGAAGGCACAGAAGCTCGGCAGTCAGCACACGCTTGTACACGCTATCCTCACACTGCTGCTGCTGGAGAGTGGGGCTGGCACTCTAAGAAATGCTTCTAGAACATTTGGTTGCTAGGTAGGCAGGTGTCGTGCAAACCAGAGACATTCTGCCTACTGCTATGCCCACAGAACAGCAAGCAAACTGCAGGTGGGGAGTGGAGGTCACCTCCAAGGAGGACAGCGTAGGGAAATCCAGGCTGTCTCCAGCTCCCTGCCACCTGCGCGACGCTCCATTTTGAAAGCAAGCTTTGGAAAAGCCCCCAGCCTGGGAGTAAGAAATGCCTGTGTGATTCACTCGTTATTAATGACATGAAAGGTGCGAGCCATGGGAACTTACCTCCTGTTCTGAGCACATCAAAGCCCTTGCTTAATTGGAGATGGAAGGAGCAGCCTTTCTCTGGGCTCCTCTGTAGGGAGGTCCCTGGAGACTCAGGACGGCGAAAGATCTGTCGCTGGGACAGCTCTGTGTTCAGCCGCTACCCTCTCCCTCTCCACTCGGGCTGTTGCCGGGGTCCGTGCCTCAGTTCCGGCAATACCGGGCCCAGCCTCGTCTCCCTCCTGTCCTTGCCTCCCTCGGCTCCTCCATCCTCCCATCTGTCTGTCTCGTTCCTGCCCTGCACCCTCCACCCAACAGCCAACACTGAGGATCAAGACTGGAATCCAAAGGCAGAAGGCAGCTTGAGCAAGATCAAACCAGCAAGCAAGTATTTGATGCTTGCTGTTTACCAGGCTCTGAGCTGAGGGAGACCTGAACAGGATTCAATTTCCCAAACTTATGCAGATGTTTAACCCCCAAGGTCCTGTGCTGATGGCCAATGGCTTGTGGGCAGACATTTGATCTAATGATGGCATCTGGGTGGTGGCCTAGTGCAGGGGCCAGTGTCTGTCCTCCCCCTCCCTGCCGCCCCAGGCTGTTAAAGTCCCACAGAATCGTTTGGTCAAGCCAGCTGCAGGTAGACCTGAAATTCAGCAAACCTAGAACAAGGTAATTTTTTAAAGATTTATTTATTTATTTGGAAGGCAAAGCTACAGAGAGGGAAAGAGGGAGAGAGGGAGAGAGGGAGAGAGGGAGAGAGAGAGAGAGAGAGATAGAGAGGTCTTCCATCTGCTGGTTCACTCTCCAGATGGTCACAATGGCTGGAGCTGGACTGATCCAAAGCCAAGAGCCAGGAGCTTCCTCCAGGTGCCTAACGAGGGTGTAGGGGCCCAAGCATTTGGGCATCTTCCACTGCTTTCCCAGGCCATAGCAGAGAGCTGGATTGGAAGTGGGGCAGTCGGGTCTCAAAATGACGCCCATAGAGGATGCCGGCACTGCAGGCGACAGCTTTACCTGCTACACCACAGCGCTGGCACGAGCAAGCTAATTTTTAAGTTGATAATTTTGTATTGCCCACGGATGATATTATAAATACCCAAATGGCCCTTGGCAGAAAAAAGGTTCCCAACCCCACCCCTGCCTGGGCTGGTGGGTGGGCCCTCTGAAAGTTGTCGCCAGAGGATGGCTGGGTCACTGAGCGTGCTTCCGGGTCCCTGTTTCCTGGCTTGCCCCGCCATCACCCCTGCACCATCCCCGATGCCTGACCCAGTGGGGCTCCCTGATCTCAGACTGTAAACCTCCCTGCTTCCTGCGAAGCTCCTGTTGGGCAATTCGCTGCAGCCGTGAAAGCCGACTCACGCCTGCTCTCGCGGGACTTCTGCGTGGGTGAGGTCAGGCACACGCAGAAAGTTACAGCCCGAGGTCTCAGGCCCCACGCGGAGAGAGGCTTCCGGCACGCTGGGAAAAGCGCAGACTGCAGCTGCAGGCGCCCCTGGGGGCCTCTGTGGGAGGGGGCAGCCCCCGAGGTGCCCGGCTGGGGTGCACAGGGTGCGGGGGCTTGACCTCAGTGACTGGCTGTCTCTGGCTGTCTCAGTCTCCACAGACCAAGACACAGATGCCCACGACAATTCCGTGCCCTGTCTCTGAGTCTCATCTTGTGCTCGGCAATTAGCCCTGAGTCTTGTCTTACGCGTAGCTCCTCAGTGCACAGCAGCCTCCCTGGCCCGGGATCCCCCACCCTCTGGTCACACGAGTGATAGTGTTTCTTCCCTGTGCCCCTGGGGACCAACACAGTGCTCCCAGGGCTGGGAATGTGGGCGGCTGGGATGGTTGTCATTTCTAGTAGCCATTGGGGCTTGCCCAAGTATTTTTCTTTTCCCAAAGCAGAGTGCGATAGCATCAAACTCCAAGCCAGAGAAGAGCGCAAGCCCAAGTGCCCAGGACCCACATGGCCGGTTTCCCAGACAGCACGGAAGTGGGGCAGGAACAGGTGCTGGGTTCAAGAGCAGAGCGTCACCCAAGACTGGCAGGGTCCTTGTTGGAAGGCTTCCGGAGCGCTCGGGGGAGCTGCGGGGCTGGGGCATAGGCCAGCGTCCGGCGTGACCAGGACCTGGGACTGCTCTGTGTCCGATGCTCTCCGCGTGGCTTTCGGACCGCTTCCGTGGGCAGCCTCTGAGGACGTCATGTGGGCCGGTGGACAGAGCGCTGTCCTCAGGCAGCTGCCGCGGACACTGCGCGAGGCAGCAGACTCGGCAGAAATCACCAGCTGTGCTGGGCTCGGGAGGAGACGGCAGGGGGCGGGGTCTCCTGCTCAGGTGTGCCGGTCCTGACAGCTCCCCTGGGATCCGTGTGGCACATCAGTGTCCCATACACGTCGCACAGGCACTCTCGATTTCTTGCCCAGGTGTCTTCTCCACCTCTTGGTACAAGCCCCATGCCAGTCAGGTAGGGACTGGACCTGCTCTGGTCCCTTCCCCACCTGAGGCCGTGGGGCGGCTGGAAGAGGAAAGTGGGCGGGGGGGGGGGAGGCAGTAGAGTGAACGTCTGGGGCTTGGTGAAGGAAGAGGGGGCAGAGCAGGGCTGACCAGGGCAGTGTGGGCCCGAGGAGCTCTGACACCCTGCGATCGAAGACGGGGAGTGTCTGGGGAGGAAGCCGCTGGCCACGTGCCCAGCGTTTCTGTGAGATGGATTTAGAAGTGGATGATGACCTTGGCACGTGCTTTCTTGAGCTCCCAATTGACCACACTGGGCCCACGGGACAGGTCAGAGCCTCTCCGGGATTGCACACTCCATGCACCGGCCAAGCTGCAGGGAGGGAGCCCTGTTGGCCCAGCCTGACTTCAGGACTCACCTTTGTCCCTCAGGCATGGCCAGTGACATGGCCAGTGACAGGCCAGTGCACAGGCTGAGGACAGTTTCTGGAGCAAGGGAGGGACGCCCCTGAGCTGGCCAGACACTTGGAAGGATGGCCACGGTGTCGGGGGCCGCACAGCCAGGCCACAGCATTTCCAGAGCCTGGTCCCCGCGACCTGGGGCTGCTGGTCACTATGGAAACCAGAGGGCTGTCACCATGGAAACCAGAGGGCTGTCACCACTTCTCTCCCCTCCTCCTTTCTTGCTTCCCTGTCCTCACGCCCACTCACTCCCTTCCCTCTTCTTCCTCTATTTTTATTCCTCACTTCCTAGCTCACTTGCCCTGATTTCCTGATCTGTTTGCAGCTTTGTTAGGCACCAACCGTTCCCTTGGGTACCTTGCGGGGGGGAACACAGGCAGGCCCTCATTCCACACAGCCTCAGCCCCTTGCACATATAAACACAAACAGTGCAATCGGCCGGGTCTCTGGGCCCAAGCCAGTGCCACTCCAGCAGGTACAGGGAGAGTGAGGAGTGGGGGAAGGGCACTCTAGCTCTCCACGCACCAAGTGCTCCCTGGAATAGGAGGATTCGGCTTCCTGTTTATCCCGAGACGCTGCGCTTGGATACGGCAGCTCTTCTTGGGCATAGCTGTGTATAACTTAGAGCAGCCAGCGTCTGATTGTCCCTGTCTTAATAAACACAGCCATCAGTCATGTTCAGCTAAAAATACCCTCGGCGTGCCTTTTATTTTATGCAGACACAGAGCCAATCCGGAATCTTCCAAGAGTGCCGCTGCCAGCCCCCAGGCTCATTAATCAAGGCAGAGAGCACAGCGTGCCGGAGCGAGCGCTGCCCCAGTGTAGAGCCCTGTGCCTCTGCTGGGGGACCCGTTTCCCACGACAGCCCGTCCAGGCCCGCAAAGGACTCCCAGAGGGGGCGGCTTTGCCAGGGGGTCTGGGAAGGCTGCGGCGGAGGTAAGCCCGCAAGCCTGGCCCGTCCCGGCTGCCTCCGCTCAGCAGGTGAAGACGCTGGAAGTAGTGAGCCCCACTCTTGTTGGGCTTTGGAGAGACAGCAGTGCCGCACAGGTGGTCGACGGATGGAGGTGCTTTTCCAAAATGAGTTGCTAGGTCGCGGGAGTGAAAATGACAAGGGAGCGAGGCCGGGGCCCCATCCTGAGTCCTTGACCACCCCTCAGAAGCCTGGCACCTTTGCAGCAGCTCGGGTGGGTATGTCTGAGTTTGTGCTCCTGGGCCCACCTGCGAGTACCCAAGAGAGCGTCACAGACGGACACCAGCCCTGGCCACAGGCATCACACTGTGGCCATCAGTGCAGCCCCTGCGTTGCCCCGGGGCAGTGTTGTGGAGGTGTGTGACTGCGGTCTGGGTCAGGGCCAAGTTCCCACGTCCAGCCTCTACTGCCCGCTACGATGTGGGGAGAGAAATGTGTGCGCCTCCGTGTGCTCAGCTGCGCAGGGGGCACGAGATCACCCCCTGAAGGGCTGTCCAGGGGGCGGCGGGAGACGGCACGGCACAGCCGCTCGCGCAGTGTCCTGGGGGTGGCACCTGCTATCAGGCCCCGGGGGTGCGGTGCGGCCCTTGCTTCTCCGGGGCCTGTGAGTGTTCTCTGGGGTCTCTTCACCTCATCTCTCCCCCTCTCCCTGTTTCAACCTCACTGAAGTCCTCTGAGGTTGGGTCCCCTGAGTCCTTGGCACTTCCTGTCTCTGACACTGGTTGCTATGAGCTGCCTCACTGGTGTCCCAAGGTGGGACTGGACCCCCACCCCCCACCCCGTGTCCTCCTGCCCCCCTCCGCAGCAGCACCTGCCAGCTTAGCCCCTGGACCGAGCCCTTGAGGGATGGAGTCCCTGGCACCCAGCGAGGTGCGTGGCACACAGAAGGTGCTCACTATGTCTGGTTGGATGCATTGGTGAACACTAGTGGCTACATCGAGGGAAGCACAGGTCTGTTAGGGGTTGAACTGTGCCCATTCTCTCCCAGAAAGATACGGGGGAGACGTAGCCCTCAGTTTCTATGAATGTGACCTTATTTGGAAACAGTATTTGCAGATGAATCAAGTTAGATGAAGTCATCATCATGGCCTTAATCCAATAAGACTGCTGTCCTTTGGAGAGGGCTAGGCCCAGACATAAAGGTTACAGGCCGTGGAGACACAGAGCCCTGGCACCGAGGTGAGAGGGCCACGTGCAGACAGAGGTGGACTGGGCGGATGTGGCCACGAGCCAAGGAGCAGCCGGGCCACCAGAAGCTGGAAAGAGGCAAGGACACCTTCAGGGGAGGGCGGTCCTGACCCCTGGCTCTCAGACTCCCAGCCTCCAGGCCTGGGAGAGAACACATTCACGTTGCTCTAAGCCACCAGTTGGTCATGGTCTTGGTCGCTGATTTGAAGCTGAAACTCATGTCCGAGGCCATGATGCACAGACCTGATTCTCAGCCTCCAGAGACAAGGGTTAACACGGTGTGTCCAGGCGTCCCAGGCACCTGTCTGGCACAGATGAGCTAGCAAAGGGCTCAGCGTGAAGACAGTGCAAGTGTGCGGGGCCACCGTGTGTGCTGGCGGGGAGGGAGGTGTGTGGGGCCACAGCTGTCAGTGGCTCACCCAGGCCTGCCAGGGCCCTGCTCCCAGCCCTGGTCCCCGGTGCTCCCACCTGCCGAGCGGCTGAGGCTCCGCACCTGCTCCTTGCACTGCTGTGTGGGCTCTGAGCTGCTCGGGCTGCACCCCCCCCAGTGTGGGGAGCTCACTGAGGGGCTCTAGTCTGGAGGCTGGAGACTTGGCTCTTGGCGGAATCGCTGTGTTCACGTGTGACAGACGGAGGACCTAAAGCTTAGTGTGAGAGATGGTGGTGTGGGCACTCTCCTTGGCCCTGGTGGCGGGCCCTCTAGGGTGACCGTACACCTACAGCTTCCTTGGACATTGGGGAAACCCCAGGCCATCCCCACCCGTGGTCTCTGCTTTAGGAGCACATGATGGGAACACATGGCTGCTGCAGTCACTCAAGCCTTCCTGTTTCGGGCTCATTGCACGAGACCAGAACAGCTTGATGAATCATGCCCCTTAGAGAGCATTTTCCGGCTTTTCCACCTGAGCCCGCTTTGGACGTCGATGGCCGACTATTAACCGCTGCAGCTGGGGCTGTGTCCACAAAGACCACTCCGGGTGATGGACACGCAAATGATCTGGAGGCTTTGAATGGCCCAGCGATTCGGCAACATCAGACCCCAGGCCTCCACTATAACTTTGGCCTCCTGGGGAGGGCCCTCATTTGCACGTCTGTCTCCCCACCAGGTACAGCGGAGTTCCTAAGGCTTGTTTGCCTAGGCAGGGTCTGGCAGGATGTGTGCTTGGCCAGGGTTTGCTGGTGGAGTGAGTGACCGAGGGAAGGCGGGAGCAGGTGGGCCTGCCCTGGGCCTCAGGGAGGGTCCCTGTCCGCAGCAGCTGCCCCAGCTGCGCCCTTGGCGTTCCAGCCCAAGGCTTTCTCCGAGAAGTCTCCCTGAGCAAGCTCCCAGCCCACCTCCCCGCCTTCCTGCCCCGTCCTGCAGGGTCTAGCCCTGCGCGCTGGCTTGAATCTCTCCTCTTTCTTTCTGCATGGTCCCTGTCCCCAACTGTCCGGGCCACCAGCATCTCTCTGCCCTGGACAGCAGAGTGGCCCCCAGCTGGATTCACCTGCCTTGCTTTCCCTCAAATCCCAGATGTCACCCTTGTCGCCTTCCCCGCCCCGTTCTGAGCCTTCTCCCCCCACTTCCCATCTCCTCCCCTCTTTCCTGTCCTCACTCCCCCACTTCCCATCTCCTCCCCCCTTTCCTGTCCTTACTCCCCCCCTTCCCATCTCCTCCCCCTTTCCTGTCCTCACTCCCCTCCCCCAGCCCGCCCTGTCTCTTCTCTTACGGGTCTGTCAGACGCTGGCTGTGTTGGTTGGTTGATCAGTGTAATTAGCACCCCTCCTGCCCCACACTGGCATCTAAGCCCCACGAGGCCTTGTGTGCACGTTGGCAGGAGTCCCTTGCAGGGCCAGGTGCTCCCCACTCAGTGGGTGCACCACTGGGCGCACGGAGGGCGGCTGTGACTGCAGCGGGGGCAGTGGAGGGCGCGGCGTCCAGGCGCCCGCCCTGCAGACGGTGCACTGCTCACGGGGCCCAGGACGGCCCCACCTCTCCTGGGGCCACCCAGCAGGCTCAGGGTGGGCTTGCTGCACAGATGGGGGTCAGTGGGGGGGGACATGGCCTCTTCCTCTGCGGGTGGGGGCAGGCAAGGACACTGCTTGCTCGGGGCGTCGTCAGTCCGGGTCAATGGCAGAAAGCACCTGCCGTGAATGGACGTCTCTCTCTCGTTACAGAAAGCTGCGTGCTTTGGAAGGAAAAGCGCTTTCCATTAAGAGAACAGCTCCTGGGATCAGAGCCGCCCTCTCACCGGAGCCTCCTTTCACAAACACAAACTCGGGCGTGCACCTGGCCAGGTGCTCTCTCCTGGTGCCTGCCAGCGTGACGTCCATTCCACCTGCTCTCCGGGCACAGAAGCCCCTCAGTCAGCAGGGATGGCTCCAGATGGGCAGCCGGGGAGCCCAGGCAGTGCTGGGGACGCTGCTGGCAGCTGTCACAAGCACGTTCCGTAAAGGAGGCACCCACGTGGAGCAGCAGTGTCCGCTCTGAGGGCGGTGGTTAGCCCCGTGGGTGGGGCCCACGTCACAATCGGAGGGCCCGTGTTCCAAACCCAGCTCTGGCTCCCGGCCCCAGCTGCCTGCTGATGTGCACCCGGGAGGCACGAGTGACGGCGCGAACACCTGGGCCCCTGCCACCGACGTGGGAGACCCGGATGGAATTCCTGGCTCCTGGCTCCAGTCTGTCCCAGTCCCAGCTGTTTCAGGCATTTGGGGAGTGGACCGGGGGCTGGAAGATCTCTCCCTGCCTCTCAAATATATAAAATAAATAAATGAAAGCGAAAGGGAGACACCCTCCCTAATCTATGCCCTGGCACCATCTGGGGGTCTTTCCATCCTCCTGGTCTTCGATGACTGGGACATGATTCATGCGCCGCTCCTGGGAAAATGCATGGGAACTGCTGGAATCCCAAGGAAAGGAGATTGGCTCTGGCACAGATTCTCCCTCATCTCTGCAGGGCCGGGTCTCTCGGGGCCAGGTCTGGGCATGTTCCGCTGTAGCGTAGTATTCGTTTAAAATTACTCTTTGAGTCTGCCATCCACGGTGGGGAATTCACAGTTTGATTTCTGTGAAGTGTCACGGCTCTGGGTTTAATTTAGATGTCACTCTGATATCACAGACCCACACCCGGGCTCAGAGGCGGCTGAGTGGGGTTGCCATGACTCCCAGCAGGTGTAGAGTTCCATGACTCCCAGCAGGTGTTCAGCGACTCATCAAGATCCTGTAGCTGTGAGGAAGAAGAGGGGACCACATCCACTGGACCAGAGGCCACAGCGCGCGCGTGGGGGACTGGGTAGCCTTGCTTCGTCTGGGCCTGACCTCTGCTAGTGTTTCCAGCTGGGGAAGCAACTTTGTTCCCTCTTTCTTTGGAGCTAGGGAGACGTAAGTGGCCCATTTTATGGATCAGGTAACTGAGGCTAAGGATAAATAAGGAGGTTGGCACAGTGCCTGCCATGTTGTCCCTATGTCATGCTTCTGAGGGGGCATGGGGACGCTGGAGGAGCAGCAGCAGGAGGGGCTTCCCGGAGTTGGTGAGGCCCCTGGCAGTGGGCTGTGTGCCCTCATGGGTGGGGCTGTGGCGGTGCTTCCTGGACAGGCTGACCCCCAGTTTCACAAGGAGGGGGTTTAGTGCAGGAGCAGTAGGGTGGGACGAGGAGCAGGCGGGGCCAGGGGACTAGAGGTAGGGCTGGGCCCCCATGTGCTGGGCTTGGCCCTTGCTCTGTCCTTGGCATTCCCTGTACCAGACCAAGAGCCTCAGGGGCACGGCCACTGTGCCTCTGAGAGTCAGGGGCTGGGAGGAGGAGGCCAGGGTCCCCTGCCTGACCACCCAGTTTGCAGATGGGGCCGCTCAGGCACCGAGTGGCTCCCGCGCAGGGCTGGGTCCTGGTACTGCTCCGTCTGGAGCTGTGGCCTGCCCAGAAGCTTGTGCCCTCGCAGCCCGGGGCTCCCGAGTCGCTCCCGAAGGGTCATTAAGTCAGGAAATGGCCCAGCCGCCAGGGCATGTTGCTGGCTCATCCTGTTCTCGCTTCCCTTCACCCCTGGTGGAAGGGCCCACAGGGAAACAGCTGTGCGGGGGTGCGCCATCCAGCGGGGCTGCAAAGCCTGCTCTGTCCGTCGCCCCACATCCCCCTGCCACCTGCCTGGCCCAGGGTATGTCTGCGGAGGGGATCCTCGGCGACTCCAGCCTCACCAGGCACAGGAGCCCAGGCCTCAGGAAGGCGCAGGCACAGTGCTTGAGGCTCAGGTGGGTGCGGCTGGGCGGTGGTGGGCGCTGGACAGCCCCGATCAGGAGGGAGGAGAGGGAGACGCTTGGCGTGCCCTGGGAAGGGGGTGCGCGTAAGAGCAGTGGGGAGGGGGCTTCTGGGACACAGCTAAAGACTGGCGTCTGGGGGAACCCCGTGCCAGGGCTGTGCTGGGGGCAGTGTGACTTTAGCAGGTAAGACAGACGAGATGCTCATCTCTGAACCCCTCACCCACTCCCCGGCCACAGTCGGCTGAGTGCAGGGGGGAGGGGGGCACTGAGGTGGGGGCGGGCGCCCTGGAGAGAAGGAACAGGACACAGGGCCAGGAACTGAGGGGCCAGGCCTACTTGAGGCAGAATTTTCTGGAAGGGGCTGTCTGCGGAGGTCACGTTTACGCTAAGGCCTGAAAGAGGAGAGACGGGCTCATGGGACAAAGGGAATGTCGTTGACTGATGTTGGTCAGCGATTCCCTCGCCTTTCTGAAGGCACCTGCTCTTTCTCCGACGCTCTTCCGCCGGCGTTCGCTGAGCGAGGGGAGTTCACAGAGGGCTCTGCGGAGACAGGTGAGGCCGGCCCGCCGCGCAGCCCGGACAGCGGGTGTTCTGCTCCTCTGTCCGGCTGCAGCCCCGCCTGGCAGACTGCGGGGCTCGATTTGGATCTTGCCGCCGGTGAGCAGACGGATTGGTTCGGCCCCAGCGTTTCCGGCTCTGAATGAGACGAGACTACGCTGTCACTTCAAGGGGCCCTGGAGGGCAGGGAGGCCCCTGGCTTCCTAAATCTCCTCAGCCTCCCGGCCTCCCGAGGAAGGTGACGTGGGTGGGGTCCCGTGGGGACAGCGGGGCCTTCCCCAACCCCCGGGGTCTCTTCACCTGGGGTCTGGGGGAGGGCCTGGGGAGGGATGAGAGAGGCAGGCACCCCAGGTCTCAGCCGAGCCACGGACGGGGAGAGCACACTGGGAGGAAGTGCAGTGCAGGCCATGTGCACCTGAGAGGCAGTTTCTTTCTTTCTTTCCTTCTTTCTCTCTCTCTCTCTCTTTCTTTCTTTCTTTTAGGATTTATTTATTTATTTGAAAGTCAGAGTTGCACAGAGAGAAGAGAGGCAGAGAGAGAGAAGTCTTTCATCCGCTGGTTCACTCCCCAGATGGCTGCAACGGCCAGAGCTGTGCCGATCTGAAGCCAGGAGCCAGGAGCTTCTTCTGGGTCTCCCACGTGGGTGCAGGGCCCCAAGGATTTGGGTCATCTTCTGCTGCTTTCCCAGGCCACAGCAGAGAGCTGGATCAGAAGAGGAACAGCCGGGACTCGAACCAGAGCCCATGTGGGATGCCGGCACTGCAGGCGGCGGCCCCCGAGAGGCAATTTCAATGCGTGACTTCGGTGAGCACCAGCTGTGTGCCAGGCCCTGAATGGGCCCCAGTGGGGAGGCAGGAGGGACTCGGACTCGGCACCTTGCTCTCCAGAGCTTCTCATCCAGCCTGCACTTATTGAGCACCTTCTGCATGCAGTAGAGGTGGCCAGTCCCCTGCAGGAGGGTATTAGCTAGGAGGGCAGGAATTGCTCCACGTCTTAGCCCATGTTCAAGGTGGTGGGAGCCCAGGAGGACCCCGCCCACTGCAGTCATGGAGGGCTGCCTTGGGGAGGAGGCGTTGGAGTTGGTCCTCGTGCAGCTGGGAGCACTGAGAGGAGGGTGGAGAGCACCAGCACTCCAGGTGTGACAGCTGAGTGTGCAGAGGCAGGGGCTGACCAGCACAGACGGTAAGGGCCCCTCTCGCTGACGGCTCCAGAGGGAGCAACAACACAGATTGGCAATAGCCGTGACCCTCGCCGTGACCCTTACTGTGACCTTACCATGCCCCTGCCGTGTGCTGTGCTCTGAATTCACCTGTAGGGTCGGGAGCACGTCTGGGGCATGATTAGCTCACCGAGGAGGGGTCCTTGGGAGTGGGATTCGTGCCCTTTTAAAGAGGCCCAAGGGCGTCCATCTGTCCCCTGTGCAGCGAGGGGAAACCGGTCCTCACCGGATGCTACTCTGCCTATGCCTCGATTGTGTGTCCCGGCCTCTGGAGCTGTGGGAATTACATTTCTGCTGCTCAGTAGCCACCTGGTGGCAGCCCAAGAGACCAAGACTCCTTGTGCCCAGATGTCCATTTAGCTGTGAACACATTGCTTTTATTAAATTATTAAATTATCCATACTTTTTTTTTTTTTTATTTTTTGGCTGGGGGCCAGTGTTGTGGCACAGTAGGTTAAGCCAATGCTATGGCACTGACATTCTATACTGAAGTGCCGGTCTGAGTCCCGGCTGCTCTGCTTCCAGTCTAGCTCTCTGCTAGTGCACCTGGGAAGGCAGTGGGAGGCAGCCCAAGTCCTTGAGCCCCTGCACCCACATGGGAGACCTGCATGGAGTTCCTGGCTCCTGGCTCCAGCCTGGCCCAGCCCTGGGTGTTTTAGTCATTTGGGGGAGTGAACCAGAGGATAGAGATCTCTGTCTCCTTCTCTGTCGCTTTGCCTTTCAAAAAGTGTTTTTCACCAGGTCAGAATAGGATTGCCTTGCTTTGCAGATGTGTAAACTGAGGCTGGGGTCTGCAGTCACCCTGCTCTGGGCAGCACAGCCAGTGAGGGTGGGGTCAGGATGGGTGAGTCAGGCCCACACTGGGCTGACTGCCTGGTCCCCCTGCCCACTGCACCTCCTCTGCTGGGCTTCCCTGGTTGGGAGAGCCCCGGGGTGGGGCGGGGCACTAAAGGCTAAGCTTTGACTCTTCCAGGAAGGAGAACCAAACTGCTTTCTTTTTTCCACTGCAGTTTGGAAGCTCAGGCTTGACAAAGATTAATTTTTTAAGATTTATTTATTTATTTGAAAGAGTTACATAGAGAGAGAAAGAGAGAGAGAGAGATAGCTTCCACCTGGTTCACTCCCCCAAATGACTTCAATGTCCAGAGCTGGCCAGGCTGAAGCCAGGAGCCTGGAACTCCATGTGGGTCTCTTGTGAGGGTAGTAGGAGCCCAAGCACTTGGGCCATTTTGGCTGCTTTCCCAGGCATGTTAGCAGGGAGCTGGGTTGGAAGCGGAGCAGCCGGGACTTGAAGCGCACTCATATGGGCTGCTGGCATTGCAGCTTGTGGCTTAACTCGCTGTACCGCAGTGCCAGCCCCAGATGCAAGGATTCTGTACGGCCTGAGACAGTGGTCGCACATATGGGTTCTGTCCCCAGAGCTTCTGATGTTCAGCCTTGAACATCCTGAAGGCTACGCATCTACGCTTCTTATGGATAGAAATGAATTTTTAGCAGCAGAGTTTATAACCCAATGGGAGAACCAGTTTCCATCTCACCCACAGGGGAAGTGGGCTTAGAAGGCAGACAAGGGGTCTGCTGCTCCCACCAGCTCCCGGTGTGCTGGTGCTTGGAGTATGATTTACAGCACAGAGGCAGCCGTCAGTGAATCCAGTGTGAAGAATGATGCCAAGACTTAGAAACCAGATGTGCCTCCTGCTGTGTGCCTGAGGGCCGGTGCAATTTCATTGGATTTAATGCCTGCTGTGGCTGTGCCTGGGGTCTGTTCAGCGCCATAACCCTGGTCAGGTAATTGTAGTTTAAGAACTGGTCATCTATTTTTCTCACTCTCTAGGGGTATTTATATAACACAGTGCCGGGATGGCAAAAAGGAGATGTTACAAATGCTTTTTTTAAATTAAATATTTATTTTATTTATTTGAAAGACAGAGTTACAGAGAGAGGTAGAGACAGCGAGAGAGGTCTTCCATCCTCTGGTTCACTCCCCAGATGACCGCAATGGCCAGAGCTGTGCTGATCCGAAGCCAGGAGCCATGAGCTTCTTCTGGGTCTCCCACGCAGGTGCAGGGGCCAAGGACTTGGGCCATCTTCTACTGCTTTCCAGGCCATAGCAGAGAGCTGGATTGGAAAGGAGTAGCCAGGACTAGAACCAGTGCCTGTATGGGATGCCGTCACTTTAGGCCAGGGCTTTAACCTGCTGCATCACAGCGCCAGCCCCTACAAATGCTTTTAATGTGCTGCATTTGTTTGTTTATTCTGTATTTCTCTCACTCTATAAAAGCATCGGAAAGCTATGGAAGAATAGACTGTTAATCTGCATTACCAGAGTGCTAATTTGGGCTGACTCTAGAAAGCAGTGCCCTAAAACTGGGCTGGTTTATTAGGTTTAGCAGAAAAGAAGGAAAATCAGGTCAGCTGACCGAGGGAGGCGTTTTGAAAGGCAGTGTGGAGGAATGGTTGTAGTGGCTTGTGTCCTGGGTCAGCACAGTATTCTCTATTGGCACAATTTTAACAGGAAACTGACTTAGCTCAAGTTTTCTTTTTCTTTGAATGGATGATGTTTAATGTTGTATATGAATACAGTCATCCCCTGGTAACCATTGGGGAGTCCAGGAACCCCTGTGGAAAACACAATCCACATAGGTCACATCCCTTGAATAAAATGGCATAGTATTTGCCTATACACACATCCTCCAGTATACTTTAAAGCATCCCTGTATTACTTACGATGCCTGTTACAATGTTAACGCTATGCCAGTAGTTGTTACACTGTATTGTTTAGGATATAATTACAAGAAAGAAGGGTTTCTCCAATATTTTCCATGTTCCCTGGGTTAAATCCACAGCTGTGGAGCCCGTGGGAGGGGAGGTTCAGCTGCAGAGAGTACAGGCACAGGGAGGGGGCTTTCAGGAGCACAAGTCCTTGCTCGTGGGCGGTGCAGGGGGTTCCTGTACGCCCACTTTGTCACCTGCTCTTGGCACCATGCGACGTTCTGATTTTTGCCCTGCTAATAGTTGTCAGCTGATGCCTCTTCCTGCAAACATGCATTTCACTGATTATTAAGGAGCCGGAGCATCGCTCATGTTTTCTGTAAATAGCCTATTCCTACCCTTTGCTCATTTTTCTTTTGGGATTCTTCTTTTGCTTCCTGTTGTATTCTGGGTATTGATTTGTTAGATTTTGACATTGTGCCATCACCTCCTGGCATGTTCTCTGCCTGCTCTCCTTTCGTCCCTTGTGCCCTCTGTATAAATCCTTCATCGCCATATAGTCAGCTCCGAGACAGGAATGGAACTCAGGAAATCAAGCCCCTCCCTGCCTGACAGGTGTCTTTCTAGCTCTAAACAAATCAAGGAGCGTCCAGACTCCAGCAGCAAATACCTGCTGTACTGCTCCATTAGGGACTTCTCAACCTGCACCCAACCCAGCATAGCCCAGAACAGCTGACAGCTGGCCTTCTGGGGACACGAGAGTGAGCTCAGAGTCTGCACCGGCAGGAAGTTGGAGTGAGGAGCCTGACCCAGGCCCTGTGAAATCGTGTTAGCATCTTACCCAGTCTTAACCGCACTGGGCTAAACGCTAGCCCCTGAACTGCTGCTCTGATTCAGAAATATGCACCGATTTGGAAAATCATACACTTTTTGCCTTCAGTGTGTTAAATTACATGGATGGACTTTCTGCTGTTGAACCATCCTTGTACTCCTATAAGGAGGCCTGTTTGATTATACCATATTAAAAAGATAGTTGTTGGATTTGGTTAGCTAATGTTTGATTTAAGATGTTTTAAGATGTTCGTAATGTTTGAATATTCTTGTATTTTCATTCTCTGGTTTTAGACTTAAGATTATTTCAACTTCAAACAGTGACCTAAGCAGCTTTTACCTTTTCTATTTTGTGGGGGAAAAAAAAGTCCGTGAGAGAGGAGTTTCAGCTTTTCTAAAGGGTTGGTGAGTTTACCCCAAAAACCCACCTGGGACTTTTTCACACAGGCAGTCTGCTCCCGTTTCGGCTCCTTTAATGTTACCAACTGTGTGGTTTCCATTGTCCTGTGTCTGCTCTAGGAGTTGATTGGATGTCCCTGCTAGTTGGGTTCATCCTACCCCGTGGGCTTGATCTCTGTCCTGTGGCGTTCTCTGCCTATCCAGACATGGGGAGGGGGAAGAGGTTCTGTTCAGAGACCTCAGTGGGACCCTGGGCTGTGGTTCTGTGGCCTGACAGTGGCCTTGGACGTGAACCATGTTTCCTAGCCCTGGGCCTCACCAAGTGTGTGGCACCTGGCGTTGTGGCTTCAGAGGCCTGGTGCCCTGGCGGAGGGGACAGCAAGGAGTATGCAAGCTTGAGGCCTCGGGGGTCCTTTCTGCTGGTTCTGGCCCGGGCTCCACTCCTGTGGCTGTGGGAGGCGGGGGTCACAGCAGAGTCTTCCTGGTCTGCCTCTTGGCTTCTCAAACTGAGTTTCCCTTCGTGCAGAGATCCGAGCTTCTGGTCTCAGACTTTGGCACACAGTGACCACAGCAGCAGCCCTGAGTCTCTGATTGAGGGACTTAGCGCCCAAGCACTCTTGTTGGAAGGAGGAGCAGGGATTTACAGGGGCCAAAGGCTCCCTCCCACTGCTCCGGCCACATCCCCTGCGTGGGTGCTCACGCGGCACCTCCTCTGCCACTCTGCCTAAATGCGTCCCGGGCCATACAATGGGCCAGAATTTCTCTGTCCTGAGATTGATGGAGCCAGAAGTTTTGGATCCAAACCTTTGGACTGAGTCAAGTGCTTGTGAATTGGTAAACCTTCAGCAGGGGACGTAACCGCTTCCAGTGTCCTGCAGTGGGGAGGGGACACTTCCTCTGCCCCCACAAGGCTCTCCAGGTGGGTTGTATCAGCCAGGGATCCAGCAGGAAGCAGAGGCTCATGTGGGTGACGCAGGCAGATTAACCAAAGTGCAGAAGTGTGGGCAGGGAGGAGGGAAAAAACAGGGGATATCGAGGCACAAGAGGAAAGTGATGTCATTGTCACCCCAGGCCTGCAGAGCAGGAGCCAAAGCAGCGCCCCAAGGCAGCAGAGGGGTGCAGCCATGTCAGGACCCTGGGGGCCAAAATGGGGCTGGGATGCCAGACAGCTGGCCGGGAGAAGAGTAGCCAGACCTCTCTCTCTCCTCACCTGTGTTTCCTGCTAATACCTCCCAATGTCCAGCCCCAGACAGAAACCAGAGGACAAGGACACTGTGACCCTAAGGGACAGCCCCCAGGGTACAGAGGTGGCTGGAGGTGGGGAGTGGAGGTCCCAGAGGGAGCCCAAGGAGAAAAGCCAGCACATAGGAGATGCATCATCGCTTCCAAAAATCGCCCTGCACGTAGTAAGTGTCCAAGAAATGCTGGTGTCTGAGGACCCTGGGCAGGCATAACTGTTCCAAGTTCAGTGTCTCCCTAAGCGTCTGTGGGTGTGGCGTCCTGACTGCTTTCACAACAGCATCTTGTTGTTTGCAATTGGAAACATCTCATGCCAAAGCGAGTTTTCCCAGAGGTCACGTTGAAAATGAAATCACAGTGCAGAGGCAACATCGAGGAGCGGCCCTGAGTTGCAGGAGCTGGGGTGGGGCAGGTGCTTGAATGGAGAGTCAGACGCACCCGAGACACAGAACCGACAGGGGTCAGCAGTAATGTGGGATGTGAAGAGGTAATTATGTGGCAGTGAGATTGAGGACATTAGGAAGGACACTGCTGTTTGAACCACCGCATCTCAACAAGGCAGCGAGGAGGGAAAACCCTCTGGCTTTGTCATTAGGGTCGTAGTTGCCATAACAACTTAGTATCTCTCTCCTGGAGCATCTACCTCGAGACTGTATTTTTAGCAATCGCTGTGCCGAGTGTGTATTTTTCTTTATATAGCAGCTAATTTTTCAAATTGCTTATTCCCCCCGCCTCCCCCTAGATTTCCATTTTCATTCTCTCTGCAGGTGTGAGAGTCTCAGGGATAATTAGGGAAATGAGCAGGTGTGAGAGCCCATAATGAAAAATGTGTCGACGCCGTGACAGTATTTGCTTCAACAGGACGTGCTCTGGACCTGGGCACTCTATTGCCCTTGTCAAACGGTACATAAATCTCTGCGGGGCTCATAAATATCTGAAAAACCGTTGGCTGTGTTGGGTGTTTGGGGACGGTTTGACCAGGACGCATTCGTGTTGTGTAACACAAGTTGGCTCAGCAGACCCTGAATCCGGGGGTGAGTGGATGGACAAACAGCAGCTCACTTTGCCCAACAGAAACCCGCTTAGCAGGTTCTCGAGGGAAGTAAGCGATGAGTTCCCTTTGAAGAGCATCCTTGGACAGACTCAGACATCAGGAGGGCCCCGGCTGTCCTTTTGCTTCCCAGTGTGGCCACCTGCAGCTCCCAGCTTGGGGTTGGTTTTATGGCACAGCTAAGGCTCTGGGAGAGGCAGCACTTGACCAAGCTCTGCTTGTGCTGTGGGGAGAAGCCCACAGCCCTTCGTGAAGGTCCCAGGTGGAAGCCAACAGAAAAATGCTTAGGTTCAGAACAGAAGGGTCTTGGAAGGAAGCACATCTTTGGCTGATGTTATGAGAAACGTTGTTGTCACACAACGAGTTACCAAGAATTGTCTGTCTTCCTTGTACCCTGTTGATTTCTGGGGAGGATGTAAAATTAACTGATGATAATGACCATGTTTATAAAGAGCATCTAGTGGTGTGCAAGGGGCCACGAGGAGCAGGCCTTGCCATTGCTGCCCTCTGGGGAGTGAAGAGAAAATTCTGGGTGAGAAGCTGAGCCTTGGCTCTCCCCAAGAAGGGCTGGGGGCTGGGTGAGCAAGAGGCTGACCTTGAACAGGGTGTTTGAAGGTGACTCGCTGGAGCCTTGAGTGCAGAGGGGACTCCAAGTCAGGCCGGATGCAGGGGCACCTGCTGGGCAAGTACCCACAGGCCTGACGCCACAGAGACCGGCAGCGGGGACACAGGAAGAGGTGAGCTGCAGAGCAGGGACCAGGAGAAGCCGCAGGACTCACGGATGCACTAAGAGTCATCGGGAGGGAGTGGAGAGGGCTTCACCTGGGAAGCTGAGGGATCTGGGTGCCCTCCTAGGTGGGCAGGCGGAAGCCCAGACCAAGAGGAAGAGCTTGGCATTGCCACCTGGTCTCCCTACGCTCCATGAACTCCGACTGTGCCCAGCAAGCCTCCAGGGCAGCAGCCCCCGAGAGGGAGTCGGAGGCAGACAAAGGGCACGGCAGGAACCAGCGTGGGCCGCTGTGCTGGGAGAGCTGGCATCAGTGCAATCAATTCTTGTTCTGTTTGCTCTGCTTGCTTAAGTTCTTTGCTTCTCCAGAGAAAACAAACAAGCAAGCAGTAAGGGGGAGAGGAGGGATGCGTGGCACCCGTCTCCCGACCGACTCCATGTCTGGGTGGCGCGTTCTCTGGCTGCCTCCCAGAGCTGCAGGGCGGGTGTCTGATAGGTTGTTTACTAAGAGGGGCCGAGAAAGCTGTCCAGGGTTTGGGGTCCCTGACTCCTACCTGTGGGTAAGGTGGAAGGGCAGGGTTTAGCCCTGACCATCACTAGTTCCCTGCATGTCCTGGCGTGAGGTGGGCCTCAGTTCTCCCTGTTAAATGGGAGAGAGGAAATCAGTCTTAAGTCTTGCTGCTTCCAAAATCACTTCCCAGCCGTCTGCCTGTGTGAGCCCAGCCCTCAGAGGCCCTGTAGGTCTGGGCAGGCCTGGGGTCTGTCTGCGTGCTCAGCTGGCTCTCATGGCTCTGAGGGAGGTGGTGCCTGGCACAGCCCAGGGCCTGGGCAGGCGCTGTAGCCCCTGTGGCCAGGATGCCAGGTGGGTTTTTTGTTAGGCTTTGCCCAGCCAGCTGGGGTCTCGGGTGTTCCGCTCGCTGCTGGGCCTTTCCAGTTTGCCGCTGAAACCTGCGCTGATCTGTTTGTTGCCTGGAGCTTCTGCGCTCAGATCAAATGTGCCCGTGAGCGAGCCCTTGGGATCCATCCTGGAGGAGGTGGACGCATTTGCAGGGCCCACGCCTTCTTGGAGTATGATGGGAGGTGGAGGGGCCCTCCCGGCCTCTCCCTCTGGGGGCCTCTGCTGGCTCTGGTTCTGGAATGTCCTGGGGCTTTGACAGCTCCGAGGCTTCTTGGGGCCCTGGGAGCCTTCAGTCTCCACTCACTCTGGCCATTCTGCTGTGGCTTTCAACCCAGGAGACCCTGGAGACTGGCCTCAAAGGACGGCGAGGAAAAACCAGGTGGCAAATGGGGGAGGCCAGGGCAGAGCATGGCCGCTGTCCTGGCCCAAGCTCTGCTCCCTGCAGGGCCGGGCTCTCAGAAATGTCTCTCTCTCTCTTTTTTTTTGGATGGAGTTAGTGAGAGAGAGAGACAGAGAGAAAGGTCTTCCCATTGGTTCACCCCTCAAATGGCCGCTACGGCTGGAGCTACACCGGTCTGAAGCCAGGAGCCAGGTGCTTCCTCCTGGTCTCCCATGCGGGTGCAGGGCCCAAGCACTTGGGCCATCCTCCACTGCCCTCTTGGGCCACAGCAGAGAGCTAGACTGGAAGAGGAGCAACCGGGACTAGAACCCAGCACCCATATGGGATGCCGGTGCTGCAGGTGGAGGATTAACCAAGTGAGCCACGGCGCCGGCCCTAAGAAATGTGTCTTTCCACACTGGAACATCCAGGTTTGGACCAGTGGCATTATGGGGTCGTATCACAGACGGGACTGGGAAGGTGAGGGTCTTACCAAGGTCTTGTGGCTCAGTCTGTCCCTGGGGTAGGCATCATGGACCCTCCCCCCAACTCCCACCCTGAACCTCTGGAACCTTCCAGTAAATTAGGCTGCGTGGTTGGTCATATGGACTTCCAGACTGATTAAGAGTGAGTATCCTGGAGTACCTGGGTGGCTTCCTCTCACCACGAGAGCCCTGGGAAGTTGAGGACTTTCTCTAGCTGGGAGGAGGAAACGTGGTACAGGGAAGACGATTTAAAGATGGGGAGGACTCACCTGCCAGTGCTCCGAGAGGTAGGGCCCACGTGCCGGGGAGGGCCAGGCCCCAGAAGCAGCATAGGCAGCGCACAGGACCCAGACTGGCCCCAGCTGACGGGCAGCACACATACTGCACCTGGCTCTGTGCCCGCCAGGGACTGAGTTGAGCCCCTGCCCCCCACGCCTGGGAGAGGCTCCCTCCCCAGAGACTCCCCTGAGGCCCCAGTCCTGCTGGCACCTCGACTTGAGCCCGGTGTCCCCTGCCTCAGACGCCTAACTGCAGAGTTGTGGGGGACACGTAGGTGCCAGTTTAAACCACTGCCTGTGCCATTTGTCCCAGCACCAACAGAAAACCAGCACTGTCCCTGGCTCCCCAACTCCCAGCCGGGAGGGCAGGTGCTGCAGGGCTGTGCTGGGGCTCCAGTGAGAAGGCACAGGCAGGCAGGGAGTGAGCCCAGAGCCTCCGGGCCGGGGCTGCTCCCTGTGTGGGCATCCTGGGAGGCCAGGATGGCAGCCCTTGGGGTAACTCCGCCCTCTCTCCTGCGGTCCCACCAGATCACAGCCTCAGATGGGCTGGAGCCAGGTCCTGCCGGGCCATGGAGCCCCACCTCCGTGGAACTTTACTCCCCGGAACCCTGGGGACTCCAGGAATTCCTCATCCATGGTTCCTGAAACAGGATCTTGGCAGGTGGAGCGATGCTGTCTGATGCTGGGCCAGGGTGGTGGGCGATGCAGTGTGGACGGTGGGGGCGGGGGGAGGAGGGAAGGGCGGGCTTCGGCTTTGTTTGCTTTAGGACCTTGGGGAGTCTCTGCTTGGTCAGGTTCTCTACCTGCAAAATGAATGATGCAACAGATGGGCCCCCAGGTTTCCTCTCAAGACTGGAGCTCCTAGTCTCAGGGGAAGCAGGCGCCCAGCAGGGCCACACACTGGCCAGCCCTGGGGGGAGCCCAGAAGGGGAGGTAGGACACTGCCCATGGGTGGAAGGAGCTCCAACACCTGCCTCCCAGAGCCAGTAACCACAGGGTCTGCAGAGGGAAAGGGAGGGAGAGAGGAAGGGCGGGGCCGGGGCCCCTGTGCCCGCCCTGCGCCTGGGCGCGCCCCTGCCCGCCCTGGCCCAGCCCTCCCAGTCCCAGCCCAGCCTGGCGGGCCGGTCCCAAGCGCGCCGCACTGCCCTGCCTGGAGCCCCAGCCCGCGCAGCCTCTGCGCCCGCCGCCCGTCCTGTCCGGCGCTCCCGGTGACCTGCCCAGGGCGCGGGCCACAGTGGGCATGACCCGCCGTGGGGCCGCCGCGCCGGCGCCGGCCCTGGCGCTCCTGGCGGTGGCCCTGGCCTGGGTGGGAGCCCAGGGCGCAGCCCTCGAGGAGCCCGGCTACTACGCACAGGATGTCTTGACACGGGATCCCTACTACGCGCGGCCGGAGCCGGAGCTCCAGCCCTCCTCGCCGCCGCTGCCCGCAGGGGCCAGGGAGGAGGAGCGCGAGCCGCATCCGCCCGAACCCAGGCCGCCCAAGAGGGCGACCAAGCCCAAGAAAACTCCCAAGAGGGAGAAGCCGGCGCTGGAGACGCCGTCACCAGGCAAGTAGCTTTCGGCGCTGGGCAGGCGGAGGGGGCGCGGCTTCTCTGTCCCTGTGTCTGGGATGAGCGTGAGCCTGAGCGAGCCTCCCGGTTGTAGTCCCGAAGTCCCATAGTCGGGGCGCCCCCTTCCCTGGAGACCACGGCTGCACTTCCCCAGTGCATCTGCATCTCGGGGCGCTCCTGGAGCCACAGGCAGCCCCTTGGCGAGCTGGGCGGCCGGTGCCCTGGGCAAAGGCTCTTTCTACAGGACACCTCTCCCTTTGCTGCCTGCCTCTTCAGCCTTCACGCTTGGCGTCTCCTGGGCAGTGCATTTCCGATTTGGCCAGGGGATCGGGCTGGCCTGTTTTGGCAGGTGGCTCTGGGGGAAACTCTGCCAGCCAGCGGTGGCCCAGCCAGATCCCCTCCCGCCTGCTCTCAGTAGGTCGTTTGAATCTTTTGCCTGCTGGAAGATCGCTGCCCTGGGCGTGCCCACGTGGACTTGGCTGCAGGCGGCTTGGAAAGCCCAGTGGGGTTGCTCTCGGTCGCACACCCTTCGCACACCCTTGTTCTGTTTCTGCCAGCCTTGCCCTGGGGAAGTGGCTTCTGCTTGGTTTATTACACACCTTGTAAGTGAGGCTTTCTTTTAATGGTGCTTTGCCCGGATTGCAGGGGGCTGGGACCCCGGTTTTTCCAGGGAGGGGAGTGAGCAGGGTTGTGGCCGAATTCCCCAGCTGGGCAGTGGCCCTCCCTGAAACAAGGCCTGTGTGTGGCACTGTCACGGAGCTCCCAGCAAGGAAACAGTCTGTGGTCAAACAGCCAGTGCAGTGTGGCAGGAGGGGTGGAGGAGGGACGCGGGGCTCCTGAGAGGGGTCCCCCTCTGCACACACACAGCTCTGCTCTGTTGCAGTTTGTGGACATCTTGAACCAGCAGTTCAGTGGGTGGTGTGACCTGAGCAGCACCTTGTAGATGCTCCTCTGTTCCTGGGAGTTATGGAGAGTAAGAGGTAGCCCGGCCACCGCGGGTTGACAGCGGGAGCGTGGAGACGCTGTGTCGGTAGGCGGCACCGTGGCTGTGCCGGCAGCTCCGTGTGCCGTGGGCTCCTTTCCTTCTGTCCGTGGCTCTGGGTGCTGGGTGGTGTTTACGCTGAGGAAGAACCGAGGCTGAGACGATTCTACTTGCTCAAGGACTTGGGAGATTCGAAAGCCCCTCTCCTCTTGAACTTCTTGGTTTGGTCGCTTGAATCAAATCCACATGCAGTTTTGTTTTCCGTTTCTGCTCTGTGTTTAGCCTGGCATGGGGATGGTAGGGTGGGGTGGGTGGGGGACATGTGTGTTAGGTTCTGCAAGTCACTGGGGTGGCAGCAGGGGGCCCGGAGTGGGATTCTGAGCACAAGGTCCAGGGCCTGGGATTTGGCTCCTGATCGCAACTTCTTCCTCTGCAAACAGGGGACCAACGCCTGCCTCCTCCCTTTACCTTGTCAATATCTGCAAAAGCATCCTGCACCCTGGCGTCCTGGACTGTGCTATGCTCCGGCGAGCCCGTCCTTTATCCCGCGGGTCTCTACCAGGAAGCTGCAGCAGGGTGCCAGGTGCTGGGTGCGGGCGAGGGGCAGAGCAAGACAGCCTGGCCCCTGCCTCGTGAAGCCCCCGGAAGGGGGCCTTGGAGAAGGTCATGGCAGGTGTGTTGAGGGTTGTGCAGAAGCGTGGGGTGTTCAGGACATGAGTGGGCGGCTTGGCAGTGCTTCCCAGACAATGGCAGGTGAGTTGGCTTCATTATTCTGGGGGACTCTCACTAGCAGCCAGCCGTTCTTCCCAAGAAAGCTTGCTTTCCCTGCAGCAAACAGCGCAGAAAGTCACAGTCAGGTCTCCGCAGTGCCCACAGGCTGACGTGTCTGCGGATCCAGGGCTGCGATGGGGAGGTGACTCTCCTTGGTCTCCCTGGAGCACCAGCACGTGCCGGCCTCGGGATGAGGCCTCTGAAGGAGACAGAGGGGGCCTCCTGAGTTGCCAAGAAGGGCTGATGGCTTTTGGCAGAGCATCTTCTAGGCACAGATGTGCCGTGGAGTCAGGGGGCTGTGTGTTCCTGGTGAACAGGCTCTGCTCCTGCGGGAAACCGAAACTGCGAGGCTCAGAACCTGCACGGTTAGGGGTTTGGGGTAGAAGGGCATCGCTTCCCCGCCTGCTGCTGTCTTGGCCTCATTCCTAATGAATTGTGTGGGGCTTTGTAGACCTTCCCTCACCCCAGGATGATAAACCAGCTGTGATGTTTGTGGCACACTTTTCATTCCTGTTTGATTTTAAATTTTAATTGATAGAGTCATAAAGAGAAAGAGAGAGAGAGATCTCTCATTGGTGGCTCACTCCTCAAATGTCTGCAAAAGCTAGAGTGGGCCAGGCCAAAGCCAGGAGCCAGAACGTAATCAAGATCTCCCACGTAGGTGCTACGGACCCAAACACTTTTCTTTAAAAAAAATTTATTTATTTATTTGAAAGGCAGATAGACAATGAGCTCGATCCATCTTCCATCTGCTGGTTCATTCCCCAAATAGCCGCAGCAGCTGGGGCTGGGCTGATGTGAAGCCAGGAGCCAGGAGCTTTCTCTGGGTCTCCCACGTGGGTGCAGGGGCCCAAGGACTTGGGCCATCCTCTGCTGCTTTCCCAGGCAGTAGCAGAGAGCTGGATGGGAAGTGGAGCAGCTGGGACACGAACTCGTGCATATGTGGGATGCTGGCACCACAGGTGGAAGCTTAGCCTTCTGTGCCACAGCACTGGCCCCAAGGGACCCAAGTACTTGAGCCATCACCAGCTGCCCCCGGGGTACTCTCACTAGGAATCTGGTTCAGGGGAAGAGAAGCCAGGGCTTGATCCAGGCTCTCTGAGACGGGATGTGGGCCTCCCAAGGGGCTCTCAGTCACGGCCACATGCACCTTTCTCTTGGTGTTTGCTCAGCAGACCCTCCCTCTCTGGACCCCGAGCAGGAGAGGCTGGTATGTGAATGAGCTTCCTTAGGGAGTCACAGCCATTCTGTACAGTAGAGTGCAGGTTACTGTAGAGTGCAAGTTACTTTTCCCACTTCAAGTGGTGGCTTGACGTGGATGGTGACACGTGCAGTGAATGGTCATCTCTGCCTTGGGCTCTTTTGGACACAGGTGTCAGAGCGTGTTGGGAAGGTGCTTGCAGAGGGAGGCACCCTGGGGCTACAACCTGGGGTGTTGAATGTGAACTTCTGGACTCTGCTGCCGCCTTCAGCACTGGTATCCCACATGGGCACAGGTTTGAGTCTGGGCAACTCCACTTTGATCCAGCTCCCTGCTAATGCACCTGGGAAAGCAGTGGAAGATGACCCAAGTGTTTGGGCCCCTGCTCTCACAGGGGAGACCCAGAAGAAGCTCCTGGCTCCTGGCTTTGTCCTGACCCAGCCCTGGCTGTTGCAGCTATTTGGGGAGTGAACTAGAGGATGAAAGAGCTCGGTCTCTCTGCCTTTCAAAAAATAAACATAAATCTTAAAAAAAAAAAAAAGGGCCAGCGCTGTGGCTCACTAGGCTAATCCTCCGCCTGCAGCGCCGGCACCCTGGGTTCTAGTCCTGGTCGGGGCACCAGATTCTGTCCTGGTTGCTCCTCTTCCAGTCCAGCTCTCTGCTGTGGCCCGGGAAGGCAGTGGAGGATGGCCCGGGTGCTTGGGCCCTGCACCCCATGGGAGACCAGGAGGAAGCACCTGGCTCCTGGCTTTGGATCGGTGCAGCGCTGGCCGAGGCGGCCATTTGGGGGGTGAACCAATGGAAGGAAGACTTTTCTCTGTCTCTCTCTCTCTCACTGTCTAACTCTGCCTGTAAAAAAAAAGGCTTTGGGGACTAAACTGAGTTTAGGGGGTGGCAGTCTTGCTCCCACAGCGTTGCTGTAGGGTGCTGAGCAGCACCCTGGGGCTTGACACGCTGAAAGCCAGTAGCACCCATTCCCTCGGCCCCAGGGGGCTGGCCGTCTGCTGTGTACAGAATCAGAATCAGGAAAGTGCCACTGGGACGATGCTGTGACCGTTCCTGACGCTGCCCACACATTTCACTGGTTTACACTTGCACTGGGCTGTGTGTTCCTGGCAGCTTCCCCACCACCTGTGTGGATTCCTGGAAGCACCAGCCGCTCGTGTCTGGGCGCAGAACCCGGAAACCTCCTCTGAGGCTCCAGAGAGATTTTAGCACCACGAAGGGCTCCCGTCCCCGCAAGGCTGCCTGTTCAGTGGATGGCCGGAATACTCTTCCTCACGTGGACCTGAGAGCTACTTCTCTGTAATTCCATTTATTCAGCTGTTTCTCTTTGTTTTCAACAGTTTCCAGATCCCCACAATTGGAAGGTTTTGGGGTGCAGGGACTGAATCCCAGGTCCCGTTTTCACTCTCCCAGAGTGAAGAATAAGACAAAGGGGCCATGTTTTGGGTATGCAGTGACTTTGGGGTGTACCGACTTTGCTGCCACCTCCCAGTGGATGACTTGGTTTGTGGCCATGGAGAAGTAAACCAGTGCCAATGACTCACCTGCCTTTCCCCTTCCACTTGGCTGTGGTTCTTCCTGGAAAGAAACCAAATAATCATCGGGACTCGAGTGAGTGATCGAAGGTTCCGTCTTCCTCCCCTTGCATTCCCGCGTGGCATCTGGCGGGCTCGGAGACGCAGTGGGTGCATCTGGGCTCCTGCGTGTTCCTTTGTTTGTTGCTTTCTTCACGCCCGGGGAGAGAAGGCGCCTCATGCCCAGAGTCCCCGGGCCTGGAATCTGCGGAGTGGGCAGCGAGCCACGTGTGTTTGGACATCTGTGCCCAGAATCCCCGAGTCTGTGTTTTGTGCTGGTTTGTGCCCTGGGATGGGGGAAGCAGGCAGAGAGCTGTTGTTTGTGCATACTGGGTTGCAGACAAAGCCCTTCTGTTGGGCACACAGTAGCATTTGCAGCTGGCGGGAAGGGCTCTGCGCCGTCTCTCTTTGGGCGCTCGGCAGCGTCTGGAGTTGGGTGGAGGGTCTTCTCCCGTGCCGTGCTGCACGGCTGCTGGGGAGACCGTGCTGGTCCCCATCCCCACGTGTCTTGAAAAACCACCACGGTGCGATGAGCGCAGCTCCGCAGTGAGCGACAATCCTTAGCATCAGGCGTGCGCTGCCTTCCGGTGAAAGCCGGGCGTGTGGTGCAGGTAAACACCACCCAGGCACGGGCGTCGTGCAGAAACTCCGCTGCGCTCTGAGGCCACACCTTCCTTTCCAGAATACTGTCCAACGTCAGCAGCTAATGCTGGCACCTTCCCCCTTTCCCCGTGCCCAGGGTTCCAGAAACCAGGGCTTGTGCATGGAGTATAAAGGTAGGGGATACTCCCAGGTCTGGGAAGCCGGCTTGGGATGCTGCAGTTTTTAAAATTAGCTGTCGTGCTTCCCTGTGTGCCCCATGTGCCTGTGACTGCCCGATTTTGGGGCGGGGTGGGGGAGTGATGCCTTCAATGCAGAGACAAAGGCAGCTTGGCGCCTGAGTGTAGAATTTTGAGTGGAGCCCAAGCTGTCGGGTGTGGCTGTGCCCTCTGTGGCCCTCTCCGGTCCCTGCCACCTCAGCTGCTGCTGTGGGACCACGAAGCCCACAGAATTCGCGTTTCTTTGAATGGCTGCAGGGATGAGCTCATGACTATAACTGCTCGGCAGCCAACCAACTACTCATCGGGCATTGCGCGGTGGATGCCAGGGCACGGAACACCTTCACGTGTTAATTTCCGTCTCTGATGTCACAGATTTGTAGGGAGCACCTGGTTCTGTTTGTTCAGGATTCAGGGAGCTGAAGCCAGAGCCTGGCCCTGCTGCTCGTGGGCTTGTGTGACTGCTGGAAGCCTGGTGTGGGGCGGGGGCTGGGTGGAGCACTCGTCCCCGGACTGTGGCTTACTCGTCATATATTTTGTAAAATGGCTTTCTGCCAAGGGAGACTCAGCATCGTCCAAAGTTATGCTGGCCAAGGCCTTTGCGGCCCCCACTCAGGCATCATGGGTGGTTACAGCTGGGACATTTCTACATTTTTGCCCACAGAAATGAGACAGATGCGGGGCCATGGAGACAGACACAGAGGCAGCTGTGGACGTGTCTGGGTCTCTGGGTCAGTCTTACTCCCCCAGCCTTTATGAACATTTTGGTTTATTGGCGACTTTAATTTTGTGATTTGTTTTATGGGGGGAGGTTGACTGGGGAATCAGCTGAAATGACTTTGCTTATTGACTCCATCCATTGCCTGCTTTGGTTTTCCAACTTTAAAAAAACTTTTGACAGGCAGAGAATGAGAGAGAGTCAGACAGACAACTCCCATCCACCGGTTCACTCCCCAGCTGCCCACAGTGGCTGAAGATGGGAACACAGTTCACATCTCCCACACGGGCGGCAGGGACTGCGTTCCTGGAGCCATCCCTACTGCCTCCAGGGTCCAGGCAGCGGAACCAGGAGCAGGGCTGGGGCTTGAACCCAGCTACCCTGATACGGGAGGGGGGCTTCCCCACGGGGAAGGACTAGGCCAAGCACCTGCCCCTCAACTGATTTTCTCAAGTCCAAACTCAGTGACTTTCTGCACAGACCTGCTCTGCCTCCTGTTGGTGCGTTCCGTCACTCTCTGGCGCCTTCTCCTGTGCATCCATTCATTCGCCGATCACACACTGTTGTGCACCAGGCTCTCAGATGGCTGTGAGCAGAGCCAGATGCAGTCACATCACAGTGACGGTGTAATACGATCCAGGTGTGCAGCGCTGGGGTGGAGGCGGCGGAGGCCTCGTCCCGGGCTTCCCCTGCAGGTACGCCTGTGCCCCCTGCTGCAGGGGTCTTGGCAGCTCCTCTGGACAAAGGAGGCGGAGGTGGAGACGCTGCTGTGCGGGAGCAGCGGTTGGTTCTTTCTGGAGCACCTGTGACGTCTGTGGCAGTAAAGCCGTCTTTCTCGCTCTAGGTAAAAATGGCAACAAAAAGGGCTCGAGGACCAGGAGCTCTGAGAAGGCCGCCAGCGACGATCATGGTGTCCCCGTGGGCCGTGATGACGTCAGAGAGAGTAAGTGGGACCCTCGAGAACCACCCCTCCCCAGTTCCAGCCCCTGTCCAGAGAGGGCTGGGGGTGCAGGCCCCTGGTGCAGCCTAGTGCAGATAGATGTGCTGGGCAGGTGTGGGGCTGCGAGCGACTGCCACCTCTCGGCCATCCTGGGGGAAAACACTCACGGTGGCTCACGCTCCTACAGAGCCCAACTCACAGCGCACCGTCCTGGCTGGTTCTGCTCCACGCGTTCCTGCGTTTCCTGGAGCTCTGGACAGCCTTCTGCTCCCTCCCTGAAGACACGGGCGCCTGCTTCTTCTGGGGTCTCTTAGCTGCTATGCCACAGCTCAGGCCCCAGGTGTGCAGTTCCTATCTCCCAACCTGCCCCAGGGGTCTCTGGGGTCAGAGACCAAGTCTTCTGTTTCCAAAATATGCGATGTTAGCCCTGGAGTCTTGCAGTCCTGTGAAAATATCGTTCCTTTAATTACTTATTTTAGAATGTTGAAAACCATTGGTTCTAGACTCATCCATAACTCTGGCCCATTAACCACAGTTGTCATTATTATTAGCTATTACCATTAGTGTTGTGTCTTCATTATTCCACGGGTCTCATTCCTGCTAATATTAGCAGGAGTCATTTATTAGCGCTTAGGTGGTTGCTAGGCACTTGGCCTTATATTTGTCGTCTCCCAGTGCCCCTCTGGGTTTCATATCATCATCATCATTATTACCACCCACGTCACAGATGAAGGGAACGAGGCGTGGTAATGTGGGTAATTTGCCTATGGTCCTGCGGCTTGTAAGGAGCGAAACACAGATCCAAGGCACCATTTTCTATCCTAGCCCTTTTGCTTAGGAGCCCAATGCCCTGTTTGCCCCAATGCCCTGTTTGCAGCCACAGAGGCAGCCGTGAGTGCCGTAAACCGTGTCCCAGGGTTGACTGCTGCAAAGGGAATCGCAGTCCTCTCTGGCACAGGTAATGACGTGGGGTTGTGTTTTTAACCGCGACCTCGCCATCAGGGACATCACAGACTTGGTCGAGTGTGCATCTGAAACAAAACTGGCGCTGAGATCTGCAGCCTCTCCGCTACCAGCTGGGAGGGTCGTCCATCTCCGGGGGGGGGGGGGGGGCGTGGCCCGCTCCCCTGCCTGCTGGGGGCCAGGGGCTCAGTGTATTATTAGGAGGGTCTCTTGAGTCCGTGGTTCATGCCAGAGCTGAGCTTCTGCTGGTCGCGCTGACTCTGTGGACCTCTGGGGTCTCCGCTAACCGGGTGGTGACAGGAGCCCCACCTGACGCAGGTCCTGGACATGGGCCCTTTGTCCTTTGCTCATGTGGGCTGCTAAGCACCAGCTGATTCTTGAGGGACAAATGCCACAGGGCTGCCCGGCTGGCAGTGCCGGCCTCACCCGCCATCGAATCTGGGCCTGCAGGTCACTTCATTCTGAAACGTATGTTAGAAGTGTACTTTTCATTGCCAGAATTGTCTTTAAATTTTAGGAGATGTTTACAGAAAGATTTTTGAAGGTGCATTTTTTTATACACATATAGACCACGCATACATACACACACATACACACACCATACACACACACATACCACACATACACACACACCACACACACACACCACACATACACACACACCACACATACACACATATACCACACGTACACACATATACACACATACCACACACACCATGCATATATACACATACCACACATACACACATGCATACCACACACAAACACCATATGCACCACACACACATACCACACACACACATACACACATATACCACACATACACACATATACACACACACCACACATATACACACACATACACACACATATACACATGCATACACACGCATACACACATACACACATATACACACACATACCACACACACCATGCGTATATACACATACCACACATACACACACATGCATACCACACACACACCATACACACCACACACACATACCACACATATGCATACACAGATACCACACATGCACACCACACACACACACCACGCATACACACATACACACCATGCATACACACACACCACACATACACACACCGTGCATATACACACATATCACACATACACACACCACACATGCACACCACACACACATACCACACACACATACACCATGCACACCACACACACACTGTACACACTACACACACATACCACACATATACATACACACATACCACACAGGCACACCACACACACATACCACACACATACACTATACACACCACACATACACACACACACCACACACACACATACCACACGCATACACACACCACACACCACACATGCACACCACACACACATACCACACACACATACACCATACACACCACACACACACTGTACACACCACACATACACATACCACACATATACATACACACATACCACACAGGCACACCACACACACACACACACACACACCATGCATACATACACACCACACATGCATGTGTTGATGCTGAACTTTCTGCCATGGATGCCCCTACTTCTTCCTGACTCTCGGACGTCCCCCGACCTGGCCTCACAGCTCCGCCGGGCTGCAGCCGTCAAGGCTCTGACCCACTGGATGCCTTTGATATGATTTCAGCCACTAAAAGTTCTTGTCTTAAAAGAAATAGAAGGGGACAGGGGAGACAGTACTGTGGTACAACGGGTTAAAGCCCCAGCCTGCAATGCCAGCATCCCATATGGGCACTGGTTCGAGTCCCAGCTGCTCCACTTCCAATCCAGCTCCCTGCTAATGCACCTGGGAAAGAAGCAGAGGATGGCCCCAGTCCTTGGGCCCCCGCACACGCATGAGAGACCCGGAAGAAGCTCCTGGCTCCTGGCTTCCGATCAGCTCAGCTCCAGCTCAGCCATCTGGGGAGTGAACTAGTGGATGGAAGACCTCTCTCTCTCTGTCTCTGTCTCTACCTCTCTCTGTAACTCTGTTTTTCAAATACATAAGATAAATCTTTTTAAAATATGACATAGAAGGGCAGAGGACAGATATGGGAGGTTTGGGACAGTGATGGCCATGGAGGGTACACCTGGGGCCTGCAGAAATGAGGAGCCTGGAATAGGCGTGGTACTGAGCACAGGAGGCTGCAGGTGCATGGTGGGAAATTCTTGGGACCTGGAGTCCATATTCTCTCAGCCTGGACGCTCCCAGAACAGAGGGTAGCAGAGAGGTCAGCTCCATCTGTCAGGTTGCAGGTGTCAGCCCCTTGTGGTCAGAGTCGTGGGCAATACAGACGCCAGCCACATGGAGGCATGGGAGTGGGTGGCCTTGAAGGCTCGTCTTGGGTGTGGACCTCCCCCGGGGGATGTCCTCTCTGAGGAGTGGATGCCCAGCTGTTGCTGTGATGAGGGGGCAGTGTTGCATCCCGACTTCTGGGGATTGTTCTACAGCTGGCCGTGGTTGTGGGCCAGTGCTTCATCTCTCCCCACGGCCAAGGCCGTGTAGCTTTTCAGTTCCCTTCTTGAAAGATGAGAGTCACTGGACTTTGGCTGGACCACTCCTGTGCCTTGTTTAGGCCAACAGAAGAGTGAGACGTGACCACGTGCCAGAAGAGTGAGAAGTGGCCACGTGCCAGTGCTGAGCCAAGGGCTCCGGGGCCTCTGCTTGTTTCCAGTGGCATCTGGGCCGCGGGTCCAAGTGATGGGTGGCCCAACCCGCAGCCTAGGGCCGCCCCGCTGAGTCCCGCGGATCTCCAGACACCCAGGGGAGAAGAGCTTCGTGTGAGCCGTGCTGTCTGTGCTGGTTTGTGGCACAGCGATAGAGATGAATAAATACTAGGGTACGTCGAAACGTCCAAAGTTCATGGGCGGATTGGCTACGTTCATTTTGGTTCAAAGATTTTTTCATCCCCTGCATTTTCATGATGCTCGCTTGCGGCGACCTCTGTGAAGCGCCCTTGTGTCCTCCCTTTTTAAAAGCTTGCGCTGCGTCCTGTCCATCAGATGAGCCACTGTTTGTTTGGTGCCCAGAAGATGGGCTCTCAGCTGGTTTCAATCTTTCGCAGCCAGGAGCAGTGTGGGGTGAAGTTCCCGAGTGCCCGCGTCACTGGGCGTCGGTCACAGAGCGATTCCACACCTGAAGCTTCCTACCAGGATCCAGTCTGTTGCTGGCTTCTGCTGCCCTCTTTTCCAGTCGGATGGGAGCTGGTTTTCCATACGTGTCCCCTGCTGTAAGTCTCCCAAGGGGACTGCACGAGCATCTGAGCTGAGACTTGCTGACAAGCCACCGGCTCCTGCTCTGGACCAGCTACCGTACCCCCTGCGAAGTGGGGAGTGCGTCCCCTTCGTGGTGCACCGTGAGACAGCACGGTGTCTGCAGAGCGGGGCGCACAGCACACGGCTCTCTGCACACCACCGCTGTGGTTTTGATTCTCTGTCTCAGGATTTTATGTCTTAGGATAAGGATTGGAAAACTTTTAAAGGATCAGGTCGTAAATATTTTATGCTTTATTGGCCAAGAGGCAAGATCGAGGCTGTTATGTAAGGACTTATATAACCATTTAAAACGTAACCCTGAAGACGACAAACAAAACCCACTCTTAGGGGTCACGTAAACACAGGGCCTGGGTCGGCTTTGGCCCTCGTTCAGGCCAGGCCCTGCCCAGCAGCTTCCGCGTTCTGCAAGTCTGCTTCCAGGAAGCCTTCCCTGGTCATGGCCGTCACTTTCCTGGGCCTCTCTGCTCGCAGGCCCCGCACTCCGCAGTGGTCTCTGTGCCTGGCCTGGTTCTGATGGGCTGTCAATACCCAGGAGCTGGGCCCTGCGCGAGCCCCGTGTCAGCAGCAGGTTTGCTAAGAGTGGTGTTTCCCAAGCACTTGCTCTGTGCCAGGACTAGTATTCTGGTGTCACAACAGGTGTTCCCAGTAGGTCCAGGAGGGAGTCGGTCCAGTGTGTGTGGGGGGGTCTGATGGGCTGCCTTGGACAAGAGAGACTGAGGTTGGCTCAGAGGCTTCCCGGGACCCAGGGAGAAGCTGGTATCTGCCTGAAGCCAGCGCGTCTGAGACATGCGGGGCCCCTGCCAGTGCCCCTCAGTGCGCAGGGGCTGCCTCGCCCACCTCATTGGTCAGATGGGAGTTCAGAAAGGTCAAGGAGGGGGCAGTAGGTTTTATGCTTGTGCCAGCATCCCATATGTGTGCCGGTTCAACTCCCGGCTGCTCCACTTCCAACCCAGCTCTCTGCTATGGCCTGGGAAAGCAGTAGAAGATGGCCCAAGTCCTTGGGCCTCTGCACCTGCATAAGAGACCTGGAGGAAGCTCCTGGCTCCTGGCTTCAGATTGGCTAGCTGGGGGGTTTACAGGCAACAATGAGAGCGAAGGCTGAGGGAGACTGAGTCTGTCCCTGGCAGTGCCCTCAGGGTCCTGGAGAGTCCCGGCTCCAATTCCAGCAGGTGACCACAGCCAGCCACAAGGCCCTGAGGGGTGTACTCATTGGCATTAGCCAGATTGCTCCCGGGTCACCCTAACCCTAACCCTAACCCTAACCCTAACCCTAACCCTAAAGCCCTTTTACAGTCTTCAGGACTTGACTCTGCTAACAAGGGAGGGGGCTGTCCTTGCGCCTCCTGGGATGGCCTAGGGAAGTCAGGGCTGGGGGTTGGTACTGGCCCCTGAGCCAGAGTCCACCTTCTATGCTAGGTTCTCAGCGTGCCTGTAACTCCCAGGTCTCAAAGGCCCCCAGAGTCAAGGCGGGGGCACTTGGAGTGGTCCAGGAGCTGATGTGCACGCGAGGCGCTTGGTGGTGGTGATAATGATGACGGGGAGCAGTCGACACACACCAGGGAGCCTCTGTCCATCTGTGCGGTGCAGGGCGTGCTAGCAAGGGACGGGTCTGATTGTGAGCATGTGTGTGCGTGCGCGTGTGTGTGCATGCATGTGTGTGCATGCGTGTGTGTGCATGTGTGTGTGCATGCGTGTGTGTGCACACGTGTGTGCATGCATGCGTGTGTGCATGCGTGTGTGTGCATGCATGCGTGTGTGTGTGCGTGTGTGTGTGCGTATGTGTGTGTGCATCTGTTGGGATAGAACAACACAGGGACCCATCAGCACCCCCTGGGGAGTGGAGCACCTGGGAGACAGTGCCCTGCTTGCCCGGTCTTCCCAGAGTGACCGTCACTCTCCTCTCCTGCCCATTGTGACACAGCTCAGACCCTAATTAATCTTTCCTCAAGGCTGCTTTTTACTCCTCTCCCTGTGTCCGGCTCGCCCCGCGCCTCTCAGGACGAGAGCCCTTTTCTTTCCAGAAGCAGTGGAAACTTGGCTGGCTGGGGAAGCTGTGTGCTGGTGGGAGGGCACACAGCCGGTGTCATGGCTGCTGGCTGCGATTTCGGCAGGACGTGGCGAGGGGCAGAGAGCTCTGAGCAGGTGACCAAGCCTGCTTCAAGCCTGGCCATTATCTCCTCATTGACATTCCAACACAAATGCCGTGAGTCCACCCACGATTTCTTCAACTTTCTGATGAGGAATACTTAAATTCAGCTTTGAAACATTGTTTCCTTCCCCTCCAATGCAATGGTCATCGGTGTAGCAACAACCATCTTCCTTGGCGGTGTCTTCTGCAGGGTGGACAGAACGCTCAGTGGTTGGGAGGTAGTCTGGTGATTGACAGGTCCCTGGACGGGGATCAGAGGCTTCTTTGAGAGTTTGAAACGGAAGGCGTTCTAACTCCTTGTTCCGACATTGTGTTGCTTTCGAAGTTCTCGGGTGCCTGTATGTCTGTGCGCCTTTGGTGGTCAGCCAGCAGCTGTCACCCAGGGTCCACGGTTATGGTGGGAGGGAGAGACACCATTTGGAGCGCATGCTTGTCTGAACATGCTCTTAATTACCTTGACATCCGTGACAGTTTAGCTGGTGATGGGTTCCAGATTTCAGTTCCCGTTGCCTGGCGCCCTGAATGTTTGAGCAGCCAGTGAGACGTCTCCTGCTCATCTGTGCGTTCTCTTGTGGGAGCTGCAGCCACAGGCGAGCCAGGACCCGGCGCTGGGGCAGCGTCCTTTGTCTCCATCTCTGCCTCGCTGCCCTGCTGGGTTTCAGGTTGTGAAGACGTGGAGGGTCCCGGAAGCCTGTCCGTCTGTGCTGGGGGTTGGGGGGCTGTTTGGCTGCTGTAGCCCCAGAGAAGCTGCCTTTGGGGTCCTATACAGCCCGGGGACTGAAGTTCTTGGGGACAGGGGCTGGTGCTTTGCTGATGCTCTTCTTCTCTGGCCTTCGCCAGTGCAGGTGTGGCTGGAACAGGGATGGCCCCGGGCCCCTTTGAAAGCCTCTGCAGCCCTGGGGACCTCAGGTGGCGGAGGGTGCTTTGGTGACACAAACTCTTGGCTCGCCCATTCTCCAGTGAGGCTTCCAGACTGCGCTGAGTGTTGAGTTTCTTGTCTGCAGAGTGGTGGAGCAGGCTTAGCCGTCCTGGGCCATTCTCTTCAGTGCAGAGTTTTCTCCCCTTGACTGTGAGCCCAAGGGGAGGAGCTTCCCATTTTGCTCACTTGGGCTGTTCCATGGACTTGCTGTGGATCCTTAGCTTGATGTTCTCAGGGTAGAAAGAGGAGGGAAATGAGCCCGGATGACAAACGCTGAAGTTTATCAGCTGAATGTTTGATGCAGAGAATATTTCAGTACTCTGCAGTTTGAATTAATTTAGAATCTTTGATGCAAAAGATAATTTTCCTGGCCCTCAGTCTAGGAAGATCCTTTTTGGAAACATGGACATTGCTTTGTCAAACCTTCAGTCGAAGTATGAATGTGGGCCTAGAGCTTCTGCCTGCTCATTTTTGCATCAAGGGCTAGAGTTTGCATTCCAGCTACTTTATGCCTGTGCATTATACAATGTCTTAAAATGTGATCTGGGGAAGGCGAGCACCTCCCAGCTGGTTCAGCAGGTAATACTGTCTGAGCCCTGCTAGGTCCTGAACTATAGAACCTGGGGCCCCAGGTGAGGACTGCGAGCACTTTTGCAAAATGTGTGGATGGTGTTGGGAGCAGGGTGAGGCAGTGGGAAGCAGGTGCGTGGGGGAGAAAGCTGAGGGGGCTCCCGGGGGGGGGGGAAGAGGGTGTTCAGTGGTTAAGATGCCCACATCCTAATCAGAGTCCTTGGTTAATTCCCCTTCTGATAAATGCAGACCCTGGGGGTAGCAGGGATGGCTCAAGTGACTGGGTTGCTGCCACCCATGTGGGGAGACCTGGGCTGGGTTCCTGGCTCCTGGCTTCAGCCCCAGCCCAGCCCCAGCCATTGTGGGCATTTGGGGAGTGAATCAGTGGGAGGGAACTGGGCTCCCCACCCCAGCCATGATGCAGCTTCCGGGAGCCAGTGAGGCTTCCTGGGCCTGCTTGGCATCAGTGGGTTAACGTCCAAGTGAGCTTGCAAGTGGTGTCTTGTGTTTAGGCTTGGTGCAGGTGTGGCAGGTATGTGGTGGGTGTGTGGTGGGTGTGTGGTGGGGGTATGGTAGGTGTGTGGTGGTGTGTGGTGGAGGTGTGGTGGGTGTGGGGATGTAGGGGGTGTGGTGTGGGTGTGACAGGTGTGCCTGGACTCCTGCCCGTGTGGACGGTGCCTGTGAGGTCTTGGGTGACACTCGGTGTGGAGCATTACAGGGGCAGGCAGGGACTCTCCGGGGAGTGAGGGTGGGGACAGTCCTGTGCTGCAGGGGAGACAGCTGTCCTGGGCAGAGGGGGGACAGGAAGGACCAGTCACGATGCACTGCCGGTGTGAGGGTGCAGGGACAGCTCTGTGCTACTGAGGATTCAAGGGGAGAAGCCACCGGGAGCAAACGGCAGGGCCCGGAGCAGAAGAGGTCGAGGTGTGGCGCTGGCCGTGGAGTGACGAGGGCCGCTGGGAGCAGAGGCAGGAGCCAGACGACAGAGGGCAGAAATCAGGAAAGGATGCCAAGCGTGCGGAGGAAGTGATGGAGGCAGAGTGGGCCTTCCAGGGCTTGGCGGGGGGAGGGGAAGCTGGGAGAAGCCCCAGTGCCCACTGGCAGCTCCACCAGCCAGCCGCCATCTCCTCCCCTCGCTCTGCCAGCAGCACCCTGGGGCCCGGTGGGTGGGTGGGGGCAGGGCGAGTCAGATGCATTTGAGCCCACATGAGACCTTTGAGAGGGGCATGTGGGGTTGGGAAACTCCACGGGAACAAGTCCATTGCAGCACACAGCGCAGTGCTGACGGCCTCTCAGGACACGCGGGCTCTCCGGGCCCTGTCCCGCACCTGTCTGTCTTGCGCCTGTGCTGCACCTGCCTCGTACCTGTCCTGCCGCAAGCTTCCTGCTGTCCCTGCAGGGGTCCCCACCTACTTACCTCAGCCACTGCTGCACTTTTCATTTTCTTAAGATTTATTTATTTATCTGAAAGGTGGAGCTTTGGAGTGAGAGAGAGAGAGAGAGAGAGAGAGGGAAAGAGAGAGAGAGAGAGAGAGAGGTCATCCAGCCACTGGGTCACTTCCCAAATGGCTGCAATGGCCAGAGGTGGGCAGATCTGAAGCCAGGAGCCTGGAGCTTCTTCTGGGTTTCCCACGCAGGTGCAGGGGCCCAAGCACATGGCCATCTTCTGCTTTCCCAGGCCATAGCAGAGAGCTGGATCAGAATTGGGGCATGGAGCAGTGGGGACTTGTACAGGCACCCCATATGCAGGTGGCGACTTTTCCCGCTAAGCTGCAGCACTGTCCCCCACCCCCACCCCCTACTCCCACTTCCACTCCCACACTCCTACAGCCACAGGACCCTCACGGACCTGTGTGACTGTCACTTTGTCTTTGCTTTTGAAGGCCATTGTGTTCTGGTGCAGAGCCATCTTTGGCTTCTTTGTAAATGGCATGGACGATGCAGAAGTCTGCAACGCTAAAGACCGCGCCTCCTAACAGGGAGAAGAACGCTGTGTGTCTGAGTCTGGCATCCCAGAACACTGCCCTGCCACGTCCCACTGGGCTGCCCTGTGCTCCCCACCAAAGACGCTGTTGTTGGTTGTGCTGCAGATGGAGGAAGTGGATTTTTGGGCTTCCCTGGGGTCACCCTTGCAAGAGAGGACAAGGGTGTGGTGTTTGTCGGATGGGGCAGCTGACGGTGCTGCGAGCTGTGTGGAAGTCCACTCACGATGGCCCAGCCTGTGGGCAGGTGCTGAGCTTTTGCTCCCACCAGACACTTAGCTCATGGGACCCCTTTTCACTCTGTGTATCTCAGCAAGAGGAGGTGGCAGAGCCTCTGTGGATAACAGGAAAGCAGTTTAGATGAAGGCATGACGTGGCTCAGGTGGGTCCTTTTTGAGTGAAAATGGCCATTTGCAAAAGAAATGTTATTTTCTGGAAGAAATGCTTTGAACAGCAATCATTGCTGCTGTATTGAGCTGGTGAAGAGTATGTCTATATATCTGTCCACGGGGCTGGCTGTCCCTCTGCCCACCAGGCTGGCTGTGTATCTTGCTGTATGAAGGTACTTAAATGTGGGAATGGAATTAAAAGATAAGGCTATTCCGATGCACAGATTTTGAAATGCACACTTGGGTTTTCCGTGATACGTGTTGTTGGTAAACTTTTGGATGGACCCTCCTGCTGCGGAGGTCCGAGAGGGACATGGAATTTGTCAGTTGCTATTTTCTGCTAAGATGGAAGGCTCTAGGGGATGGAAGGGTTCCAGTGTGGCTGTGACCCCGGGTCCTTTCTGTATTTCTGGCACTGGTTGGATGGGAGAGTCACGGATTTGTGACGTGGAGGATGGGCCAGGGCCCCATTCACCAGCAGGGTCTGAGACACCCAGGCCCTTGGGGTCTGAGGCCAGAGCTGGCAATGTGGAGATGACAAGAGGCTATGCCCAAAACATGAGTGATCCCCAAACAGAACCCACTGCCAAGCCAGTGTGGTGTCAGGGGCCGGGGCCAGCAGGTGGCATCTCCCAGGATAGGCTGGGTGGCCCTGAGGACACTGGCACTGACGCCAGGCGGGCTGGGTGGGGCCTGGTGACAAGAAGAGCCACGGTCAGGAGAAATGGGGGCGGCCATGAGAGCAAGGCGTGGGGGCGCTGCTCGGGGGCTGCTCCGAGGCTGGAGAACTGGAGCTGAGACCCGAGGGGCTGGAGAACCGGAGTCGGAGCTGAGACCAAGGGCCAGGTTGAAGGATGCCCTGGAGTCTGGCCTCCCCGGCCAGCAGTGCCCCTGGCCCTCAGACCGTGCCCGAGTCCTGACCTGGGCCCCCGGGAGCACCACTGCCCACAGGGGCTGAGGACCTGGAGTGGTGCGCAGCACCCAAGGGAGGGTGCGGTGGCCTGAAGTCAGGGTGGGGGGCTCAGGGGCCAGGCTTCCACTCCTCTTGGCTGGCGGGCTGGGGGCTCATCGCTGGGCTCGGGGCCATTGGACCCTGAGATCTCAGGGCAGGGCTGCTGCTGTGACAGCGTTACCAGGCCCTGGGACGGGCGTGCTGGCTGGGTTGGCAGTGGGGTTTGTGAGTTGGTGATGTAGGAAGTGCCCTTGCTGGGTTGTCAGACTGTGGAAGCAGCTTTGATAGGAAGGAGGGGTCAGAGCCATGAGTCGGCCAACCTGGGAGCCCTGAGGGTGAACCCTGCCGAGGGAAGGGGATGGCAACATGACTCCCCTCTGCAGTCAGCCCCCCTAGTTCTGAGTGCTCAGTGCACGGCCCCTCCCATTGCTGCAGGGGCCCCGATTGCCGTGCACCAGGCTCCCTGTCTCAGGGGCCATGTGGGACATTGCTACTCTCAGTGTCACCGGAGCCACCCTGTCCTGCAGTGTCCAGTGGGCAGCAGCAGTGCCCAGCTCAGCCCTTCCACGTGCTCAGCATCGGCAGCTCCCACCACGCCCTGTCCCGGAAGCCTCCCTGCAGATGTTGGGAAGGCCTCGTGGCTGTGCAGCCCCCTGTGCCGGCCTGGAGCACCTCCGCTGTTCCCTGTGCCGTGGCCAGGCACGCCTTGGGCATCTCACGTAAGGTCTGGGACCTCGGTTTCCTCTATTTCTTTTTGTAATTTGCTTTTTTATTTAATTGAAAGGCAGAGCTACAGAGCAAGAGAGAAAGGGAGATCTTCCACCTGCCAGTTCACTCCCCTAAACGGCCCCAGCAGCCAGGGCTGTGCCAGGCTGAAGCTGGGAACTTCTTCCGGGTCTCCCACACGGGTGCAGGGCCCAAGGACCTGGGCCATCCTTCCACTGCTTTCTCAGGCCATTAGCAGGGAGCTGGATCGGAAGTGGAGGAGCTGGGACTCAAACCAGCGCCTGCACAGGCACAGCATCACAGGCAGTGGCTTAACCCACTGCGCCACAATGGCGGCCCCTCCGTTTCCTCTTTTAAGAACTCAGATAAAGGAAGTGGCGGCCTTGAGTTCCTCCGTCCACAGCTCCTGGACCGACTTTCTTCCCGGCTGCCTGCCGAGCACCTGGTGGTTGCTCCGTCTGCTCCTCTGAGCTCCCGAGGTGCCCCGGGGCCTCTGGGACACTTCGTCTCTGCAGCGCCCC